>NC_080704.1:2812406-3160018 GCF_030445035.2 Dasypus novemcinctus | reverse complement strand
AATTAGCATATCACCCAAGTTCCGTCTGGATGTAACTTGAATACACATTCAGTTTACATCCTTTCTCAATATTTAAAGCCTCTAGGGCCTAAATCACTTAACTGGCTTTCTAGAAACTAGGCACACTTGGATACGGAATTAGGTAAGTTTGAATTCATGCACAGGCTATATTAAGACAGAGGCAGAAAGGTGATTCAGGATGACAAAGACCTGGGGTGAGAGGGGATGGAGAACTGTTGTTTAAGGGGTATAGAATTTCTCTTGGAAATCTTAAAGGATTGCACAGATCATTTGCAAGCAACCCGAAGGCTGTTTGCGAATGGCTGTTTTTCCAATGAAATCGGTTTGAGAGACTCTTTCTACTTTCCTATTTTTAAGGAGTTTAAATATTTCATGACATTTTTTAATGTTATTTGCAGATCTTTGAGCTAATTATATATTGTACTTTTCACAGAGGTATTTATAAAGCGTGAATATTAATCCTCACAAAACTGCCACAGCCAAGATAAATTATTTTAAATGCCTCACAAATATGCCTTAATATATTTTTAAGTAAACCCCAAAGCAGGGAAAGACACCACTTAATTCTATATTAGTTTGTATATCCTAAAGAGTTTTTGTTTCTCAATCAGATTCAAAAGCCACTCAATTTTACACAGTTCCAATGCCATATCAATGACGAAGAAGATACATATATTAACAGGAAAATGGCATCATTTTAGACAAGCTTATTAAAATGGGCGATCTTATTTTTTAAATAGAGGTGAACATTTTAGAAAACGCATGCTCCCATAGGTGAGAGTTAGAACTCTGTGATGGAGTACGCCAGGAACAGGTGGCAGTATGTAGATTTGAGTCCGTACCTGCCCACCCTGGATTCCCGGATACACCAATGGCGTGCTTGGATGGGGTCATTTTGCAGGACGCAAACATTTTCCAACACTCCTACAGCTGCCCTGGGTGGTCCATTGCTCTTTCTATACATCTGTTACTCCTCTCACATTTCTCTCAGGGTTTTTTGTTGTTGTTGCTGTTCTTGTAGAATGAAGGCACAGAAATCTATTATATATTCCTCACTTTTATCTTTCCTTTAAGTGATTTTTTTCCCCTTCTTTTCTGCAGTGCAATAATGTTCACCCTCTAAGTACAAATCATGAAAGGGCTGGATTTGTAATTCCCCTGAACAACATAAATCCCTGAAATGTGATATAGAAATACAGAGAAAATTTTCCTTTTTAGGAAACATTTTATTTTTATATTGTGTATGATCTATCCCTATCTATGGAAATATATTTGGTTTAATTTGTTTTAACAGTGTAATCAATTTATTCAATAAATTACGCACACACACCCCTTACCTTCTGACTGATAATTACACTTTCTGTGTATGAAATAAAATTTAACATAAAGGGTAAATTTTTCAACACTGGCTTGCTATATTTCTGATGGATCACTACACCGAACTTCTTCAGGTTTTGGGGAATAAAATGATGGCAGCCTTGATGATTAGATTCTGAATATGCCTTATAGCATTATTCTGTCTTTTCTATGAGGAAAATAAGTCTAGACATAATAAAGTAAACCCCTTGTCATGTGTTGAAGTGCTACTAAATTTTTTGACCAATATTGTATCTGTGAATATATTCCTTTGGATTGTGCTTTCTTTCTCCTGTAACACACAGAACAGAAGATTTTAAGTATTTATGAAAGGACTTCAGGTCCATGAAAGGTGAGCTAGAGGGGTGTCTACAGCCTCCACAGCCCGTCCCTTTGCATGGTATCCAGTGCTGACCCTCAGCTCAACTCCTCAGAGTCATGAAGCCTGTAAACAAACACAAGGCTAAAGATAGCTTCCTTTTGCGTTTCTCTTAGTATTTCAGCCAGGAAGAGCGTGTGTTCCTGAGTGTTAAGCCTGGCCATCTGCTTCACAAATGTATGTTCCTGCTCATAAAAGGCCTGAGCAAGTGGGCTGCACCCCAGGAACCCCATTATCACAACTAGGTACATGATTTAAGCCAACATTCCAGAGGCCCTTTGGGACTCTGGGAAGGATCCACATCCACTAGAACATGGAAAGAGGCTCATTGTTCTGAGGTTGGCCTTGGGTTCCAGACTTTGGAAAACTTATAGGATAGTTTTCAGTTCCTGCATGGGTATCTTGTACAGTCATATGTAAATGAAACTTAATCAGTGCCCATCCTACGTGTTTTCTAATGCAAAGTACTGAGGAATTGGTTCCTGTCTCAATGGAGTGGTGGAATAGCATCTGAAATGGAGGACCATCAACTAGCCTCATATATCAAGTCTGCCATTTACTACCAGTCTGAGTTTGCGCAGTTTGCCCAGTTTTGCTGTGCCTCAGCTGTAAATCAGGGAGAATTGTTGAACTTTTCTCATGGTGTTGCCAATACATGGCACAATGCATGTAAAATATTAGAACAATGGTGGGGGCCAATGGTGAGGCTTGTTTGAAAAAGTCTGGGATTCCCCTTGGCTCCAGAAAGTCCCAACTGAGACCTCAAGTTTGAGGTCAAGATCACAGTAGGGTCACATGGCCACGTGGACTGCTGGCCAAGTGGGCTGCTGGCATGTTGTCTGTCAGTCATGCTGTCTGTTGGCCATGTGGTTTGCCAGCCATGTTGTATATTTACCACGTGGTCTGTCAGCCATGTTGCCTATCGATCACGTTGTCTGCCGGCCATGTTGTCTATCGGTCATGTTGTCTGCTTACCATGTGGTTTGCCAGCGACATGGTCTGCTGGCCATGTTGTCTGCCAGGCCTGTTGTCTATCGACCATATCGTACACCAACAATGTTTTCTGTCAGCCATGTTGTATGCTGTACATGTTGTCTGTTGGTCATGTTGTCCGTCGGCCATGTTGTCCATCAACCAATTGGTCTGCTGGCCATGTTGTTCCCAGACCATGTGGTCTGTCAGCCATGTTGTCTGTCGGCCATGTTGTTGACTGACCCTGTGGTCCATAGGCCATGTGGTCCACCAGCCATGTGGTGTGTTGGCCATATTGTCTATCAGCCATGTTGCCAGTCATACATGTTGTCTGCTGACCATGTTTTCTGTAAGCCCTGTCGTTCATCAACCATGTGGTGTGTTGGCTATGTTCTGTCAGCCACTTTCTCTGGTGGCTATATGGTCTTTTGGCCGTGTTGTCTGTAAGACATGCTGTCTGTTAGCCATGTTGTCTGCCAACCACGTGGTCTGCCAACAACGTGGTCTGTGGGCCATGTTGCTTGCCAATCATGTTGTCTGACGACCATGTGGTCTGTCGGCCACGTTGTCTGTCAACCATGTGGTCAGTCGACCATGCGGTTCCCCAACCAGGTGATCTGTTGGCCATGTTGTCTGTCCGCCAAGTTGTCTGCCAGGCCTTGTGGTCAGCGGGCCATGTGGTGTGCTGGCTATGTTATCTGTCACCATGTGGTCAGTTGGCCATGTTGTCTGCTGGCCACGTGGTCAGCCAGCAATGTGGTCTGCCGGCCATGTTGTCTCTTAGCCATTTTGTCTGCCAGCCATGTTGTCTATCAACCATGTGGTCTACTGGTCGTTTTGTCTGATGGCCATGTGGTCTGCCAACCATATTGTCTATCGGTCATGTTGTCTGTTAACAGTGTTGTCTGTCAGCCATGTTGTCTGTCAGCATGTGGTCTGCCAGCCATGTGGTCTGCCAGCCATGTGGTCTGCCGGCGATGTGATCTGTCAGCCACGTTATCTGTAGACTATGTTGTCTGCCAGCCATGTTGTCTGCCAGCCAGGTTGTCCATTGACCATGTTGTCTGATGGCCATGTTGTCTGCCAGCCATGTTGTCCATTGACCATGTAGTTCACAGGCTATGTGGTCCACCGGCCATATGGTGTGTCAGCCATGTTGTCTATTGGCCATGTTGTCAGTAATACATGTTGTCTGCTGACCATGTTTTCTGTTGGCCATGTTGTTCATCAGCCATGTAGTCCATTGCGACGGTTTGCTCGGTCGGTAGAGGTGGGGTCTGGCTGCGGACGAGGGGTCGGTCCAGCTCTGGACGAGGGGTCGGTCCCGCTTGGGATGAGGGGTCAGTCCCACTTGGGACAAGGGGTCGGTCCGGCAGCAGACGAGGGATCGGTCTCACAAGGGGTTGCGCGGTTCGGCTGACGGGGTCGCCCGGCGAAGCCGGCGACGAAGGGGTCGCCCAGAGAAGCCGGCAACGAAGGGGTCGCCCAGAGAAGCAGGTGACGAACTGGGGACAAGGGAGGCCAGGCCCTTGTCGGGGGCTCTCAGGACTGGAGGGCGCACGGCAGAAGAACTACCGCGGAGACAAGGTAAACACGCAAGTCCACTTTACTGAGGGAGAGGCAACAGTTTTATAGGGGCTGGGGAAGGCTGATTGGTCGAAGCCACGCCCTGTTCTGATTGGTTGCCAGCGAAAGGTCAGTGGGTGGTACTGGACGGGGGAGGGGTGGTGGTTAGGGATTGGCTGTCGCTGTTGCTGGGGGAAGGGGCAGGGTTTAGGGATTGGTGGCTGCTGTTGCTGGGGTGGAGGGCAGACTTGAGTTTCCCGCCCACGCCTGGCTGTTGCTGCTGTCGGGGGAGGGGAAAAGGGCAGACTGGAATTTTCTCCGCCCACGCCTGGCTGTTGCTGCTGTCGGGGGAGGGGAAAAGGGCAGACTGGAATTTTCTGCCCTGCGCCTGCGCAGGGAGAAGGAAGAAGAAGGGTGCCGTCCCACAAGGCATCGGGTGGCGCCATCTGGGAGGAGGGGCGGCCGCAGAAGCATGGCTGCCGAGAAGGGAAGACCCGAGGGCACTCTGCGCCCATGCCAAGCTTCCTTCAGGGGTGGCGGTGGGCCCGACCAACCACCCTTTTATGGGGGCAGCGGAATTAGGCCTACCGCGGCCGCTCCCCTCGCCAGGCCAGCAAACCACACTTCAGCCCGAGGGATGACCGCAGTCCATCTACCATGTGGTCTGTGGGTCTTGTAGTTCCCTGACCATGTGGTCTGCTGGTCATATGGTCTATCAACCATGTGGTCTACTGGCCATGATGTCTGCCTGCCATGTTGTCTGTCAGCCATGTTGTCTGTTGGCCATGTGGTCTGCCAGCCATGTTGTCTACTGACCAAATTGTCAGCCAGCCTTATGGTTTTCTGACCACATTGTCTGTTGGCCATGTGGCCCATTGGCCATGTTGTCCATTGACCATGTGGTCCGCAGGCCACATGGTCTGCCAGTCATGTGGTGTGTCAGCCATGTAGTCTATCATTCATATTGTCTGACAGCCATGTGGTCTGCTGGTCGTCTGAACAGTCGGCCATGTTGTCTATAAGCTCTGTTGTCTGTCAGCCATGTTGTCTGTTGACCATGTTGTCTGCCAGCCATGTGATCTGTCCACCATGTGGTCTGCTGGACGTCTTGTCTGCCAAATATGCTGTCCTTCGACCATATTGTCTATGGGCAATGTTCTCTATTGACCACATGGTCTGTCGGCCATGCGGTCTGCAGGCCATGTGGTCTGCTGGCCATGAGGTCTGTCGGCCATGTTATCTGTAGACCATATTGTCTGCTGGCCATGTTGTCTGCCAACCATGTTGTCTGGTGGTTGTGTTGCCTGTTGGTCATGTTGTATGCCGGCCATGAGGTCTTCCAGCCAAGTAGTCTGCCGGACATCTTGTCTGCCAAACATGTTGTCTGTTGACCATGTTGTCTATCGGTCGTGTTGTCCATCAGCCATATTGTCTATTGACCATGCTCTCTATTGACCACGTGATCTGTCGGCCATGTTGTCTGCCAACCATGTTGTCTGTTAGCCATGTTGTCTGTCGGCCATGTTGTTTGCCGGCCATGTGGTCTGCCAGCCAGGTTGTCCATCGACAATATAGTCCACATGCCTTGTGGTCCACTGGCCATGCCTTGTGTTGGCCTTGTTGTCTGTTGGCTATTTTGTCTGATGGCAATATGGTCTGCCAGCCAGGTTGTCTATCAGCAGTGTTGTCTGCTAACAGTGTTTTCTGTCAGCCATGTTGTCGGTCAGTCATGTGGTCTGCTGGCCATGTGGCCACTGGCCATGTTGTCTATCGACCATATGGTCTGCCGGCCATGTGATCTGCTAGCCATGTGGTCTGCTGGCCATGTTGTCTGCCTGACATGTGATCTGCCGGCCATGTTGTCAGTTGGTCATACTGCTGACCATGTGGCCTGCTGGCCATGTTTTCTGGTGACAATGTCTGTCAGCCATGTTGTCCATCGGCCATGTTGTCCGTCAAAATGTTGTCTGCCAGCCATATGATTCCCTGACCATGTGGTCTGTCAGCCATGTTGTCGGTCAGACATATGGTCTGCCTGCCATGTTGTCCCCCGCCATGTTGTCTGCTGACCATGTTGTCTGGTGGTCATGTTGCCTTTTGGCCATGTTGTCCATTGACCATGTGGCCCGCAGGCCATGTGTTCTGTCAGCCATGTGGTGTGTTGGCCATGTTTTCTCCCTGCCATGTGATCTGCCTACCATGTTGTCAGCCAGTCATGCTCTGTGTTGGCCATGTGGGCTGTCAGCCATGTTGTCTGCCAACCATGTGGACTGCTGGCCATGTTGTCTGCTGACAATGTTGTCTGTCAGCCATGTTGTCCATTGGCCATGTTGTCCATCGAATATGTGGTCTGTCGACCATGTTGTCTGTTGGACATGTTGTCCACAGGCCATGTGGTCTGCCAGCCATGTGGTGTGTTGGCCATATTGTCTGTCGGCCATTTTCTCTGATGGCCATATGGTGTGTCGGCATTGTTGTCTATCTGCTATGCTGTCTGCCAACAGTGTTGTCTGTCGGTCATGTCTGTCTGTCATGTGGTCCACCAGCTATGTGGCCCACAGGCCATGTTATCTGTTGGACATGTTGTCTATCAGCCATGTTGTCCATCGGCCATGTTGTCTATCAACCACATAGTCTGTCGGCCATGTTGTCTGTTGATCATGATGTCTGTCAGCCATGTTGTCCATCGGTCATGTTGTCCTTCGACCATGTGGTCTGCCGGCCATGAGATTCCCCCACCATGTGGTCTGTCAGCTATGTTGTCTGCCAGCCATGTGGTCTGCTGCCCAGCATGTCTGTCAACCATGTGGTCTGCCAGTCATGTGGTGTGTCGGCCATGTTGTGTGTCAGCCATTTTCTCTGATGGCCATGTAGTGTGCAGCCATGTTGTCTTTTGGCCATGTTGTCTGTTGGCCATGTTGTCCATCAGCCATATTGTCTGTCAGCCATTTTCTCTGATGGCCATATGGTGTGTCGGCCATGTTGTCTGTTAGTCATGTTGTCTGATGGCCATGTTGTTTGTCAGCCATGTTGTCTGCCAGCTATGTGATCTACCAGCCAGATTGTCTGTCAGCATTGCCGTCTGTCAGCCATGTGGTCTGCCAGCCATGTTGTCCATCAGCCATGTTGTCCATCAACCATGTGGTCCACTAGCCATGTGGTCCACGGGCCATGTGGTCTGCCAGCCATGTTGTATATTGGTCATGTTGTCTGCTAACAGCGTTGTCTGTCGGCCATGTTGTTCATGTGCCATGTTGTCTATTGACCATGTGGTCTGCCAGTCATGTGGTCTGCCAACCATTTTGTCTGTCAGCCATGTGGTCTGCCAGTCATGTGGTCCCCCACCATGTTGTCTGTCTGCCATGTGGTCTGTTGGCCATGTTGTCTGTTGACCATATGGTCTGCAGGCCATGTGTTCTGCTGGCCATGTTGTCTGTCAGCCATGTTTTTTGTCACCCATGTTGCCTTCCGACCATGTTATCTAGTGGCCTTTTTATCCATTGGCCATGTTGTCTGCCTGCCATGTAGTCTTCCAGCCATGTGATCTGCCAACCATGTTGTCTATTGACCATGTGGTCTGCCAGTCATGTGATCTGCTGGCCATGTAATCTGCCAACAATTTTGTCTGTCGACCATGTTGTCTGTCTGCCGTGTGGTCTGCTAGCCATGTGGTCTGCTCGCCATGTTGTTTGCCAACAATTTTGTCTGATGACCATGTGATCTGCGGGCCATGTTTTCTGTCATCCACATTGTCTGCTGGCCATGTTGCCTAGTGGTCATGTTGTCCATCAGCCATGTTGCCTGCTGGCCATGTTGCCTGCTGGCCATGTTGCCTAGTGGTCATGTTGTCCATCAGCCATGTTGACTGCTGGCCATGTTGCCTGCTGGCCATTTGTCTATTGACCATGCAGTCTGCCAGCTATGTGGACTGCCAGTCTTGTTGTTTGCCAACCATTTTATCTGCCAGACATACGGTCTGTCGGCTGTGTTGTCTGTTGGTCATGCTCTCTATCAGCCACATGGTCTGCTGGCCATGTTGACTATCAACCATGTGTTCTACTGGCCATGTTGTCTGCCCACCATGTTGTCTGTCACCCATGTGGTCTGTTGGCCATGTTGTCCATTGAAACAAGTTGACTGTTCTTAAATGGTCAGTTTCTACCAGCAAGCCGTTTAATTATGGCAAAGCGGTGTGTCAACAATGACTTGGTAAGTTTTCTCTCTGGGGGTTCAAAGAGACCCAAGGACATTTTGGTATATGGAACAGTCTCTTTCAGTCCAAGGTCTCCCTCGACTCTCCCAGACTTGCACATGTCAGGGGATCTGTTGAGTTTAATTTCTTTCTCTCTTTCTTTATCTTCCTTCCTTCCTTCTTTTCTTCTTTCCTTTTTTCCTTCCTTCCTTTCATTTTCTTTCTTTTCTTTCTTTTATTTTTCCTTCTTGCTCTTCCTCCCTCCCTCCCTGCCCCCTCTTCCTCCCACTCTTTCCCTCCCCCTCTTCTCCCTACCTCCTCCTCCTCCAAATCCTTCTCCTCCTTTTTCTCTCCCCCCCTCCCCCTTCTCTTCTTATCTTCTTCCTTCTCTTTCTACTTCATATTCCTTTTCTGTTAGATTCATCCTGGGTTGTGGTTTGAAGTTTTACTCTTAAGAGGTATAAAGAGACTCCCTCCTTGGTAAAACAATTAACTTCCACTTTGCATTTTTCTTGTACAGACAATACCTGAATGTTTTCAGGGAAAATATGAGATTTTCATCTGGTTTGCACACAAGAAGACAATCTTGAGATCCCTGTTCCTCAAGTAGTGGCTTCGGCTTTGAATTTATTAAGAAAAAAAATATTGCATACCAGAATACAGTTGATGGTTTCTTCACATGACAAAATGTCAATTAGATGGACCAATTTTTTAAAATACCTATAAAGAGCTACTTTTTATGTCAATTATCATCTCCTTCGAACAGAGCCCAACATGCCTTAGAAAAATGTTGCCCTTATTATCGCATGTCCTAATTATCAAATCTCCTAATCTCTTGGGAATTTTAATTCCACACTCATTTCTGAAGTTGTGTAATCTGGAAAGCTGAATGTGCTTCCTTCTTGATTTAAGACTCAATGGATTTCTTGCACTTATATTGTATATCTTAAATCTTAAGAGGAAAAAGGTGCCTAAAAATGAATAATGGCAATTTCCAAAAACGGAGTAAAGGGGCTTCTCAGGGGTATAAAAGGAGGGTTCCAAAGTACAGATTTAATACTGGTCTGTCAAACTCAGGAATTAACAAAACTGGGATACGCCAAGAGAAAAGGGGACATGAATGGTTGAGTTTCTTGGCAAGTACGTTTATCACATTTCTAGCTTTATCAAGATGGAAAGTTGGAAGAGGAAACTCTTCTGCTTTAGCAAAGTGCCCTAGGGCATTTTCTTCTGAAACCAGGGAATCAATCTCTCCTGGGGAGAAGAGATCCTGCTTACTTGTCACCAGAGTTCATTTTGGGCTCTGTTGTTTTTTTTCCAGAAGATCAGCGGCAGGTATGCCCCACACTTCCGGAGAATGAACAAGACCAGGCAGCTCAAGTTTTATCCGCAAAAGGTAGGATATAAGCACAAATGACTGACGTGACCTAAAATGACCAAATTGCCAAATAAGGATCCTTTTAAACTGATTAATGTGGAGTAAGTGTCCCTCAGTCGTTGAGCTCCTGCTTTGCACGTTCAAGGTCAAACGTCTTAAAGATAAGTAAATAAATTCTGCTAAAAATAAAGTAGTTAATAAGCAAACCATGATTAGAAAGGACTTGAGCCTTCTAGCATTCGTTAGGTGTTTGCTAATTGTTGTGCGCCTTCTGTGTGTACAGAACTTAAAACCAATGTGTTCTCTTAAGAAACTTAAATAGTATCTCAGTATTCATGCATGGATTACTGAAAATTTCCTTTCCAGTGCTACATGGTTTTAGATTTTAAATTAGAAAAGTTCACATTAACAAAGTTGAATTGCGTTACTTAAATAAAACCTACTGAATGTATTAACTAGAGCCCAGAGGTGGTGGAGCTGATGCAGAGGGGCTGCCCCAGCCCAGCCCAGGGCTCTAGCTGAGCTCTTGGTCAGTTGTTTTATTTTTTGGGGGGGAAGGGGTCTAATGTTTGCCCCAGTGTGCAGAGAGCAGAGGTTCTTATCCAGGGGGAGTGCAGTTTTGGCTGACCTCCCCCTTAAGCCAATGAAGCAAGTTGTGGCTTTTTTAGCATCAAAACAGAACTGGTATCTTAAAAACCTAAGTGCATGCCCCACCCACCCCAGAGCAGAAATTCAGTGGGATTAATGAGGAGGGTAAGTTGAGGCAGGGAGCCGGAGCCACACGTGCAGGGGAAGGGTCTCCTGGGCTGGGGATCCAGGACAAGGCTAGACTCCTCGCAATGAGGAGCCCCTTAGATGCGGAGGGGCTGAGCTTGGTACTGAAAGAGTTAAGCAAAGGACGGGCTGCCAAGCATCTCTGCAGGAAAGGGTGTGGATAGGCTACTGGACTACCACGAAAGAGCTCTGTGTTATCACTGGAGTCCAGGGTTGTAAGTGGTTTGGAAGAATCCCCTCTACTTTTCATTATAGAGATTTATTCTGTTTTCATCTTTAAAAATTTTATCTGAACTCTTTGTAGCTAAGAACTTGAAATCCCATCTTGGCTCTCCATCAGAATGGCCTGAGGCAGTGCTTAAAATGACAGGTTTTACCATTCTTTCCCAGAGTCTCTGAATAAATAGATTTAGGGCCAGACTCATGATATTTTTCTTTACTCTTCCAAGTTGATTGTGTATAACCAAGGTTGTGAAGGGCTGTTTTGCAGTTACTTTCCCCTGAAGAGAGTTCTTCCCCAGGACACTAAATATATACAAAATATTATAAAGTATATTCAATAAAAGATATACTAGTAAATATATATTTTTTCTATATTTTGTGCTTTGTTGTTCCACTTAAGCCATAGATACCCATCCCCAAGGCCTTATGTTTTCATCTTAAAGTCTCAAAGTTTAGTGTTTATGTTTAGGTCTATGATCCATTTGCATTAATTTTTGTGAATACAATTTATTTTATTATTATTTTATTTATTTATTTATTTTTTAAGGAGGTACCAGGGATTGAACCCAGGACCTCACACATGGGAAGCAGGCGCTCAACCACTGAACTACACTCACTTCCCACTTTTTTTTATAAGGTGCTAGGTATGGATAAACTTTCATTTCTTTCTCAAATGCCTATCCTGTTGCTCCTGCACCATTTGTTGAAAAGACTGCCCTGTACTCCTCTAATTACCTTGGCATTCTTTTCAACAGTCACTGGACTCCCAGTTCTGTGCTCTTGATCTCTAAGTCTGTGTTCACATCAACACCACAACTGTTTGGAATCTGTAATAAACTCCTGAATGTTGGGCATGTAAAAGAAGGGGATGAGAGATGATAAAGAGCTTCCAAACCTTTGATTAAGGAGCTCTTTTCCTCTAGCCAAATCTTTCAATGGATTGGAAGAATGTCCATCAGAACACAGTTGGGGAAATATTAGTTTTAGCCAAAGAAAAGGAACAGGGTATTTGGACTCAGCGGCTTGAGACTAGTGCACCCTGAGAGCAAGGGAGGAAATGTGCAGAGACATCATAATAGACATGGACATAGACCTAGAGGTAGACAAAGACATAGACATAGATATGGACATGGATGTGGACATAGACGTAGACATAGACATAGACATGGACATAGACCTAGACATGGTCATAGACATAGACATAGTCATAGACATAAACATGGACATGTACATGGACATGGACATAGACATAGACATAGTCATAGACATGGACATGGACATGTACATGGACATGGACATAGACATAGACATAGTCATAGACATGGACATGGACATGGACATAGTCATAGACATAGACATAGTCAAAGTCATTCTCATAGTCATAGACGTAGACACAGACATAGACATGGTAATGGACATGGACATAGTCATAGGCGTAGACATAGACATAGTCATAGACATGGACATGGACATAGTCATAGGCATAGACATAGACATAGTCAAAGTCATTCTCATATTCATAGACGTAGATATAGACATGGTCATAGTCATGGTCATGGACATGGACATAGACATAGACATAGATGTAGACATAGAAATAATCATAGACATAGACATGGTAATAGACATGGACATAGACATAGACATGATAATGGACATGGACATGGACATAGTCATAGACATAGACATAGTCATGGACATGGACATAATTTTGCATACACACACACACACAAACACAGACACATACACACTTCCAAGCTCTCCACCCAATAAAAAGATGCAGTCACAATGAGCATAGAGAGCACCCAGATCTTATTTCCTAAATACCACACTCCTATAACAGAGCAGAACTCTTTAGAGAAGTGGTAGCTGATTTCATGGCCAAGGCGTAGAAAATACAAGATGATCCTGAAACCCATTTTCTTGTGCCAAAAGATAAAGAAGTGCCCAAACGATGATGGTTCCATGTACAAAGAATACACGAACCAGTTTGAAGGGACTCTCACTGGTCATGTCTGGGACAATTTGAGCTCAAAATTAAATAATGATGGACATCACATTAACCAAGTGAGAAAAATTAAAACTTAAAGTGATAAGTTAACCAGTAGTGGAACAAAGTGACATTGTGTGCCTCCTGATTTGCAGTCCTGAAGGTTTTCTTTCCATAGTGTTTCCTACCCAAGGCTGGGAGATATTCCACAGAATAACTGGACTGTATCAATTTGGCAGTGCTGCTAAACAAATACCACAGACACTTGGCTTAGACAGCAAGAATTTATTGTCTAATAGTTATGGAGGCTAGTGGTCCACCGTCAAGGTATCTTCAGGTCATTTCTTTTTCTCCTGAAATCTGCAGCATTCTATTGCTGGATTGATGACAAACTTTGGGGTTCCTTGGCTTGTAGATGCACCCCTGCCTCTATCACATGGCCATATCTTTCTCCTTCTCTGGCTTCTTCCATGCTCAATTTCTTTTGCCTTTAAGGACCTCAGTTGTCTTGGATTAGGGCCCACTATCGTTCAACTTGGCCAAACCTTAACTAATAATGCCTTCAAAGGTCTTATTTACAAATGAGTTCATACTCAAAGGACCAGAGGTTAACACTTGAACCTGTCTTTTTTTGGGAGACATGATTCAATCCCCAACAGGCACCTACAAATTTTTCAAATTTATTCATTCCAGATTTACTGGATCCAATGTTCTGGAGTAAAGTCTCAGAAATATTCATTCTTAAGAAGTCTCAGTTGATTTGGAAGTAAAATTTGAGAACTACTGAGTTGGTAGAAAGTGTGAGGTTCCTAAATGAGGTAGTCCATCATGGAAGTAGAGACAAGGAGTGATCTGATTGTTAAAGAATGCAATTTTTAATTCACATCACAAGAGGTGAATTTCAGAAATGACTCCCAGGGATCCTAACATTTGGATGCATGGAGATCTGATTTGTTAAAATACACAAAAGTTAAGAACCACCTTTTCTGACACAGGTTTTCAGTACCTTCATTTCTATACAAGAAGCTTGAGGATAAAAATGCCCATCAAAACCTCAGGTTTTAACATCAACCTCATGCTTTAGCCCCTTTGAGACAATAACTATTCTACGTGAAGATGTTCATTCCCAATCAGGCTATTGACCAGAATTAAATGAGGCTGACCCACATCGTTTGGTAGGCTTTTCCTTTCTTGAGCATCACGCTCTGGCAACATGGCTGAGTCTTAATGGACTATGATTAGAGAAATATTTCAAAGCCCACTGTTTTTGTTTGTTAAGGATTGCCAAGATAATACACCAGAAATGGGTTGGCTTTTACATTGGGGAATGTAGAAAATTGTAAGTTTACAGTTCTGAGGTCATGAACGGGTCCAAATCTAGGCATCCTCAGAAGGTTCTCTCTCTCAGCTGCAGCTGTGAGAGACACATGGGAGCGGCACATGTGAGAGCGGACACATGGGAGCACTGCTGGTCCACGCCATCTCTGGACTCCATTGCTTTCAGCTTCTGGCTGCTCATTCTGTGACTTTCTCTCTCATGGGTTCCATTGATTCCAGTTTCTTATTCACTCAGCTTCTGTAGGCTCTCCTCTGAACTCCTGGGTCTTTTCTGTCTCTTTCTTCTTCCCTGGGTCTCATTTATGAACAACTCCAGTAAGAGGATTGAGACCCACTCTGGAAAACTGAAGTAATCTAATCAAATGTTCCTTAAGGGACACTAATCAAAGGTCCCACCTGTAGGTTGCACACACAGAGGGATGGATTAATTTAAGAATATAATTTTCTCCAGTCCACAGAAGACTCAGACTATCCCACCTACCCATGACCGAGTGAAAGAATACCCAGCTGGACCTTGGGAAAGTGAATTCCTTTATATCTTTAGGAGACTACCTCACTACTGCAGTCTGAGCCACTGAATTGCCTCAGTACCACACCAGCTTGACTCCTTCCATTATTAACAGAGGATCTTCCTTGCTCCCCGCAGAAAGCTCTAGAGAAGAGTGGTCAACGGGCTTGTGGACCACCCAACTGGATTGCAAACCCTGGCTCTTTTCCTCACTGGCTTCATACCTTCTCGGTTTCTACCTCCAAGGGCTCTGGAGAGAATGGAATGTTATAGCACACACATATTGCACATTGCAGATCCTGGCACATCCAAGGTACTCAACAGATGACAGCTAAAGACAACTACCTGCCTTTCCTGCTTCTTCACTGCTTCCACTATGGACTGGGATTGCTGAGGAGAGGCTTGTTTCTGCCCTAGCTCTGTTGACTTGTGCTAGGGATACTACCAGAGCCTTTTCAAAAAATCTAAAAACAATTTTTTTTTTAATTTAAAGATATGTAGTTTACACAAATGTCACATAAAAAATATAGGGGATTCCCATATGCTCTTCTCCCCACATCTCCCACATTTTCCCACATTAACAACATTCCTCATTAGTGTGGTCCATTCATTGCAATTGATGAACACATTTTGGAGCATTGCCACTAAGCATGGATTACAGTTTACATTGTAAACTATAATTTACATTGTTTACTCTCTCTCCCACCCAAATCTGTAGGTTATGGCAAGATTTATAATGGCCAGTATCTCTCATTGCAATGTCATTCAGGACAATTCCTAAGTCCCAATCACATCCTATTACACCTGTTTTTCCTTCTCCCTGCCCCCAAAACCCCAAGTGGCATCTGCCTCCACATCAATGATACAACGTCCTCCATTGCTCTAATCCCAATATGTCTATAGTAGAATACCATTAAGTCCACTCTAGTCCATTATTCATTCCCCAATCCTGAGGATTCTGGAATGATGAAGTCCACCCCATCTATAATTGAGAGGGGGCTGTAATCCCATGGAGGATGGTAAGCCCATTTACAAAATACCTGCACAGCAACACCAAGCCAAATTGACCCAAAATTAGCCATCACAGATAGTAAATTACACAAACAAATTATAGAAGAATAAAAGGAGATGGTCAAAGTCATTTAAAAATTTTTGCTCTGGTCAAGCTAGCAGACTTTCTCATATGCCCACTTGCCATTTCTGTGGAGGATTAGCTGAAAAGAAAGGTGAAATAGCCAATATCCTTTATTCTCAGCCATCATCATGCTTGAAAACAAGGAAAGGAACATGCAATGGGCTAGAAAATTTGAGGAATTCCTGAAAGGAATAGAGATGTGATGTGTGGGCGTTTTTGGGACTAGGAGTTGTCCTGGGTGGTGCTGCAGGGACAGTTACCGGACGTTGTATGTCCTGCCATGGCCTACTGGGTGGACTGTGGGAGAGTGTGGGCTATGATATGGACCATTGACCATGAGGAGCAGTAGTGCGCAGAGATGTATTCACCAAGTGCAATGAATGTCTCATGATGATGGAGGAGATTGTTGCTATGGGGGGAGGAGTAGGGTGAGGGGGGTGGGGGGTATATGGGGACCTCATATTTTTTTAATATAATATTAAAAAAATAAATAAAGACAAAAAAACAAACAAACAACCAGGCAAGATCAGAATGACAGAGGAGAGCAAGGCAAAAGCAGAGAACATTGTTTACATAATACAAAAATAAGGTATTTAGATGTTCTGGGGAAAAACAAAATGCTGTACAAAAAAAAACGGTCTTGGTCAAAATAAGGAACAGTTTGACTTTGGAGAAGAATAACATTTTCCTTGAGTGGTCAGAAGTTTGTGACATTTGTTCCTCGAAGAAGAGAAGTTCTTCCTGGCACACTCACCTCTACTCCAACAGCAGCCACTAGTCTTCCTTTTTCCTTTAGGAGGTACCAGGAACCAAACCAGGGACCTCCTGTGTGGTAGGTGGGTACCCTACTGCTTGAGCCACATTCCCTACCCCACTATTCTTTTTGATAGTCAGTTAGACTTTTGATGATTATTAATGAGACCTGACATATTTTACATGTTTTTTTTTAGCTTCTGCCTGCTTTTCAAGTATTTTTCTCAGTTGTCCAAAAGCTTGTCTGCCTTTTTTTTTATTCTATTTTTTCCATTAAAAACTTTATTTGAAATTTACAAAAATAAAAGAACAGAAAAATGCAATTCTATGAGTTATGAAACATTTCTCCTAAAATATTTTTTTCAGATACTTTTACCTCATCTAATTCCAACTGCTAAGTCAGTTGTTACTCTAGTGTTCAGAAAGATACAGAGATGAACACAGATTGGTTAAATGGCTTAGTTAAGGTCTCCTTATTAATGAAAAAAATGAAGAAGAGAAAAAAATGCTTAATCATATTCATATCTAACAAAAGCAAACTCCACATTCTTTTTTTTTTCACCTTTAGAGTTAATACAGTACAAACATTGCTTTTGCTATAAAAGCCTTACAATGTCTTCTTTTCTTAAAAAATTTGGGGAATCATATGTAGTATATAGTAGGTAAAGTATCAAGTATACAATACCCTTGTACCATAATACAATAAATGTAATTTAGATGGGTTTGAAATACCTTCTCTCACCCTTTTGCTTGTCTTTCCTCTCTGTTAAAGCAGTTTCTTGGTTTTCCAGGACTGCGGTAACAAGATCAGGTTAGCTTAGACGACAGGAATTTATTGTGCCAGTTTGGGAGACCAGAAGTCTGAGATCATGTCATCAGCCGGTTGTGTTTCCTCTGAAGTCTGCAGCATCCTGGTGGTGAGCCATAACTCAACCTCTCACTCCATCATGAGACCACCTCTTTCCTCTTCCTTCTTCTCCTGACTGTCTAAATTTCCTGCACTTATTAGTGCTCCAGTCATAGTGGATGAAGTCCTCTGATTCCACTTGGCCTCACCTTCACTGATCACATCATTTTTTTTTTCTAGATTTATTTATTTAATTAATTTCCCCCTTCCCCTCTTCCGCCCCCTCCCCCACCCTGCAGTTTTTTGCTGTCCGTGACCATTCACCATGTGATCTTCTGTATCTGTTTCTTTTTTGGTCTTCTCATTTTTTCTCCTGGAGACCTCTGATGTGGAGAGAGGTTCCCTCTCAGCTGCACCACCTCAGTTCCTGGTCTCTGCTGTGCTTCACCTTGACTCTCCCCTTTGTCTCTCTTTTGTTGCATCATCATCTTGCTGTGTGACTCACTTGCATGGGCACTGGGTCACTGAGAGGGCACTTGTCTCACCATGCGGACACTGGCTCACCATGCAGGCATGCTTTCTCCTCTTATTTTTCATCAGGAGGCCCAAGGGATTGAACCTGGGTCCTCCCATGTGGTAGGTGGAAGCCCTATCACTTGAATCACCTCTGCTTCCCTGATCGATCATAACTTAAAAGGGCCTTTTTACCAGTGGGCTCTCCCACAGGATGGGGTCAGGACTTGGACATGTCTTTGTGGGAGACAGGATTCAATCCACAGCAAGTGTACTTGGACCAACAGATGGTCTCAGTTTTAAGGTAGGTGAATTTGTCCATCCTTTTTTTGGCCTGACACCTGGTGCTGAAAATCTCATGGATGGAGGATGCCCATGGATTCTTAGCTGACCACATAACTTCAGGACCCCCTCCAAGCTCTCTCCTGCATCAAGAAAGCAAATCAGTGATGTCACTAGCCAGGAGCTCCAGAGTAGATGCCACATGACCTTGGGTAGAGCAAAACACGGTGTGCATCGGGATGAGTTTGTTCTTGCTGGTATAACAATTTATGAAAAAACAAAGGGACTTAAAACAACACCCTCTGTTTTAGTCAGCCAAAGCAGTGCTGATGTCACGTACCAGAACTCTGTTGGCTTTTATCAAGGTTGTTTATTTGGGGTAGAAGCTTACAGTCACAAGAGTCCAACTCAAGGTACTATACAAGGTACTTTCTCACCCAAAGTCATCTGTGTCTGTGAGGGTTCAACCTTCCTTCTTCTTCTTTTTTTTTAAAGATTTATTTTATTTTTATTTATTTCTCTCCCCTCCCCCCCACCCCAGTTGTCTGTTCTCTGTATCTATTTGCTGCGTCTTCTTCTTTGTCCCCTTCTGTTGTTGTCAGTGGCATGGGAATCTGTGTTTCTTTTTGTTGCATCATCTTGTTGTGTCAGCTCTCCATGTGTGCGGCACCATTCCTGGGCAGGCTGCACTTTCTTTCGTGCTGAGTGGCTCTCCTTGCAGGACACACTCCTTGTGCATGGTGCACCCCTACATGGGGACACCCCTGCATGGCACAGCACTCCTTGTGTGCATCAGAACTGCTTGTGGGCCAGCTCCACATGGGTCAAGGGGGCCTGGGATTTGAACCGTGGACCTCCCATGTGGTAGACGGATGCCCTATTCACTGGGCCAAGTCTGCTTCCCTCCTTCTTCCTCAGTCTCCTTGGTCACAGCTTCTTCTGGTCTCAGCTGTAGGCTGGGATAAGGCTTGTCTCTCTCCCAGAGCTCATTTCTTTCTGGGCTCAGCTGCTCTGTTCCCTTCACCAGGTCAGCTGTGAACTATCAGACTCATCCCTCTTCTCAGGCTGCAGGATCCTCTGTGTATCTTTTCCATGAGAGTGTTTTATTATCACCAAGGTGGTGGGGACTCAGCACTGAACACTCTAATGACATGCTCGAATAAAAGCCCTAATCTTGATTTAATAAAGTAAAAGTGAAACCTCTGAATCTGATATGATCTAACACTCCCAGAGGTCAGACCAGTTTACAAACAACCCAATATCTAGATTTGTGGAGTTTGTAAACAATAGCAAACTGGCACACCATCTTATTATCATAATGTTCTGGAGGTCAGATATCCAAAATGGATTAGAAAGGTGACGTTCCTTTTGGAGTTTCCAGGTGAGAATCCATTTCCTTGCCATTTCTAGCTCTTGTTGAATACCTGCTTTCCTTGGTTCCCACTCCATCTTCAAAGCCAGCAGAGAAGCATCTTCCAATCTCTCTCTCCCATTCTTTTGAATCTGCCTATTTTCCTACCTTGTAAGGACCATCGTCATTACATTGACCCCACCTGTCTTATCCAAGATTATCTTCCCATCTGCCTTTGCCTTAATCCCACCTGCAAAGATCCTTTTGTCAGATAAGGTGATGGAGCCTTAGGTTCCAGGACCAGGCCATAGACATCTTAGGAGGCCATTATCTGGCCTACAATTTTGTCTACTTGAGGGTTTGAGGAATCTTTCTCCTTTCCCTCCTTTCCAGAGGGTGAAACATGGTCCTTCCACCCAGGTGTTTAGTTTGTAAGGGAGGACACTGATCCTCTAAAATTCTTCATTTACTGGAAATGAACATACGCACACACAGAGATGGTCAAATTGTTTTTTTCCTGTTTCATTTATTTATTTACTTTATCTACCTGTTTGCTCTCCTTGCTCCTACCCTTGTTAACCAGGAAGGGTGGTCTTGAGGATGTTTAGGTCAGAAAATAAAGGCAATGTGAATGTTTGTGCAATGAACATGAAGCGTTAAGTTTCTACCCATAATGGTTAGAGTGAAATACAAAGCTCATATCACCTCCTCCTCATCATTGCATTTCTGATGACTTTTATTTATTTGCTTTTTCTTCAGATCTCTTTTCTTTCAGTTTCATCATTCATTATTTTAGTGTCCTGATAGGTGTTTTCTCAAGGCCAGTGTCCTGGACATTATAAGATTTTGTAAAATTTCTACATTTTATTGTCTTTTTTTTTCTGTAAGATACATAGATCACAAAAACTGCTACATTAAAATATGTAAGAGGTTCTCATATGCCCCAGAACCCCCCACTCTTGCCACATCAAAAACCTCTTTCTTTATTACTGCACATTCATTGCATTTGGTGAATACATTTTGGAGCACTGCTGTACCACATGGATTATAGTTTATGTTGTAGTTTACACTCTCCTCCAGTCCGTTCAGGGGGCTATGGCAAGATATAATGTCCAGTATCTGTCCCTGCAATATCATTCAGGACAACTCCAAGTCCCGAAAATGCCCCAACGTCACTTCTCTTCTTCCCTTTCCCTGACCTCAACAACTACTATGGCCATTGTCTCCACATCAATGATACAATTTCTTTCATTGCTAGAGTTACAATAGTTCTGTGGTAGAATATCAGTAAGTCCACTCTAATCCATATTTTACTCCTCCATCCTATGGATCCTGGGATGGTGATGCCCACTCCACCTCTAATTCAAGAGGGGACTTAGATCCCACATGTTCAATGGATGGGATTCTCCTGCTTGCAGTAGTAGGCACTCTTGGCTCCCTGCTGTGGTTGGATGACCATCTTCACCTCCCTATTAGATGACCTGGGTAAGTCCAGTGAACTGTAGAGTAGGTGTTGCTACTCTGCTGAAGCTCAGGGTCCAGCTGGCACATGACCAGTCCAATGATTGAAGTCTCCTGTTTAAACACCAACCCCAGTGCCAACCACAGGTTCAGTAAAAGTGACAGAAGAGGCATATGTAGAAAGGGCACATCTGAGTCCAACTCCATCATACTTGAGAGCACACAATCCAAAGTAGGGCCCACTGGCAAGGCACTGAGCTCCAGAGCCATCTGCCATGACCGTAGAACCTGTGTGTCTCTGTAGCCCTCAGAAGCACCAGTACCTGGGGTTGTATCTACTTTGTCTCTGGGATCCTGCTGAGACATGCATAAGTGTGTCCCCTCTGATGACCTCCTGATTCATTTTGAAGTCTCTTAGCCATGTAAACTCATTTGTCTTTACCATTGCCCCTTTTATTCAAGATCTTTTTATAGTTGCATCACTGGCTGGTGATTGGTAATAATCCCTTGGTGCCAGGGAGGCTCATCCCCAGGAGTCATGTCCCATGCTGGGGGGAAGGTAATGCATTTACATGCTGAGTTTGGCTTAGCAAATGGCCACGATTGAGCATCATGGAGGCTCTCAGGAGGCAACTCTTAAGCACCCTGCTGCTCTAGGCTAGTTGAAATTTCAGGCATACAGTCTCAGAAGTATAGTCGTTATTATCAAGGGCTCATCATTGGACTATCCTTCACTGGTCTTTGCCCTTGCACTTGGGGGATTGTTGATGTTCCACTGGGGGATGTGACAGAACTCCCCTAACTAGGAACTCAGCTCTCCCTTGGTTTTCTTTTGCGACTCTACTTACTATTACAATATGCAAAGAATATCTGAACATTTTTATGTACCCTGTACACATGTCCTTGAGAATTCTCCCCCAACCATGTGTCCACCAACAATAACACCCCATACCAGTGCTCCTCCCCTGCCATAGTTGAACCTGTCTGTGACCCAAAACTTCTTAAAAAATGGAGACTAATATATTGCCAAATTCAATTAGTAGGAAAATGAAATAGTAATGATAGGATTAAAGATTAGAAATAGAATAAATCCTAATTTAGAGAAACTAAAATAAAGTAAAAAATAAGTTGGAGTATTAAAAAATGAAAAATGCCATAAAACTTTGCTTTCGATGCTTTGTCTTTCTTCACTTTAATAGGTGTTGCCCTGTATGTACAGTGGCAAGGCAATCTCTTTCATCCCTTCCTCAGTGTCTACATCCTTCTTTAATTTTAATTTTGTCTTCAATAAGTTTTAAATCACTGTATATTCATATATACTATATAGGGAATTCCAATATATCCAACATCAAACTCTTTTCCCCCTTCCCCAGCAGTGATCTTTTTACATGTTCATGTTATATTTGCTACTGCAATGTACAGGGTTTTTTTTTTTAGTAGGTCCTGGGGATTGAACCCAGGACCTCATACATAGGAATTAGGTGCTCAACCTCTGAGCTATACCTGCTCCTCCAGATTTTCTTACGGTGTGAATGTTTACATTTTTTTTGGTATTTATGACGTTATTTTACAACTCTGTATGGTAAGTGATAATTTGTACAAAATTTATAACCTGATGAAGATGCTAATTATTCTTATCTGATGACCATGCAAATAACTTTTGTAGAGATGTAACCAATATCTGGGTGGCAGAAAATACATATTCAAAGGTCTCTTTAAAAAAATAGAGCATACCCAAATTTTGAATTTAAATGAGAACTCCCACTCAAGCATTCTTCCACTCACTGTAAATACTTTGCCATCTTCAATTCCCTACTATCATGCTTGTGCCCTTGTTTATGAGTTTACTAAATCTTTAACACTGGTTCACTTTATATTTGTGTGAAAGTTATACAATTTTTTATAAATTTTACTTTAATAAAATATACAATAAACAGCTTTTAGTGATGCCAAAAATGTTCAATATTGAATCTACTCCTACTGGAGGAATTAATAGTTAAATATTCTGTGTATAGTACATTCATCGTATCTGTTTTACCAGGTTAAGATTGCCTTTTTAAAAAGAGTCTTTTTTTTCATCAAGGTCTTAAAGATACTGTCTTACATTGTATTCTAAAAGTTTTATAGTTTCCCCCCAAATTTAAAACTTTAATCAACCACAAGTAGATTTTCATAAACTTCATATTTCCCCTCCATAAGCTTAACTAATTGTCTTTTCTGACTCGTTGAATTGTAGACTTTCTTCCCTTTCACTTTCATTGCATGAAATTGCTCTTGGACTCTCTGTTTTATTCTATTTGTCCACGTGAGTTCTATCACTATTGCCTTATCTTTGTAGTGGAAGTTCTGCCATCTTGTTTTCCTCAAGTGTGATGGTTAATCGTGATCTTTTGTTCTTCTATATAAAGTTTAAGAGCAGCTTCTAAAGATTCACAAAACAAAACAACACACAAAAAAACTTGTTTTGTAATTTTAGTCTACCAGAATTGTATTGAATCTAGAAATCATTTTGGGGACATCTCTCTAATATTAATCTTCTCCAAGAGCCTTCTTATCCAATATGAAGATGGATAAATCCAATATTAAGAAAGGCATACTTTCTTATTCAGTATTAGGACTTCTTTTTCAAGAGTTAATTTATTTATTATGTATTCTTCAGTGTCCCTCTATAAAGCTTTATAATTAACTTCATAGGAATACAGTATTTCTCAGATTATATTTATTCAAGCTAATCATGTATAATTGGTTGTTTGGGGGTGAGACTTTACTTTTAGATCAGGGGGATATTAGCTAAAGAGAAAATTAAGGGCACATCCACACTCAAATTCTAATCAGCCATCAAACAGGATATATACAAGAATATTTTATGACCTGGAAAGATATGCATGAGACTTCTAGCTAAACATCAAATAGTAAATAAATGAATTTACCTCTATTAACTTCTGAAACCTCATTACAAGTAGAGGAAAGGATTTAAAAAGACATAGAGGCCACGGTGACGGAAGGGGTTGTTGATGTGGGAGGGGTAAAGTGGGAGGGGTGGGGGGTATGTGTGGACCTCATATTTTTTTAATGTAACTTAAGAAAATGAAGGAAAAATACATGAGTTAAGGGAAAATGGAAAAGCTGTATCTTCTAAAAGCTGACTCATTAACAAGACTGAATATATTATCATCTAAACTGGGAATTAGAGGAAACTATGAGTAATATTTATTCACCAAAGCAAAATAAATACTAAATATTTAACTCCCAAACATGAAATAGTTGTATTAGGAGGGTGGAAAACAGAAGTCTGGGAATGTTTGAACATGCCTGGGAAGAGAAATGGTGTGAAAGCTAAATTCTTGTCCTCTATCATTGTCTTATCAATAGATATTAGTCACTATTTCAAGTCCTTGTAATGAAATTTGCACAAATGAAATCACAGTTTTTGAAAGCATTAAGGAATGGGGGTAATGGTAGAACATGTACGAGGGGAGCTGGCACAGAGCTAAAATGTTTTTCAGAAGAAAAAGAGAGGGCTGTGTGATGGAAAGACAGGTGGGCAGACGTGGGGGTAGAGACAGCCAGGGTCCACCAAGGGAGGGGCTTGAGAAGAAGAGATGGAGGAGGAGTTGAAATAGAGAGTTAAGGCCAGGCATTCGAGAGAAGAGAGTTGGTTCTGGAATGGCCAAAGTGAACAGAACAAACAATGCTTTCCATGGGATAGAAGGTTCTTCTGCATTTTCCCTGCATGGCTCACTCCATACTGAGTCTACTCTGCAGACATACTCAGTGCTCACCTGTCAGCAGATAAAGAGCTCTTTTCAACACCTGACTGTGGCTCTTGGATGGCTTAGTGTTAATGTGGTTTCTCATCTGAAAACAAACCCCATAGGTGATTAGTGTGTGAAGTCAGGGCAAATGGAAAACTAAGGATGGCAAAGAAACATGTTTTCTTCTAAAGAACTTGGGTTACACCTGGGTGGGAGCATCTGCAGAGGCATGACTTCAACATCACCATCCACATATGGAGTAGACTGAGTTGTGTGCTCCAGAGAAAAACGTGCTCTTAATTTCCATCCATTCCTGACAGTATGAACCCATTATAAATAAGACCTCTTGAAGATGGTAATTTTGGTTAAGGTATAGCCAACTGGAGGCTTTATGGAGACAAAGCTACATGATGGAGAAGCTGGAAGTCCACAGAATCTGGAAGAGAAGAGAGACAACAACATCATATGATGGGAAAACCAAGGAACTCAAGAGAGCTGGTCAGCCAGAAGGGGAATGTCTTCAAAACCGGAAGACAAATTAATATTGTTTATGCCCACATATTGCATGATACTTCTCTGAGCAGCCAGGAAACTGAGGGTGAGGGGTAAACCACAGATGCCTCTTCTTCTCTGATCATCATTGAAAAAGCATTTTAAACAGCATGGTGCCATTTTCCTAAAATTTAAAACCTTAGTATTGACTAATTAATTCTTAATTTTTTTACCTGCTTTTCTCGTTGTTAGTAATCATATCGATCTGCAATACCACCTGTTATTTCCAGAAAAGCATTACAATCATTTCCTAAGGATGGAGGGGTTCTGGAGTGATGCTACCTCTTGGCTTCAAAGATGAGAAATCAGTTCACAGCATGGACTAAAGGTTTTAATTTTTAGGTTTTAAAATTTTGATTTATGCCTTCCATCTCTTTGCTGCTGAGTCTCTGTTTTCTTCATTCCTTTTCAGCATGTTCATTATTCCTTATCAGGTATTTTTATGACTGATGGTTTAAAATCTTGATCAGATAATTCTAACTTTGCTGTCATCTTGGCATCGGTATCTGTTGGTTGTAGGTTTTTTTGTTTTAAATCTTTTCCATTCTTGGCATGACAAATGAACTTTGATTGAGACATGGACATTTGTGGTATTCTTTTATGTGGCTCTGAATCCTATTTAAACCTTCTGTTTTAGCTGGTTTTCTTTGGTACTCCTCCAGCAAAGGAAATTGGGGAGGGGAGGGGGTGCTTTTTACTGCCAGGTGCAGTTCCCCACTTAGCCTCCTTACTACTGCTGAGGTGATAGGGGTTGATTTGAGTCCCTCAAAAAGAGTTGTCCAGAACAACCAGCAAGATGGCACAGAGTAATAAGATCCTAGAGTTAGTTCCCTCTACAGGGCAGTTAAGAAACACCCAGAGCTCTCTGGAGCTAGCTGAAGCACCTGTTTGGGGGCTCCAGGAGACCAGAAGAGCATCCTTCAACATCCTTGAATGAATGAGAGGAGGAGACTGCCCTTCTGCAGAGAAGATTGATAAGTAGAGTGCTCCACACCATGGAGGCTGGTGCCCATCCTCCACTGGAGGCACAAGCCACCTCAGGAGTTCTGCGGCTGAAATTGAGAGCTCCACTTCAAAAAACAGGGGAGGAAGAGACGGTTGGACACCAACTTCAGCAATTGATGAGTAAATTCAGTAGGCTAAAGTATAATCCTGAGAACAGCTAAAGTTTGAGCCTGTCCAAGTCAGAAGGAGGCCAGTAGCCACCATTTTAACTCTGTACCTGGCATGAGGGGAAGTGGGGTGGACTGAAAATCCCAGTGCTGGTGGGGATTGGCTTCTTCCCATCCAGATTAGATTGCAGGTCTAGCTTAAGTCTCAGCCCCACCTCTGGGAGGAAGGAAGCTGGGGGCACCTGCACCAGCCTTTCCAGGAAATTACCAGCCAAGCTGTGGAGGCCAGTGGTCATCCTATGTTTGCAGCACAAGCTGCCCCAGGTGCTGTTCTGTGACTGGAATTTGATTCTCCATTCCCCAAAAACAGGAGAGGAGGAGATGATTGGCCACTGATTTCAGCTACTAATTGATGGATTCAGCTGGTTAGAGTATAAGCCCAGGAATAGCTAAAGTTTGAAATTGTCCAGGGCAGAAAGAGGCTGGTAGCCGCCATTTTGGCCCCATCCCCAGCATGAGGGGAAGCCTTGCTGACCAAAAATCACAGTGATGGTAGCAACTGGTTTCTTTCACCCAGCTTAGCCTGCAGCCCTAGCCTAGGCTTCAGTCCCACCTCTGGCAGGGAGGAGGCTGGCAAGCCCTGCACCAGTCCATCCAGGTAATTGCAGGTACCTTTGGCTGGCACAGACTGAATAATCAGAAGTCCACTGGGGCAACTGTGATCATCTTGGACCCACAATGCATAGATTGCTGTACACACCTGCAGCTCCATCTCCATCCCATGCAGGGGAGAAAGGGGCATGCAGCTCCATCAGTATCTCTGGGAAACTAGAATGTAGGCCTGCACTATTTGAATTATTCCACACAGCTGTGACTTTGTCTCTACCCCTGCCAAAGGAGAAAGTTGGGAGAAGTTTCATCAGTCCCTGAGGTAATGATTGCAGCTTGAGCCTCCATAGCTTATAGTACCAACTACATCCTTGCCTCCTACTGCACGATCAGCAAGGGAGAAAGGGCAGGAAGCCCTAAACTAAAGAGAAAACCTGGACCCAGAATAAATACTCTAGTAAGCCAGATGCCAAGACACCAACAAAAATTGCAATCCATGCCAAGAAATAGGAAAATATGGTCCAGTTAAAGGAACAAGATAACCCTCCAGAATACATAAAAGAGTTGAGACAAATAATCATAGATGTTCAAACAAATATCCTTAATAAATTCATTGAGAAGGCTAAAAAGATTAAGGATATTAAGAAGACATTGGATGGGCACAAAGAATTTGAAAGCATACATTAAACATATCAAATCTTATGGGAATGAAAGGTGCAATAATTGAATTTAAAAATCACTTGGATCATATAATAGCAATTTGAGGAGGCAGAAGAAGGGATTGATGAGCTTGAAGAAATGGTCTCTGAAAGTGAATGTACAAAAGAACAGATGAAGAAAAGAATGGAAAAAACTGAGCAAGGTCTCAGGGAACTAAAAGATAGCAAAAGACAAGCAAATATATGTGTTGTGGGTTTCCCAGAAGGAGAAGAGAAGGGAAAAGAGGGAAAAGGGGCAGAAGGAATAGTTGAAGAAATAATAGTAGAAAATTTCCCAACTCCTTTGAAGGGCACAGATATCCACGTCCAAGAAACACAATGCACTCCCATCCAAAAAAAACCCTAACAGACCAACTCTGAGACACATACTAATCAGACTGTCAAATGTCAAAGACAAAGAGAGAACTCTGAGAACAGCAATAGAAAAGCAATGCATAATGTATAAAGGATACCTAATAAGATTAAGTGCTGATTTCTCACCAGAAACCATGAATGCAAGAAGACTGTGGTGTGATATATTTAAGATACTGTAAGAGAAAAACTTCCAGCCAAGAATCTTATATCCAGGAGATTATCTTTCAAAAATGAGGGCGAGTTTAGAATATTCACAGATAAACAGAAACTGAGAGAATTTCTAACCAAGAGACCAGTTTCAGGAAACTCTAAAGGGTGTGCTAGAGCCTGAAAGAAAAAAAAAAAAGGAGAGAGAGGCCTAGAAGAGAGTCTAGAAATGAACATTATATATAAAAAAAAAACCTGAATATTTCAAAAGAGTGGTGAAAATAAAATATGACAGATAAAACTCAAATAGTCAGGAATAAACTTAACCAAAGATGTAAAGTACAGGAATTCAGAAAACTGCAAGTCAATGTTAAAATAAATCTTAAAAAGGCCTAAAAATACTGGAAGAACATTCCATGCTCATGGATTGGAAGATAAATATCATTAAGATGTCAATTCTACTCAAATTGATATACAGGTTCAATGAAATCCCAATAAAAAGCCCACCAGCATTTTTAAAAATATTGAAAACATGATTATCAAATTTATTTGGAAGTGTAAATGGTCCCAAATAGCAAACTCTCCTCTCTACCTAGCGGTAGTGGTAAAAACATCATGGTACTGGCATAAAGATAGACACATAGACCAATAGAACAAAATTGTTGGTTCAGAAACAGACGCTCACATATATGGTTTCAAGTGATTTTTGACTAGCATGTCAAACTCACTCAGCTTGGGCAGAACAGTCCATTCAACAAATGGTGCTGAAAGAACTGGATATCCATAGCCAAAAGAAGGAAAGAGGACCCCTATCTAAACCTTATCCAAAAATTAACTCAAAATGGATCAAACACCTAAAAATAAAAGCAAGAACCATAAAGCTTCTAGAAGAAATTGTAGGAAAATAGCTTCAAGACCTGGTGGTAGGTGGTGGATTCTTAAAGGAGATAAGAGGTGGACTGAGATCAACTACTGATGTTTAATGTAGGTAGCAGTTTTAATTATCTTTACTGTGAAAGTGTATATTTTACTGTACATTTTACTATAAATATGTATAGAGTGGATGTTAACAAGTAGTGATTAACAGCTAGTATATAAATGGGGATGTGGCTGAAAATGGTACTCTAGGTATGTAAATGCCAATTGACAGAATGCTAGAGAATATTCTAGGAACAGAATAGCACAGTAAACCAAGATGTGGATGAGAACTGAGGTTGATGGTATAGATGGAAGAATGTCCTTTGTGAGCTAGAGCAAATGCACATGATTACTACAGGGTGCTGGGAATGTGGAGAAGCATGGGGAAAATAGAGTTGGAGAGACCTGTGAACTGTGGTTAGCTGTAAAAATGTAATAATCTTGCATCTATGCCAAAGATGTACTGTGTTGATAATGAGCCAGTATGGAAAATGTGAGCCAAATGTATGCTATGAGCATGGTAACAATCAGATGATATTATCTTATCTGTAACAAATGTGCCACCACAGTACGGTGTGTTGATAGAGGAATGTTGTTTGGGAATTCTGGACATGTGCATGATTGTTTTATAAGGTTACATCTTCTATCATAAAAAATATATTTAACAATAATAATAAGTGTGGTTTAGGGAAAAAACATACCAATAATAAGGACTATAATTAGTAGTAAGATTTTAACAATATTCCTTCATAATTTGTATCAAACACCTCATGACAATGCAAGGTGTTGGTGGAGGGTGGAGGTATGAGACCCCTGTATGATATGCATGTTTGCTTTGTAAGTTCATGCATTTTACTATACATTTAATTGTTTATGTATGTTCATATATAAATGATATAAAGATAATAATAATAGGGTAAGTTGGGGGAAAATACTTTGGTTAGTAGTAATATTTTGACAATGCTCTTAATCATTAGTAAAAAAGGTTTAACAACAATGCAAGGTATTAGTGGTAGGGTGAGTTATGAGAGTCCTGTATGATGTTATGAATGTTTGTTTTGAAAAGTTCACAACTATTACCGTACACTTACTGTTTATGTTTGTTTATGTATAAGTGATATACTTCAGTAAATTTTTAAAAAAAGGAGCTGTCCAGGGAGTGGATGTGGCTCAAGCAGTTGAGTGCCCACCTTCCACATGATAGGTCCTAGTTTCAGTTCCCAGTGCCTCCTAAAGAAGACAATCAATGAGCAGACATGAGCAAAAACAATGAACAGACAATGAGAAAAAAGAACAAGGAGACCATAAGCAGACAATGAGCAAAAAACAATGAGCAAACGGGTGAGGGAGCCATCTCAGTAGTGGGGGTTACCTATTCTTAAAAAAAAAGATCTGTCCATATCCTAATGCTTAGGACCTCAGAAGATTCCTGAACTTGATTGGAAATAGGGCCATTACAGATGGAATCTGGAAACTTAAAATAAGGTAAAACTGGAGCAGGGTGAGCCCCTCATCCAATATGCCTTGTGTCTTATAAGACGTGGAGAAGAGCAGGACACATAGTGGAGAGGACCATGTGTAGACAGAGGTAGAGACTGGAGTGCTACATCTACAAGTGAAGGGCCGCCATGGATTCCCAGAAACCAGGAGAGAAGCAGGGGACAGAGTCTTTGCTGCAGACTCCTGAGGGAGCATGACTTTGCCCACACCTTGATTTTGGACTTCACAACTCTGAGAGGACACATTGTCTATTGTTTGAAGCCACCAATTTGTGGTACTGAGTTACAGCAGCCCAAGGAACCTAACACAGCAGGGTTGGGAACTTCCAGCTCCCCAGCTTTTCTCCACTGATGTTTCCCTGGCTAGGAGGGAGAAGGAGTGCCCCATGGCCAATTCCATTATGGCCTCTATGGCATCACAGGGGATGGTGACCTCATCTCTCCTAGGTGACAGTGAAAGTCCTGCCTTTCCATTGGATCTTCTCTGAAATCAGCCCAGTGGAGAGGGGACTGATGTGAGGAAGAGGTGGAGGCAGCTGTCCCCTTGAAAATGATGGGTTCCACAAAGAGACAGTGGTCCCTGGGCAGAGTCCTGGCAAATGCTGAAGGAGCACTGGCTCCAGGGGTCCCTGGTAGAGGAGGAGTCTGGGGTTGCCAACCTGACTTATTTGCAAGTAAGTGAGACACCCCCTGCAGCAGTTTGATATTATTGATGAATTCCAAAAAGAAATATTGGACTATGTTTGCAAACTGGTCTTTTCCTCTGGGCATATTAGATTATATTGGCTTGATAGGTTTACTTGATTACATAATTATGTCAACCACTTGTGTCAGTAAAGCATTAAGTCTCCACCCCTTGGTGGGTGGGGACTCACAGATAAAAGCCATGGCAGAGAACAGAGTTGAGGGTTCTTAATGTTGGAGTTTTGACGTTGGAGTTTGATGCTGAAGCTGGAGCCCTGGGAAGGAAGGAACCCTGGACTCAGAGAGAAGCTAGATCCCAGAAAGGAGGAACCCAGGAAGCCTGAGCCCTGGCCACATTGGCAGCCATCAGCAGCCATCTTGTTCCAACATGTGAAAATAGTTGGTGAGGGAAATAACTTATGCTTTATGTAAGCTCCTACCCCAGATAAATACCCCTTATAAAAACCAACCAATTTCTGGTATTTTGCATCAGCACTCCTTTGGCTGACTAATGCAGGAGGGGAGGGGAGGGCAGAGGAGGGGACGGGAGGGTACAGGTGAAGAGAAGTGAGGAAGGAAGAGAATAGAAAGAAAAAAAGAGAAGAGAAGAAAAAAGAAGAGAAGAGAAAAAGAGAGAAAGGAGAGAAAAGAAGAAGAGAGAAAAGTGAGGAGAGAGGAGGAAAGGTGAGAGGAAGGAGGAGGAGGGGAAGGAGAGAGAAGAGTACAGGTGAGGAGAAGTGGGGAGGGAAGAGAATAGAAAGAAAAAAGAGAAGAAGGAAGAGAAGGGAAAAGGAGAGAAAAGAGAAAAGAAGAGAGGGAAAAGCAAGGAGAGAGGAAAGGGGGGAAGGGGAGGGGAGGGAGAGAGAGGGGAAGGTGAGAGAAGAGGAGAGAGAAAAAAGACTCTCCTAGAGAGAGGCGATAAAAGAGAAATCAAATCCATTCCCTTTTCTCAAAGGTAAGTACATCTTTTCTCTTTGTAAGAACAGCTATGAAAAACCCCTCATTGTTTTTCTCCATCCTGAGTCATAGAACTCATAAGGGAAATTACTCCTACCTTCTGCTACCTTCTGACAGAAATGGGAGTATCAGTCCTAATTTAGACTTGATGTGAATTTGGGGTCATTATCTCTAATTCTGTAGGATTTGTGGGAATCCAGAGAAGCCACAGCAAAGGCTTCTGGTGAAATACTTTTTAGTCTGGAATTTCCTTGCTGAAGACTGAACCGCTTACTTGGGTGAAGCACCACCTTCCACCAGGTGGTTTTATTTCATGCTCTTATTTTAATTTTGGTGATTTTATATTTGGTACTCCAAGACCTAAAAGGAATTCTCTCCCTCAGCAGCCTTCACAGCTGGGATTCCCACAGCTGACAGTAGCACCTTCTGAGATGTTTTGGGAATTTGAGCAATATTTTTTCTGTTATTACTAGGGCTGCAATAGGGGGCTTCATTTGGGAGTGAATTCTAGGACATCAGATGAGAACGTGTGGCTCTTTTGGCCAGGTCTCACCCCACCTAGAGCACGTCTTGAATGACCCAACAGTGAGAAAACCTTTTTAAATGATCTGAGCCTAGAGCCATACTCAATTTTATGTGTAAATGGGAAGTTTCTTTGCACAAGCTTAACATGTGTTCAGTTTTCCGGGAATTCCACCACTGCCTCCAACAAAGAGTGCATGCACTCTGCACTGTTGAGAATTTCTCAGAAGTGGTCACTGTTTCTAGGAAACCCAGCACAAAAGCAGCTTCTTCCTCTATGTCAGTTCTAACTACATGTGATTATACAGATGGATCCTTAATTCCAATTGTCAGTTAAAAGGAACAGACATCTAAAACATTCCATTGAGTGTTTGGAATTGGGTTTTGTAGCTTCACCCACAAATAATCAAGATGAACTGAGCATTTTCCAAAGAAACACACTGATTAGTTGGCAACGTTATTTCTAACACGTGAAGGAACAATGTGAAAACTGTAAAAAATACCCCTGGAAAGCTTACAAGCCCTGCTAAGAGTCTCTTGTTTCTTAAAGCAGAGTAAACATGACTAGTAGACTACAGTAGCTCTGTAATGTGGAGAGAAAATAATCTTGCCAGCTCTATGGGAGAAGATTAATATGATTGTGGAAATTAAACCAAATTAAATAATTTCTTCTAGTCCACTGAACAGCAAATGCTTCTCCTTGGAAAAGAATAAGATATGGAGAAGAATGTGTCAAATCAGCTGCAATAGCCAATGCATTCAGCGTAATTTCATTAAAATAGGTAAAGCTTTCCGCTTTATTAACATATGTAAGGTTTATTAACATATGTAAGGTTCATTAACATATGTAAGACTCATAAGGAAGGAGAGAGTCAAAGAGGAAAATGTGACAATAAAAATCACTGACAATGTAATTTTTAAAGTAGCATTTTGTGTCATCTATGTATCTTTTAAGAAAAGGCAATTTAAAAACTCACTGACAATGGATATAAAGGCCTGTAGATGTTTAAAACTCTTAAAATAATGTACTGGCCAAAAAATATTTCTTTTCTCCACCTCATCATCTGTGGAAAAGATCAAACATTAGTCAACTTTCAAAAGTTCCATTGGGCATTTTAGCAACTAATAGTGTAGTTCACACTGACTGGATTTGGTTGCCAAAAAGTCTTAGTGAAAGACAATACAAATCAATGAATGCTGCTAACAGGCTAATCAAAGTTATTAGTGAAGTGTAGAAAATTTCTTTGAATGACAGACTATTTTATACACCAGTGGGACAAGGTAGTTTTTCAGAAGAAATAGTTTTAAAGCTTTTTGTTCAGTATTGACATATTCTCCTACTTTTTGATTCAAATAAAAAATTAAGTAAAAATTCCAATTATTAACTAATTTAATGGCACAAGTGAGGTTCCTCCAAAGCTATGGAGACCTGAGATCAATTTTGTTAATAGGAAGGGATTGTCACAGTGATGTGGGCTGTGGGTGGGAGGCTCTTTGTCTCTTCAGAGATAATCTTAACCTCAGCTGTCTGTCCTGACTTGTGGTGTGGGATGGTGAGAGGCTGCAGTCTTGCCCTTGGTAACCATGGCAATGACTCCAGTCCTAGGAAACAGTTTATCAATGCAAACTCTATAAAATAAATATTCAGGGAAAATGCAAACCAAATGTGCTAAAAGCTTATCTAGAATGTATGAAGTCCATGCTAAAAGCTTACCTAAGATGTGGAGGATATATGCTAATTCAAGCCTATTAAGAACTGAAACAAAAGGACCATTTGGCCTTTCCTTTCTGTATAAAAGGAACTCAAAAAGCTTGTTCGGGGCTTGGGTTTGAAACAGAAAGCTCCCGAGTCCAGCTGGCCATCAATAAACCTTTTTTCCTTCTCAAAGCCATTCCTGAGTCCTGGCCTTTCTATACGCAAATAATTGAACCTCTCTAAAATTCTACAACAATGGGATTTATCAATATGCATTCTTTTTAAACAAACTTGCTAGTTATTTTCATCTTTACAGCAACTAAATACAAAGAGATCCAAAGAAACGGACATAGATATAAATGCCCCTTCTTTGGATACTATTAAAAAAATCATGATGCGTATATTTTAAGATCATTTGGAACCAACCTACCATATTGAGTAATGAATCCGTTAGAAATGGATGTGGAAAATTAACTGCATTTAAAACATGAGGGAGGGATTCCAGCAGGGATGGCATTTGAGAGGATGTTAGCAGACTTGTTAATGAAATTCCAACCCATGTTGGAAAAATCACATTGAAGTCGTTGGGTTTTTTTTACACCCACTTTTCTATCTTCACCCTTATGCCATGCCCAGACGTCTCCCCCCAAAATATTCTGCATTCTCTCATAGTTCTGTTCTTCCAAACTATTTCCATACCCAGGGTTTTGGAAAGCCCTGAATACCAGATGCGCCCTTTCAAGAAAGGCAATATGATTGGTTTCTGCTGATCTTTGCATCTCCCTTTGCAAAATCACAACACGGGAGCCTATTTGAATTCCACAATATGAGAGTGAGCAATTCCTGTGAGACTGTTCTCCCTCTTCCTTTCTCTTTCTGGACCTTCTGTAATTTGTCTTGGCCTACTCTGGCTATTTCAGTGAAGGCAATGTCCCTCTCTGTATACAAACACTTTTCTTCGGCATCTATTTATTCTAGCCCTTCTTTATCATCAAATGTCCTCTCCTACTGCAGTTTTTTGTTTTCCTCTATGTCTCGTGCAGAATGGCTTATCTTCTGATTTCCCTTAAAACCAAATCTTCTCAGAATACGTTGACCCAAGGAGGCAGCTGTTTGATGACATGTTGAGCAAATTCTCACCTGAGTATTTACATTGAAATAGAAATTGTGATGACAGAAGTTGCTCTCCTTTCATTCTTCTTTATATTACAATTAGATGTTGCCTTTCAGTAGGTACGTATTTGCATGCAAAAAGGCTATGTTGATGAGAAGCATCATTTTAGGATTGGAGGTGGCATCGCACACCATCGATTATCAGGGAGTCCCAGGAGAGCTGGCTTGAAGTGGATCTGAAGAAGCAGGTTGTTCTTTGACCCTTGTGGATTTAAGTCTCCAGACCTCTACAAATGGGGAAGAGAAATGTCCAATGAGTTACTGAGGGATGCTCTGAGGGAGGGGATGTTTTACAACCTCTACATTTTATGCTAGGTGGGGTCTGACAACCCCCTGACCTTTTGTGTTTTGTTTAGTTGCCAAAACTGTCAGGTGTGATAAAATGCACATAGGATGTTGGTAGAGGAAAGTAGGCTCTATCATAATCCAAATGGGAATTCAGAATGTGTTCAGTGACTCTGTGTCACCAGGTACAATATTTTTTTTAAAGATTTATTTTTCTCCCCTTTCCCCGCATTGTCTGCTTTCTGTGTCCATTCATTTTGTGTTCTTCTGTGTCCGCTTACATTCTTATCAGGGGTACCAGGAACCTGAGTCTCTTTTTGTTGCACCATCTTGCTGCGTCAGCTCTCCATGTGTGCAGCCTGACTCCTGGGTGGGTTGTGCTTTTTTCGCACGGGGCAGCTCTCCTTGCAGGGCACACTCCTTGCACATGGGGCACCGCTATGCAGGGGACACCCCTGCATGGCACGGCACTCCTTGCATGTGATAGCACTGCACGTGGGCCAGCTCACCACATGGACCAGGAGGCCCTGGGAATCGAACCCTGGACCTTCCATATGGTTGGCGGATGCTCTGTCAGTTGAGCCACATCCACTTTCCACCAGGATCAATATTTAGGTTATTAAATGAGGTCCCCTTTCATTTAATTTCCCTCAGAGCTCTGTCTCCTTGAGGCATTGGTCCAAAACTCCTTTGGTCTTTTCTTTCACATGTCCATAGGATATGTGATAAAATAGAAACATAGTGATAGTAAAACAAGAATTACATACATGAGTGGCTGTTTCCTTATTGTCTAAATCAATCCGTCACAAGGACATGTAGCTGATAGGAAATCTCAACCCTGAGGCAGTTTCAAGCTCTCCAATAGCATGTGATTGACCAGGGAAAGATCTAGGACAATATCATCATGGAGAAAATGACGGTTAGGAACTTCCTCTACATCATGCCTGAACCTGGAGTTTCCAAGCTACTCTGTAAAATGAGAACATTATGACCTAAAACATCAGGATGTTAGAAGAATTAAATGAGATCATGTAAATAAAGTGTCTGATTTGGGGTGGCTATTTAAACATCATTTTAAAAATATATTTTTTATTTATTTTTAAAAGATACATAGATCACATAAAACGTTCCATTAAAAATATAAGAGGTTCCAATATACCCCACTCCCCACATCCCCCACTTTTCCTACATCAACAACTTATTTCATCATTGTGGCACATTCATTGCATGTGGTGAATGAATACATTTTGGAGCACGGCTGCACCATGTGTATAATAGTTTACATTGTAGTTTACACTCTCCCCAATCCGTTCAGTGGGTTATGGCAGGATATAGAATGTCCTGCATTTGTCCCTGCCATATCATTCAGGACAACTTCAAGTCCCAAAATTGCCCCCACATCATATTTCTTCTTCCCTCTTCCTGCCCTCAGCAACTCCTGTGGCCACTGTCTCCACATCCATGATATAATTTCTTCCATTTCTCAAGTCACAATAATTCTATGGTAGAACACCAGTAAGTCCACTCTGATCCATATTTTATTCCTCCATCCTGTGAACCCTGGGATGGTGATGTCCACTTCCCCTCTACATCAAGAGGGGTCTTAGATCCCACATGGTTGATTAGTGTGATTCTCCTACTTGGCAGTTGTAGACTCTCTTGGCTCCCTGGTGTGGTGGTTGGCCATCTTGACCTCCCTGTTAGCTGACCTGGGTAAGTCCAACGAACTGTAGAGTAGGAGTTGCAACTCCGCTGAGGCTCAGGGGACAGTCCAGAGATTCAAGTCTCCTGGGCATATTTTTTAACAAAAAAATAAGAGTTTCCTTTTCAAGAAAACTCAGAATAACAATTTAATTTTTAAAAAATATTTGGAAACCCTTATGTATATTTTTAAAAATGTTATCCCAGTACCATTTGAGAGCAACCTCAGTGATTAACATCACTGGTTTTAGATCATTTGCTTATTCATTCAATAAAGTGTACTTAAATGTACACCATATGTTAGGGATTATAGAAGTCCATGGATAAGAGAGAAATGATTATTAGCACTTTCATGTATCTGTTTGAAAGACAAAGCTTGAAGAAGTCAAAACTCATATTGCTTGAAGACAATTACTTAGCTTTTTGAAGGAATTGATGTTTTTCTTCAGTGCCCGGGTCAGTGGCTAAATCCTCACTCTCCCAGGGTAAGCCCAAGCCTCTTTTTTGGACGTGCTCATGTCCACCAGATAAACTCCTCAGGACTTTACTCAGTCAGCGGCGGTGTTAAACCTGCCGTCTCCAGGTTCCCAGCCTGGATTTTCTCAGGACCACACCAGGATTGGGAAGCAAAGCCAGGCTCAAATTTCAGGTCCAGCTGGCTGCAGAGTCCACCGCGTTAGCTCTGTACCTGCAGCACCAAGCCCTCCTTCTCCCAGGTCAGGAAGGAGGGAGCCGGGACTTTACCCTGCACTGGTTACCTCGTGTGCTCTTCCCAGCCATAAAGAGGAGGTGGGCCTGGACAGAGGGGCCTGGGGAGGGCCAACTGGGGAGGGCCATCTGGGGAGGGACACCTATGGAGGGACACCTGGAAAGGACCACATGGGGAGGGTCACCTAGAGAAGGACCACCTGAGGAGGGCCACCTGGGAGAGGACACCTGGGGGAGAGTCAGCTGGGGAGGGACACCTGGAGGAGGTTCGCCTGGGGAAGGACACCTGGAAGGGACACCTAGAGGAGGGCCACCTGGGGGAGAGTCAGCTTGGAGAGGGCCACCTGGAGGAGAGTCCCCTAGAGAAGGGCACCTAGGGGAGGAACACCTAGGGGAGAGATACCTGGGGGAGGACCACTTAGGGCAAAACACCCGGGGAGGATACCTGGGGGAGGACCACTTAGGGCAAAACACCCGGGGAGGATACCTGGGGGAGGGCCGCCTGGAGAGGGCCCCCTGAGGGAGGACTTAGCAGAGGCACAGCCCAGCTCCTTACCATGGCACCCAGTACCACTCTTTATCCCAGTTTCCAACTCCCCACTGCACCGCAGGGCAGCTTTTTATTTTCACCTTCAGGGCTAAGTCCACACCTGCAGAGGCCTCCAGCACCAGTGCTGAAGATGCTTCTGACTCCCCATGAATGAAGCCTCAGGGCATGGGATGTGGGTCCAGAAGCACAGGCTTTGGGGAGCCTTGGGGGGGGGGGCGCTGCTTCAGAAGCACGGGGAGAAATTAGAGTCACGGTATATCTTCTCTTGCTCAGGCTGTCATTTTCTATCGCTTTCTCTTTATCTGCTTCTGTTTGCCTACCTATTCTGTCTATATCTATTTACCTTTGTAGACAAACCTGCATTGGATACCTATGAATATGTGTATAGCTATATTCATATATTTATCATCTATCTCTTCATCCATCACTATCATCATCTATCTATATTGATCTATCATCCATTATCTATCTATCCATCTACCTATCATCTATCATCAGTATTTATCAACTCTATCTTTTATCTATCAACTGTATCTCTTAAAATATTTTTTCTATCATCTTTATCTCTATCATCTCTCTCATCTATATCTTTCCATCAATCATCCATCATCAATATTTCCCAACTCTATCTTTTATTTATCATCTATATCTCTTAAGATCTTTTATCTATTTATCATCTATATCTATCATCTATCTCATCTATCTTTCCATCAATCATCTTTCTAATATCCATCCATTATCATTATTTTTCCCTCTATCTTTTGTTTCTCTGCCTATCATTGATCTCATCCATATCTTTCAATCAATCATCATCAGTTATCTTTCTGTCTGTCTGTCCATTCATCCATCCATCCATAGCTTTATGTCCTAAGGTTTCATCTCTTCTCCACATTACCGCATGGACTTAATGGTGTGAAATCAAGTAGCCAGTCCCTTTCTGCAGAACGTGCCATGTCAGATGGTTTTGCCATGAGTCTCTTTCCTGTGACTCCAGGAAGTAGTCAGAGCCATTTGGCATTAAAGCCTGCTGAGCTGAGATTCCATTTGGACGTAATAAGCATTTCTGTATAACTCTGCAAAAACAACAAATGATCTACATTTCATCTGGAATGTCACAAAACCAGGGAGGCAGATTAACTAAAGTCAATGATTATACTTAACATTTGTCTGGTATAAATAAAATTTGCTATAGATGGTTGTGTGTGTGTGTATGATTCAACTGAAATTTCATCATCAATTTTTTTAATGATTTGTGCTTTGGTATGGGTCATTGACACCTTATAGTTTAAGGGATATCCATCTGTTCAGAGTTTTTTCCAACATTTTAACAATTTCCTTTACTATTTTAATCTATAACTGATGATTAGAGAGCTCAGAGAATTTCAACTCTGAATTTATTTACTGTTTCAAAAATACCAGTTGTGGTTATACTATTTGATATGGAAGAATTTTTTCATGTGTCTGGAATTATATATTTAAAAATATCTAATATCCATGAGGTACAAGATATTATATGTCCCCTAGAATGGAAGTTTGATGTGTACCAGGCATTTTCAATCTCCAGAGAGCATGATAATCAAGAGTGCTAATTTTACCAATAATCAGAATCAGCGTAGGTAGGTGTGTTTCTTTATAAGCAGAATCCTGTGTGGATATGTATTTCATGTGCTCCAATTTGCATAGCATATAAGAAGAGGAGTTTCAAAGAAAAACTTCAGAATGGACTTCTATTAAGACAGCCCTTTTACATATTAAGGTACTCTTTTTCAGCCAATATTGATGGGCTCATTACAAATCTTAAAATTATTTTCCTTCCAAAATATGCATTGCACTTTTGGAACAGCATTTTACTTTTTTCAACCTGTGAAAACTTTGTTTCTAATAAAAGGGAATCTTGAAAATTACTTTCTATTCATTTTCCTAGCCTTCTCCACCCAGTTATTTTTCTTCCATTGATGTAGAAGCATACATGAAATTCTTCTATCTCAGAAATTAGTTTTCTTTCACTGTCTCTAAAAAGCATAAAAGGTCTCTGGTGTCTGGTGAACTGGCAGAAGGAAGTTGAGACCTAAACAACTTTTAACTTTTCCCCCTAATTCATCCAAGTCTCAAATCAAACCAGTAACTACTGTTTCCCTGCTATTGACTTTAAGAATCATTGGCAGACATAGCCTGCTTCCGTTGAGTCAATCTGGAGGATTTTCATTCTGATGAGATACCAAGAAGTATTTTAGGAATAATATTTTTTCAACCCTGAAAAACACATAGAAATCCAGTTGACCCCACGGCTGTGGGGGCAGATATCTGATATGAGAGATTTACTGGAACCACTGGCCTCTAACTTTTTAGCATCACTGGTTTCCTTGGTAACTTAAGGCAGGCACTCCTTGAGGACTAGAGGAAGTCTAGAAAAATGAGTGTCTTTTTTGCAGGATACAGCAGGAAAAGCCTCTCAAAGTAGTTGTGCTGGCATCAATGTGAGCCTTGTTTTCCTAATATAATGAAACCATTCCACGGTTGTCTTTTACATCTTGCCTGCCTCACCCTATAGTACCAGAGGGAAAAGTAAAAAATTGCAAGATGAAAGGAACAGAGTTGGCAGACCTATCTACAGATATCCAACTCTTAGAATTTCCTCACATAAGAAATAGGTCAAAGTATCTTCCCTTATCAGAGAGAAGGAAACACAACACATAAGGGGATAGAAATGCAATTGAGAAGTAGTCAATACAATTTCTTTAGCATAAGAGTTTTTGCAAAGTGAGCGTGATTTTGTGAACTAGTAGATCTGAATCAGTCTCATCGTCACCATTGTCTCAATCCATGAGCAAATTTAATTTGGAAATGTTTCATCAAAACTGGCATGCTCAATTTTTCTGCAAACCTCCAACATCCTTTATCCTAAGGGATAAAGTCTATTTTAGAAAGCTAACATTGCTAGTAATGAGACTCATCAACATCACGAAGTCTTGAGAAAGGACACGTTTCCCATATCATTTTTTGCCATAAACTCGTAACTTCATTCCAATCATGAATTAAGAGAAAGTTGACAACATAACATAATTAATTTTAAGAGGAAAGGCCATGAGGGAATGCAAAAGACTGTAAAATGGTTATAACTGGAGATGACTAAGAAGAAATAATTAAATGCAAAATGTGGCTCTGGATAGGATTCCAGAACATAACAAAATGGAAAAACTAGTGAAATCTGAACAAGGTCTGTAGTTCTGTTAATGGTATTTTACCAATGCCAATGGCCTCATTTTGATCATTATACTAAGGTCATATAATGGGATAACATTAGGGGAAGTTCAGAGAAAACTCTTAAATAGTCCAAACTCTCATGCTATTTTTGCAACTTTTCTGTATATCTAAAATTGGTTCCAAAATAAAAGTGAATTTTACAAAGAAATTGGTGGGTTCTCCATTTTATTCTTGTCTCCAGGTGTACCTGCGAGATGTTGAACTTTCTGCAAATTCTACTGCAAGTACTTTGGAGGGGCGCCAACTAGTCTCTCATGTCCTCATAAAGCAGACCTGTACCACCTGGTGTCTTCTCCATCTTTTCTCATTTCTGTCTTCAGCCTTCCTCTGGGGAAAATAAATTTTGCAGCCAAACACTTTCGTATTCCACCAGAAAAAGCTCCCCCTCCTTCTTTCTCCCAGCATCTCCCTCTGGACTTTGTCAAGGCTACTACTTAAGCTACATTGCCAAAACAATGCTCAGTAACATGGAGTTGAGAATGTGCCTCTCACTTTTGTTGTCTTCTCTGAGCAAAAATCAAAGAAACGCTCCCGAAACCCAAACCAAAGAGTTTGCATTGAAACATTCCTTTCCTTTCTAATTATAACTTTCTTACCATCCCCTTAAAAACTATAGCCATAATTGAAAACATTTAGCAACAATATGCCATTCACTGAGCATCTTTGTTAAAATATAACTTTCTGGATGTCAAAATTATTAACCGGATGATACATTATGTGAAGGTTTTTTGGAGTGCAAAAACCAATATGTAACTCTTAAGGCACCATCGGTTTTAGTAGACTTTTATTCCATTTTTCTTGTCAAGTGTGGATGTCTATTTTAAAGAAATAATTGGGTACTTAGAATGTAGAGGGAAAACAAAAGAAAGGGATAGGAGGAAGAATGAGAAATGGGGAAAATGTAGCTGAGAAAGAGTAAACACAAGACTGGTGACCTAGTAGTGGATTTTGTGAAAGAGTGTTAAGAAAAGGATGTTGATATTATTCTCCATTTCCAGAGGTTCAAGACTTTATCATAAATGCAGATCAGGCTATGAAAGAGGGTGATTTATTTCTTCTAGAGCTATAAGTGGTGGGATTCACAGAGACCTGCCCCAGCTTCTTTACAACTTACATTTCCATCGGTTTGCCCCTTAGTAATAAAATAAATTACAGAAAGAACCATGGCCGAAGTCTTCAGTTCCACAGAGCCCAGTTAGCTGTAATTACAGAAAACAACAGAGTTCCTGGATTTTCTATTGGAAAAAGAAATATGATCCAAAATAGGCTAAGTATCATCCAAGTCAGAAACTTTGACCCCATTACTCCAAGACATTTTATTGTGAAGGGATAGACATCAGATGTACAAGCCATTTCTTTACAATTTACTGGGTGACCATAGAGTCCATTAGACCAAACCACATCTCCTCAGCAGCCCACAAAATCTTTCTTCCAAAAAGAGGACAATGGGACACAAGACCTTCTGCTGAGAGAATGGTACTAACCACTCTCTGTTGATGAGTTTCTACCATCCTCCATTCCTAACTGAACAAAATCTCAAAGATTACCCCTGACAATAGTATTTCTGTTTTCTTGAAGATGGTCCAGAACCAGCCAGGGATATAAATGGACTCATCTGAGAGTATGGATATCATTGCATCACCCTGTCTTGTTGCTTTCCTCTCCTAATTATCTCTCCCTTCCAACTATATAAGAGAAGTCAGATGGAAGGTATTATCGTCTCTTATCTTTCCGATTGCAACTCCCTGGTGAATGGTGTCCCTTCCCCAATATCCAGTCTTTCCTTTCTTTAATCCAAACTCACATGCCAGTCAGTGAAGTGTTGTCAAGTCATAAATCTAATCACTGTCCATGCGTAAATCTCTCCTGGAATAAAGATCACACTCATCGTGGGCAACAAAATCTGAGTCATCTACATTCATCTCCACCCCACCCTCTCTACTTCAGGTCTTGCCATTACTTGACTCATTTAGTGTGTTCCAGCCACACAGGATCCTTGCAGTTCTGGATTGCTTTGTGCGTTTTTGCTCCACAGTTTTTGTCAAGCTCTGTTGGGAGGGTACAAGGTTTCCATATGACACATTTTTCCATCCTCATCCATCAGCTCTTCATTCTCCAACATAGACAGTTTTCCTCCAATATCATCACCTTGTGATCTCTCTTTTTCCCCTTCTGTACATAGCTGCTATCCTGTGTCTCATTAGTTTATTTGTGCTTATATTTTGTAAAAACAGTCTTTTATAATAATGCATGTTTTTTGCATAAATGTATGAGCATGTTACAATTTTACTTCCAAGATGATTTTACTTCCTGAGATAAAATAATTACATCAAAAGAGATACCGTCATGTCTCACCTTTCCTGGCTTATGTATCCTTCCCTTGTAGGTAATTGCTTTACCCATGTGACTTTGAACTGTACTGTTCTTAAAATGAATGATGGCTGGAGCTGTTGGAGTGCCAGAGGGGACACAAAGAATGAACTTGTTGAAGTCATGTCCCCAGAAGGCAAGGCTGACCCAGACTTCATGTTCTGCCACCATCTTGGTATTCCCACTTGGAAATCTCAATGGCATCTCAAAACTCATGCTTGTGATATTTCAGTTCCTCCTGAAGCCCCATATCTCTGCAAATAGCATTGACATCCTTCCAGTGGCTCAAGCAAGCAAACAAGACATCATCTGTGATAAGAATCCCCCAAGTTCCTCTCCACCCCCACTCCACAACCATTGACCAGCAATTCCTGTTGCTCTCACCACCAAGATGTGTCTCAAATCCAGGCATTCCTCTCCATTTCTACTGCTGCTTCTCTGTGCCAGTCCACATCAGGGCTCAAGGATCCAACAGCTGCCAACACCTCCTGTCTTGTCTTCTGTGTTATCTTATTACCTCACAGTACTCACCGTCTTCCACTCCCCCTCCATCTTGTCTCCATCTCATTCAGCAGCCAGAATTATTGCCTACAGATAAACATATGCCTTCCTTACAACTCTCCAATGGCTTCCTTTTATACTTATGATAGCAAATGAATTGCTCTTCAAGATTGCAATTCTCTGGCTCTTCCTTTCTCATTATATTCCCACCACACCTGTCTGCAAGGAGCTGCTGGAGCTGCAGGAAGCTACACAGCTTTGCCCCCACACTGCCCAGAGGTCTTTCTATTTTCCTTCACCTTGGTTTCTTCCTGCTCATTAACTCCTTCTCACCTTTCTAACCTCAGCCTTAATGCACTTCTTAAACATCAAGAGCAAAGGAGCAGGTTTGTCCTGGGACAGTTCCAAGCCTAAAATTCCAGAACTGTTTCAAATAAGAAGTGAAGCTCTTCCTGAAATGCTCTCCAGGATTTGGAAGCAATCCAGGCTAATATTACAGTCAGGGCTGGCTTGGTGGCTCTTCATGACCTGTGCAATCACACAGGACCAGGTGTTCAGAAGAGCCCCATGCTGGGTTGAATGCTCTCTAGTTGCCATCTTGACATCCTTAATCTTTGAACAAGGGGCTCTGCATTTTCATTTTGCCTTGGGCTCCCCTAAATTAAGTAGTTAGTCTTTTTATTTATATATATATTTTTCCCGCTCCCCCTCCTCCACTCCCTCCCCTGCCCTGCTGTTTTTGCTGTCTATGTCCTTTCAGTGTGTGATCTTCTGCATCTATTTCTATTTTTATCTTCTCTTCTCGTCTTTCTCCTGTAGGATTCATCAAGATTCCATCCTGGGAACCTCTGATGGGCAGAGAAGTTCCCTGTCAATTGCACCACCTCAGTTCCTGGTCTCTGCTGCACTTCACCTTGACTGTATCCTTCACCTCTCTTTTGTTGCATCCTCATCTTGCTGCGTGACTCACTTGCATGGGCACTGGCTCACCACTGGCTCATCCTGTGGGCATTGGCTCTTCATGGCTCACGTGGGCTCTCAGCTCACCAGGCAGGCACTTAGGCACTCAGCTCACTGTGTGGTCACTTGGCTCACCACACAGGCACTCAGCTTGCCACATGGGCACTCACGTGGCACATGGCTCACCACATGGGCACTCAGCTCATTGCATGGGCACTTGACTCACCATGAAGGCACTCGGCTCACCACGTGGGCACTGGCTTGCCTTGCAGGCACACTTTTTCTTCTTTTTCACCAGGAGGCCCCAGGGATCGAACTCAGGTCCTCCTATGTGGTTAAACGGAGGCCTTATCACGTGAGCCACATCTGCGTCCCAGTAGTAGGCTTGATCATGAAAGAGGCAGACCAAGAACGGGACCCGATTAGGTCATTATTTTTCAGACTGAGAGCAAGGGCAGGTTGATGTCTACAAAGATTTGCTCTTAAGTGTCCTTAATTTTAGTGTCTGTATTTCAGGAACATTACTTCAGCAGGGATCTAAACTGGGCTCTTAGGGTTAAACATATGAGTCTGGATCATTGATAAAATTTCCACTAACAAGAAGCAAATGTTTCTTTACTGTTTAAAGAAAGGGCACAGGTGAGGGACATTTGACATTTTCCTAGTGGGAGGTTTGCTCTCATCTCATCTAACTGCAGTGTAAGTTCCAGCAGGGCATACCTGGGGGAGCTATCAGCCTTCTGCATTGAATGAGAACCCATACCTTCCTTGCTGCAGCAAATACTGCCCATTATGCAATTATCCTCACCCTGAAGTGACCAGACAATACCCGTTGTCCAGTTACCCTCATGGAAAGGGGCTGGGCAACTGCCCATCAAAGTATCAGGACAACCTCTAGAGATTGCTTCCCAGCCCATCTGACTCCCTATATCCTCACCCCTCTGTTTTCTGGGAGCAGTGCTAAGGAAGGTCATTCTTCTTTCTTCTTCATTACATTCCTGAGATGATGCTGTGTCTATTATTCATCATATCCTCTGGGCTTCCCTAACTGGCCCATACTTTGTTGGGGTCTTTCTCTCCAAGAGTGCTCTTACTGGGGAGCAGGTGTAGCTCTGTGGTTGACTGCCTCCTCCCCATGTACCAGGTCCTGGGTTCAATCCCCAGTACCTCCTAAAAAACAAGAGGGCTGTTATTGTGTCCAGTAGCCTAGAGGTAAGCAGTCCTATTGTCCTCTTCTCAAATTTCGTTACAGTCATAGAGACAATCTGCTAAGTTCACCTCATGGCTGCACTTATGTTTGCCCCTGCTGGGGTCAGAGAAGGATGTGGATTCTCAGATGGCTGCTTCATTGGGGGTGTTTCTTGGGCAGTAGTTGAGTTTCTGAACTTGAATAACAGTTACCCTCTTACATTGACTCTCGGTGTCTTTATCATCTTTAACCCCATCTGCGTTAAGAGTTTCTCCTGAATCCCAATAGCATCCAAAGTCAAACGCATTGTTTCCTTAGATACATAATATCTAAGATCTAAGGGTGGGGGCCGATGGGGCAGTAGTGGGTTTTGAAATTGTTTGTTTTAATATCTCATCTCCAATACTCCTTTCTCATCCCATGCCCAGAGCAGGAGAATTGTCAGAACAGAAGGAAATATCCTTCCTTGTACCACCTTTAACTCAATGCTTGACTTATTGTAGGTGCTCACATAATATTCACCATATGACAATGAAGAATAAATAAAATGGATTGTGAAAATTAGTTGCAATAAAAAATATATTGCTTAGGTAAAAATTCAGATTATAAAGAAATTTTAATCTTTGATTATTCTCTCTCTCTCTGTCTCTGTCTCTCTCAATTTTTGCTTATTTGCTATTTCTACCAGAAGATTTAGGTAATGCATCCCATCCCACCAAAGTTGTTACAAGTTTAAAGAGCACCTGAAATCAGTGACCACTTAGGATGCACAAGTAGGAAGGGGTTATTTTCTGCATCCAATCAGGGGCGATGTGTTGAAAAGGGTGTCTGTTCTTTGTACATTCCTGTTTCAAGAATTCTTGTATAAACGAATGCTACCATTATAAAAATGAAATAAATGTATCCATTTTAAAATTTATTCCATATTTATAATTTTGAGTTAGCCACATACTGTGCTATATCAATATGTCCCCCTGGTAGAAAAATTCAATCTCATTTTCTAAAACATCCAATGCTGAAAAACTTAGGTTATTAGATGTTGAGGATGATGGAAAGATAGAAATGGTTTTTTAAAGGAACTGTATATATAAGAAGTGTTTTATAATGTGTAATGTCATTTGGGGATATAGATAATTATTTGGAATGATTTGGCAAATGGCAAAGGATTGTGTCATTCTAACATATATTTCTAACCTGGCTTCAAAATAGTTAACAGAAAAGCAAACACTCTATATGGGGCATGTGCTAAGTCTTTTACAGATAATATCGCCATCACTCTTGGCAATAATTCTACGGTGTTGGTCCTGCTAATATTTGCATTTTTACAAATTAAACAATTGAGGTTAGATTCTTTGAGGAACTTGTCCCATATCTGTCATCCAGCAAGGGGTACAATTGTTACTGCTTCCAGTCAAACCCCAGATGACTATTTTCATTTCTAGAAACTAGCATGCAGAGAAAGAAGAGTTTCCTCTGCCTTACATGGTGTGCACTTCCCTAAAGCCTTGGACTTAATGTGTGAGTCAAGAAAGAAGGAAGTAAACTCAGGACAAAGAGGCCCCCTGGATTAGCAGCCAAAAATCTATTGCTTCTAGTGGATAGTCCAGCCCATCCTATGACATGACTTTGGGGGAAACCACTTAATGCAGCCTTACTCCTTTTTCCTCATCCACAAAATAAGGGGAGGTGGTTCAATGACCACAGAAGATCATCTTGGGGCTAAAATTTGGATTCCTTTTTATTATATCCTTAATTCAAAATGAACCTCTTGATATGATGCATGATAAAACGAGGATAATCAGGTGAGCTTAGAACAAGCAGTGAAAGGGAAACTACTCAGCCTTTGTAATGAATCTTTCGTGCCCAAATAAGGTACAAAAAGCTTACCCCAGGATCATTTAGGGAAAAGAAACAAAAGCAAAAATCCTTCTTGAATAGCCAGTGTTAACGCAGTTCTTTGTGTACTGCACTAGATGTGCACATCCACTTTGGTAAAGACAATGAGTGTAGGTGGTTATAAAATGGAGCATGCACACAATTACAGAATCATGCAATCACACTGTCAAGAAGTACCATGAAGAAATCAGCCCTAGGATTTTGGGTTTTTATGACCAGGCTCCTAGTCCTAGCCCCGTAATTTACAGGTCATCCTGAGTAGCTTACTGAACATTTTCAAGCCTCAGATATTTTCTGTTATAGAGGGGTATAGTGGGTTAAACTCTGTCCCCCATTTATGTGACTTTAAGATATGTTTAAGATGTGCTTTAAGGCATGTTCCTTCCTATTTATGTGACTTTATTTGGAAACACTCTTTGCAGATGTAATCAAGATAAAATGAGGTCATCCTGGATTACGGGGAGCCCTAATCCAATATAATTGGTGTTTGTATGAGGAGAAGGAGATCTGGAGACTTAACAAGGAGGCTAAGTGAAGATGGAGATGGCAGAGCTTTGAGGCATGTGTCTTCAAGACACGGAATGCCAGGGATTGCCCACAAATGCCTGAAGCTCAGGGAGGGACAGGAAGAGATTCTCCCTCAAATCCTCCAAAAGGAACCAACCAACCCTTGACTACAGACTTATGACCTCCAGAACTGACCCTGAGAGTATAAATTTACGTGTTTGAAGCCAACAACTCTGTGGTAATTTGTTATGGTGGCTGCAGGTTAACTCATGCAAAGGCTACTACATAAATCATGAGGGTTACTTAAAACAGAAATAAGATGTCAGCAAAGTCTGGCATATACTGGGGCAGGAAGGGGGGATAAAATGTTGGTGGCATTTCCAGCTTCCTAACTCCTGCTTCTTCCTTGCTTTTAGGAACCATTTTGCTCTTGATGGTGTTTCATCAGCTGTTGCTGATGTGTCAAATGATTGCAAAACCTTAGGCTCCTTGTGTCAAATAATTGCATTAACTTTAACACACTGTATTAAATAATCGCATTACCTTTGAAACATTGTATGAAATAATTGCATTACCTTTGACACATTGTGTCAAATAATTGCATTACCTCAATTCCGTTTTTGTGTGCTGTTTACAAACATCAATACTTTTGAATGGTGTAATGACCAATTTAGACTAACAATACCTTTTATTTCACTGTACTTAAGTGCCTGGTATTTTGTTTCCTGATCAATGCATTTGATGCACATTTAGAGTTTGCTTTGAAGCACAACAGAGAAGATGGCGCAAATGTTTGCTGATGCTTGTTTTCTACCATAGAACGATGTGCTTAAAAAACAGCTGGAAATTAAATAAACCGTTACCACCAGGAATTCAAAAAGTTAAGGGAAAGCATTAGTCAATGGACATTTAATAATCTGGAATTGGAGATGAATACATGGGCATTCAAATTCACTCACTGGGAATTTGGAAGCACCAAACTTGGTGGGTATTTGCCTGGTGTTAATCAAGTCATTATCACTCCACAGCTAGAAAGCTTCCCTCTTTGTCACACAGGCAAAATGGAAACACACCACAACTCGGCTTCAGCCATGCTCTGTCTGCATTTAATTCCAACAACTGCTAGTGGATAGAGCTGATGGGTTTCTGGTGCCCCTTCAAGACATTGGCCACCATGGCAATCACTACATCATAGAGAGCTTCAGCGTCACATGTCAGAGGAGTGGACTCAGATGGGTCTTTGGAGTGATTGAAGAGCAGAGGAACATTATGGTGTGTTAACTGTGCCCCCAAACCTGGGCAATAAAAGGTCATGCAGCAGACTTGAGCATCTGGTGGCTGGAATATTGGTGTCAGGTAATGACTTCCAAACTGCTCCACCTGGAGAGGGAAAGATGTGTCAGATTTGTCCAATATAAGTACCAACTTCCCCTATTTTCTCCCATCTTCTCCAATGCCTTTCTTTTCACCCACAGCTTAATGCTAAGTACTATTCAATCTGCAGAACAATAGTACAATCCCATGGCGCCAATTTGCAAATCTTTTGCAGCCAGTCCTTAGTACTATTTCTCACAGCTCATATTTCTTGAAGGCATCTTCTTCCCTTTCTAAGGGTATCAATTCTTGGGAATTTTCCTGAGATGATTGCTCAGGGACAGTCCTAGAATGAATGGGCTGATCTGGGGAAGCAAAGAAGAAAACCTTTACAATAAATTGGACTGACCCTTTCCTTGGTGTCAGCACTACAACACAGGCTAGTAGTGAGTACTCCCTGTCCTTTGGATGCTACTGTTGTAGAATTTGAAAGAGGTTCAATTATTTGCGTATAGAGAGGCCAGGGCTCAGGAATGATTTTGAGAAGGAAAAATGGTTTATTGATGGCTGGCAAGACTCGGGAACTTTCTGTTTGAATCCCGAGCCCCGAACAAGATTTTTGAGTCCCTTTTATACAGAGAGGAAAGGCCAAATGGTCCCTTTGTTTCAGTTCTCAATAGGCTTGAATTAGCATATATTTCCACATCTTAGGTAAGCTTTTAGCATGGGCCTCAGGCATTCGATAAGCTTTTAGCATATTTGGTTTGCATTTCCCCTGAATACTGAAAGTTTATAGACCTTGCATTGTTAAACTGTTTCCTGGTCCCCAAGGGCAGGACTGCAGCCTTTTATCATCCCACACCCACAAGTCACAGATAGGTTAGGTTATCTCTGAAGAGACAAAGAGCCTCCCACCCATAGCCCACATCAGTATCTCATGACCTGGACATACATCCTGTGGTGGTGGAACAGGAACTCATGGTCTGAGTGCTGCATGGCTCCTCTCAGCAGAGGCATGAGGTCTAGGACATCAATCACCCTGTGGACACACAGCATGAAGGTGAGGCAGAAGGAAATCGGTTGCTAACCTGCCTGAAGTATGTTCACTAAAGTCCGAGCAATTGTCCAAGATGGAGAAACAGCATATTCTCAGTGTCATCACACTTGAGCGGGAAAAGAGTTTTCCAGTGAAATGACAAGATACAGAAATGTCTCACCTAACTGCATCATCCAAGGATCTCTGGAGCTCAGCTTTAACGGAAATCTCACAAATCAGGATTTCACTTGCAATTGTATTGCTACTTTTAGAAAGGGATTTCACAGTATTTCTAAAAAATCTTACTATCTTTTATTGGAAAACATATTGTATTTCATCTTAAAAATAAAATCTCCCTTATAATAAAAGCCACAATCAAAGCCAGATATTCATAAAAATGATTGTAGAAGAAATAAAATTCTTTTCAGTCCCACGTAAAATGACTATTTACCTTGAACATCCATAAAAAGAGATACTGGAACTAATGAATAAATTTAGCATGGTCACAAGATACAAGACCAATTTTAAAACTCAGGGGAATGGATGTGGCTCAAGGAGCTAAGCACCTGCTTTCCACATGGGAGGTCCTGGATTTGGCTGTGGTCCCTTCTGAAAAAAACAAATCAGTTGTTCCTGTGTATGTACAATGAACAACTGGAATTTAATTTTTAGAGCATATGTTACTACAGAATTAAAAATACCACGAAATATGTACAGATAGTCTTTTTAAAATATGGAAAATTTGTATTCCGAAAGCAAGAAAACATTTCATAAGAGAAGTAAATGGATAGATAGACCATAATTCATGGTTTGGAAGATTCAAAACTGTTAAGACGTCAATTGTCTGCATAAACACAGTTTGCACTGACATTTCAAGCAAAATCCTGGAAAAGCATTTTATAGAAACTCTTTTAATCATCCAAAACTTATATGGTAAATCAAAAGACCGAGAATAGCTAAAATATCTTTAAGAAGAAAATAGTTGAAAACTCAGGCTTCCTTATTCCAAGAATTACTATACAGCAAGAATAGACTAGACCATGTAGTATTGACACAAGATACATAGATCAGTATGCGGTCTCCCCTCGGGCTGAAGTGTGGTTTGCTGGCCTGGCGGGGGAGCAGCCGTGGCAGGCCAAGCCGCTGCCCCCATAATAGGGTGGCTGGTCGGACTCACCGCCACCCCTGAAGGAAGCTCGGCATGGGCGCAGAGTGCCCTCGGGTCTCCCCTTCTCGGCAGCCATGCTTCCGCGGCCGCCCCTCCTCCCGGATGGCACCACACGATGCCTGTAGGGCGGCACCCTTCTTCCTCTTTCTCCCTGCGCAGGCGCAGGGCAGAAAATTCCAGTCTGCCCTTTTCCCCTCCCCCGACAGCAGCAACAGCCAGGCGTGGGCGGAGAAATCCAGTCTGCCCTTTTCCCTCCCCCCGACAGCAGCAACAGCCAGGTGTGGGCGGGAAACTCAAGTCTGCCCTCCACCCCAGCAACAGCAGCCACCAATCCCTAAACCCTGCCCCTTCCCCCAGCAACAGCGACAGCCAATCCCTAACTACCACCCCTCCCCCGTCCACTACCGCCCACTGACCTTTCTCCGGCAACCAATCAGAACAGGGCGTGGCTTCGACCAATCAGCCTTCCCCAGCCCCTATAAAACTGTTGCCTCTCCCTCAATAAAGTGGACTTGCGTGTTTACCTTGTCTCCACGGTAGTTCTTCTGCCGTGCGCCCTCCAGTCCTGAGAGCCCCCCGACAAGGGCCTGGCCTCCCTTGTCCCCAGTTCGTCACCTGCTTCTCCGGGCGACCCCTTCGTCGCCGGCTTCACCGGGCAACCCCGTCAGCCAAACCGCGCAACCCCTGTGAGACCGACCCCTCGTCTGCTGCCGGACCGACCCCTCGTCCCAAGCGGGACCGACCCCTCGTCCAAAGCTGGACCGACCCCTCGTCCGCAGCCAGACCCCACCTCTACTGACTGAGCAAGCCGCCGCATCAGTAGAACAGGTAGAGTTCAAAAATAGATCCATGCATATACTGTCAGTTGATTTTCAACAAATATGCAAGGTAATGCAGAGGAGAAAGGATAATCTTACATTAAATACATTGGAGCAAGTAGAAATGTAAATGCAAGGGCAAATGAGTCACAACCTATACCATATATGATATTAAAGCATATATAAAATATAAAGCATTTTGAGATATAACTCAAAATGGACTATGGGCCAAAATGTAAAGCCTGAAACTATGAAATTTCTATAAGAAAATATAGTGGAAAATCTTTGTAACCATGGGCTAGGTAATGACTTTTTAAATATGTCATAAAAATCACAATCCATCAAAGAAAAAAAATGATGAATTGGCAATCATCAAAATTAAAAACCTCTGCTCTTAGACAATGTGAAGACTATAGAAGACTAGAAGAATAAATTAACAAAACACTCATCTGTTAAAGAACTTGTATCCAGTTTGTATAAAGGACTCATACAATGCAACAATAAGAAAACAAAATACTCATCTAAAAAACGAACAAAATATTTACTCACACAGCTCACAAAGAAGAGATACTAATGGAAAATAGGTACCTGAAGTACTTGAAAATGTGTTTAGGTCCATTAGATATTAGAGAAAGACAAATTAACACCACAATGAGACTCCATTGCACACATAAAAGACTGACCTATCAGGTTTGCCAAGAATGTGGAGCAATTGAAAGTCTCACACGCAGCTGATGGGGATGCAAAATGTTGCAGACACCTTGGCATAATATTTCTTGTAAAATTAAACATGCACCTACAGTATGACCCAAATTTTCTGGGCATGTAACCAAGAGAAATAAAAAACATATATATGTCCACACAAAGACCTCTGTGCAAATATTCTAAGCAATTCTATCCATAATAGCGAAATCTGGAAGCAACACAAATGTCCATCACCCAGTGAACAGGTTTTAAAAAGCTGTTACTATGTCATATAATTCTACTTGTTGACTAAAGCCAAGTCAAAGCTTTTGGGGGCATGGCATGAACATGTTTTTTTGTTTTTCACTGGCTTTAGTATAACCAATGGACATCATTTTTTCCCTATTGTCTAGAGACTTCAAAGCAAAGTGGAATGACGTATACTTATTCCAAAACACGGACACTGTAGAATTCCGTGGAGTTACCCACTTTTGCTTCTCATTAAAAAGGGAAAAGTTGAGAAATAAAGACAGAAACTTGTAGACCTGGTTCTGAAAGAAAGAAAATCAAGCTTTTTCTCTAAAAGCAAACCATGAAAGTCATAAAATAACTCTAAGATCAATATTTCTTGAGATTGAGATTTTCCACAGCTCTTTGCAAGTTCCCAATATGTCCTAGCCCAATATTTCAAGCTCACTGCCTCTCATTGCTTCCCTGGAAAATTATTTTTATGACTATGATTAAGTCAGGAACTTTAAAAATATTACATTAGTCATAATCCTGCGACCATTCTTTCTTGGAACTCAAATGAATGAAAACCTTTCTTCAGAGCAGAAGGACCTCTACCTTTATTCTTTTATAAGAATCCTCAATAATTTCCTTTATTGGCTAAAACCAAGGTGAAAAAAAATTAGGGGGTTCTTTTTTGCTTTTAATAGCTTTGAGTCCATTCTAAAATTTTCCACCAGAAATCAATCAGGTCTATTGCACGAAGAATCAAATATCAGAATATCTCTTTGGGGTTACAGGGGAGCAATGGCTGCGAACTTGAAAGAACCCTCTGTATTCTCTTGCAAGCGTGGGATCAATGAACTATCAGCAAATCAGCCTTAATCCTTCCTGGGTCAATCGCTGCAGGAAGCAAAGCAAAGCAATCCAGAGGACCTCTTCTTGATGAAATTAAAAATAGTCACAGTAGAGTTCAAAGTAACTTTTGAAATTCTTGCACACCAGAGACTGGGTGGTTGTTTTGTTCTTCTCTTACATGGATGAATGGATTTTACCTGCTATAACCTCATCCTTAAATCTTCCTGTCTCCATCTTTCTCCTAGATGACAATATTAAGAAACCTAAGATGGGCCACACAAGTGAGAAAACTGTCTCTGCTTCCTGAATGATGTTGAAATCCAGTTATATACAAAGGTAAAACTATCTACATTTTGAAGAGGATGGACTCAGCCTCATTTGTTCCGAATCTTAGAGAGAAAAAGGTAAGAAGAGATCTTTGTAACATATTACATCACATCATCTGTCCCAAGGCAGATTTCCTCCTGATACTGATTATAGAGTTGGCAAAATATCTATTAAACTCATAGGCTCTTCAGTCTTTCGTCCAGCAGGCAACTTCCCAGGCCATTGAAGGATTCCTGGGACATGTATTCCACCTTCCCAGCCACCCATGGATTTCCCTCCTACAAGGCAATAGAATTAACATCAGGTCCCAATCCTAGAGCAGGGTCACCTGTCATGGACCCTTGAGCTCAGGTTCCAATCTCAGAGCATAGTCACATGTCATGGACCCTTGAGCTCAAGTACCAATCCTAGAGCACAGTCACCAGTCAGGGACTCTTTTTTTTTTTTGTCTTTATTTATTTTTTTAATATTACATTAAAAAATATGAGGTCCCCATATACCCCCCACCCCCCTCACACTCCTCCCCCCATAACAACAACCTCCTCCATCATCATGAGACATTCATTGCATTTGGTGAATACATCTCTGGGCACCGCTGCACCTCATGTCAATGGTCCACACCATAGCCCACACTCTCCCACGTTCCATCCAGTGGGCCATGGGAGGACATACAATGTCCAGTAACTGTCCCTGCAGTATCACCCAGGACAACTCCAAGTCCCAAAAACGCCTCCACATCTCATCTCTTCCTCCCATTCCCCACACCCAGCAGCCACCATGACCACTTTCTCCACACCAATGCCACCTTTTCTTCGATTGCTAATCACAATAGTTCATGAACGGAAAATCAGTAAGTCCACTCTAATCCATACTCTATTCCTCCATCCTGTGGACCTTGGAATGGTTGTGTCCACTCCACGTCTATATCAAGAGGGGGCTTAGATTCCACATGGATGCTGGATTCAATCCTCCTGCTTTCAGTTGTAGGCACTCTTGGCTCCCTGGTGTGGTGGTTGACCTTCTTCAACTCCATGTTAGCTGAGTGGGGTAAGCCCAATAAACCAGAGTGTAGGAGCTGAAGTCTGTTGAGGCTCAGGGCCTGGCTATCATATGGTCAGTCCAGAGATTCAGGTCCCCTGGGTATATATTAAACCCCAGCACCTCCTACAGTTCTGGTAAAAGTAACAGGAGAGGCTTGTGAACAAAGATCACATCTGAGTCCAGCTCCATTACCCAGAAATACAAACTCCAAAGAAGGACCAGCTGACATGGCATTGAACTCATCTGCGATGTCCATAGAAACTGTGGGTCTCCGTAGCCCTCAGAAGAACCAATACCCGGGGTTGTATCTACTTTATCTGTCTCTGGCACTCCGCTGAGGTGTGCGCAAGGGCAACCCTTCTGATAACCTCCTGGCTCTTAGAGCGCATGTTCATTCGTTGTGGATCTTTCAGCTCAGGTCTCTATTATAGAGCACACGGTCACCGCTGTCAACTCTTGAGCTCAGGTTCCAGTCCTACAGCAGAGTCGCCCATCGTAGACTCTTGAGCTCATTGCTAATTTGCTTCTGCTTCTGCTTCCTCATCTGTCAAGAGCAGTGAGACTATGATGAAGATGCTATCTACCTATCTGGATGTGTATTAGGCATACTCAATAACTCCCTTGCATATATTGAATGCTATATTGTCCCCTGCTCCCACCCTGCCTTTCGCTTCCTTACACTTTGCCCGCCTGTTCCTCGTAACCTCCCTGTATTATGGCCCTTCTCAGCAGCAGTTTGTGCTGCTGCCTCCCTCCGCCCCTCCTCCCAGCCACTGTTATCTTCCCCCTCCCAGCCGATCGCTGTTCTCCCCGCCTCATTTCAACCGCCCTCATCCCGTATCCGCCCCGGCACAACCTCGGAAACAACCCCCTCTGCCATCAATGGCTTACGTCATAAACCGCAGGTCCGCCCTTGCCTCTGCAGCCAATCCTCAGCTGCCCCGCGGACATGCCCCTCCCACAACCTCCCCGCCTCCATGACACTATAAAACCCCATGTACTTCCCGAATAAAATCAGACCTGCGCATAGACCTCGTCTCCGTGGTTTTTCCTCCATCGAACCGCGCGTCCCCCAAGCCTTGAGCCGCCCGCTGCCGCCCCGGTCAGGCCGTGGCGTAGGCCCGATCCCCGGCAGTGACTCGCCTGCAGTGACCCGCCTGCAGTGCCGCAGCGGAGGCCAACACTATATTAAAAAAACAAATGATTACCAAGGGGAGCGGGTGTAGACTAAGTGGTTGAGCATTTGCTTCCCATGTATGATGTCTCTGGTTCAATCCATGTTACCTCCTAAAAACAAACAGATGAAAAGAACCAACTCTCTTTGGGGAGCAGATATAGATCAGAGGTGGAGTCCTGCTTCCTGTATATGAGGTCCTGGGTTCAACGCCCAGTACCTCCTTAGAAAAAGTGATTATTAAAGAAACCTATTGTTTCAGCTCACGTCACTGCTATATAGAACTCATTATAACAAAATATGTTAGAACGACATCCCAAACAAGGACATTTCCAAATGAAACTTTCTCAAAAGAGAAGCCACAATTGCTGGGGATATCAGCACTTGTACAGGTCCTGGGGTGGGTATTTTGGGGGTAGATAAGCTTTTCAATATCTCTGAAGTTACATGTAGAAGCAGCTGGTTGTTCTCTCTAAAGTAACATTTTAGCTTTATAGCAAATATGTAAATTCTGTGGGCACAAATGACAGTTACATATCAGTTGTACGTTTATTCTGTGATTTTCAGAAATTATGGTTGTGTGTCTATATTCAAAGCACCTCTCCATACAGGAAATATATCTGACTGCCACTTAAGAAAATCCTATTAAAATAAAAATCATTGTTTCATAAAAAATCAAATCATACCCCAAGTATCTTGTTTGGTACTTTAAGGCCATATCTTTGATTTTCTTAACTTAGATATTTTTTAAACATTAGTTTAGATATTTTTCCAGCAATTATGAAGCAGTTCCCTTTTTTGCAGTTATCTCATCCTGACTTCGAATTAATTAACTTGAATCCCTTTCAAAGTTAGAACAATGAGCAGATGGCAAAAATTTTCAAAAAAGTATGCAATTATATGACTGCATTTTAAAAACATGCCATTTTGCCAGTCCTGGTGGAGACAGATAATATACATACACATGTATATAGATTAAAATTTAGTTTAAGACTGTAGATTAGGGAAGCTGATATGGCTCAGTGGTTTGAGCTCTGGCTTCCCACATACGAGGTCCCAGGTTCAAACACTGGCCCTACTACCTCAAAAAAATTTCTGGAAATTGTAAAAGTTTTATTGACTCCCTTTTGATACAGTTTAATTTCCAATGTGTCTTTTTGGTTAGTGAAATCTATTTCATAATGAAATTCTATATTTGGGAATATTAAAAATTAAGTTTGTGTCTTATAAACATTTGAAGCTGCACAGGTATTTCTTTTTTTAATTGTTTTTTTTTTTTTGAAGATACATAGATCACAAAAAATGTTACATTAAAAAATGTAGGAGGTTCCGATACACCCCACATCCCCCCCACCAACTCTGCCCACATCAACAACTTCTTTCATCATTGTGGCACTTTCATTGCATTTGGCGAATACATTTAGGAGCACTGCTGCACTGCATAGATTATAGTTTACAGTAGTTTACGTTCTCCCCCAGTCCATTCAGTGGATTATGGCAGGATATATAATGTCCAGCATCTGTCCCTGCAATATCATCTAGGACAACTCCAAGTCCCGAAAATGTCTTCATATCTCATCTCTACTTCCCTCTCCCTGCCCTCAGCAACTCCCTTGGCCACTTTCTCCAGATCAATGCCACATTACTAGTCACAATAGTTCTATAGTCAAATACCAGTAAGTCCACTCTAATCCATATTTTATTCCTCCATCCTGTGGACCCTCGGATGGTGACCCATCCTCTATATTGAGAGGGCTCTTAGATCCTATATGGTTGATGGATGTGATTCTCCTGCTTGGAGTTGTACACATACCTTTCTTTAATTAATGTTTAGGGAACTAAACCGGTTTTGCTAATAAATATATTTATTAGATAAACACTGGGAAATCACCTTTATAGTTTTTCCTCTATAGTATTAGTTCATCAGTGTTCTGCCACTCATTCCTCACCACATCCCAACCACAGAATCAGTTCTTTTAAATAAAGGTTTGTTTCTGCTGTTTAAGCAAAGGGCATGAATATCTGATTTGTGATACAGCCTGGATTAGAGACGGAAGTTTCAATGCTGGATGGACCCCAGAAAATCATGTCCATGGAGCCAATCCATTTCTGTGGGCATAAACCAATTGTAGGTAGGGCTTTCTGAATAGGCCACTTTGGTTAAGGACCTTTTGATGAGGTGACTTCAGTAAGACATGACCTAGGGCAGGTCTTAATCCTCTTACTGGAGTCCTTTATAAACTGCAGGGATACAGAGAGTAACCCCCAGAAGCTGAGCTAGATAACTCCAGAAGCCAGAAGCTGAAATCGAGAGAATACAGAAGCAGAGAGAAAGCCACAGAGCAGGAAGCTGAAGGCAAGGAAGCCATGAAAATGAGGGAGAGACCAGCAGATGACACCATGTGCCCTGCCATGTGACAGCGGAGTCCAGGATCAATGAGTTGGTCTATGGGGAGAAAAGCATCTTCTGGTGATGCTTTGATTTGGACATATTCATGGTCTCAGGACTATAAGCTTGTTAGCTAATAAATCCTCATTGTAAAAGTCAACCCATTTCTGACATATCGCAGCTTTCAGCAAACTAAAACAGAGACCCAAGCAAATAGACAAAGAGTCCAGTTGGAAAAGTTGGTTTTTGTGAAGAGAAAGAACAAGAAATGGACTTAGCAACGTGCCTCCTTTACTTCTAAAGTCAACCCTAGGAGGTTGGAATCAAAGTGCAGCCTGCCTAAGAATGGTGCCGCCCACACGGAGAGCTGACACAACAAGAAGATGCAACACAAAGAAACACAGATTCCTGTGCCAATTACAACAACAGAAGCAGACAAAGAAGAAGACACAGCAAATAGACACAGAGAACAGACAACTGGGGCGGGGGGGGGGGGGCGAGAGGGGAGAGAAATAAATTAATAAATATTTTTTAAAATGTTGGGGAAAAAAAAAGGAATCATTCTCTTCTCACTTCAGTAAACATCACAAATTTCTCCTTCATAAGCTTCCCAAATGAAGTGTAGTGGGTTGACCTATGTCCCATGCATAGATGTGTTGAATTCCTAATCTTCAGTATCTGTGAATGTGACTTTATTTGGAATTAAGGTCTTTAGAAATGCAGCCAAGTTCAGATGGTCCCTACACACAATGGCTGCTGTCTTCATCAGAGAAAAGAGTGGGAGATTTGGATTCATGAGGAGAAAGACCTCATGGAGATGGAGGCAGAAGTTGGATTGATGCCTCTCCCCAAGCCAGGGAACATCTGGAGCCTCCAGAAGCTGGAAGAGGCAAGAAGGAGTCTACCTTAGAAACTTCCAACAGGAAACCTAGCCCTGCCAACATGGTGATTTTGGACTCTGGCTTCCAGAATGGTGAGAGAATAAATTTCTGTTGTTTAAAGCTGCCCAGTTGGTGGTACTTGTTTCAGTCACCACTGGAGACTTACATGGTCAGTTTCCTCACACCAGGAACTAGCAAAATGCAGAGGTATGTTTCTACTTGGATCCTGTAACCTACCTACCAGAAGTCCATCTCCTCCACATTGTCCCTGTATAAGCCATAGCTTGCTCGTGCCAATGAACTCATCCATGATGGGGAGATGTGAGTGAACATGGAGAAAGGAGGAAAAGAGGAGAAAGGCTCCTTTCCAGTTCCTAAGAAGACATTAATGGCATGTATTATTTTCAAACTCTGTGAAAGCGAGTAGTAAGCATCATTTATTGTTCTCTTTGTTCCTCTCCACAGACCCAAGACAAAAGGAACAGATTCATAATTTATCATTGCAGCCAGTGTGGCTTCCAGCTACAAGCAGCTGAGCCATGCCACCCACTGTTGGGGCAATGCCAACACATTCCCGTCCCTTCTCAAACACTATAACTCAGGTAGAAATACTGCAAGACAAAGTGGCCCTGCCTGCCCTGAAGCAGAGATAAAAACCAAGTCAGTTATAAAATAATAAGGCACCACAGATGGAGTGTATTAAGACTTTATCTGGCGGGCAGAATGGAAGTGTTCCTTCATCTTTTAGAGCATTCCGTGCCACCTTGCAAAATTCTGATGCTCCCTTGGAAGGTAAAGATTTCATAAAACTGTGTGAATGTTTGCAGGGTGTGATGTTTCAGCTAATGTGTCAACTTGACCAGGTCATGGTGCCTAGCTGTCTCATCAAGTAAGCACTGGGCTTATTGTAACACAAGGGCATTTCAAGGACTTTAATCATCAGTGAGTTGATTGCATAGATAGCTGGTTACATCTACAATCAACTGAGATGGAATAAGTGATATCTCAGGAGTAAGTGATATCTCATCTAGTCAGTTGAAGGCCTTAAAAGGGGAAGTGATTTCAGCATTCAGAGAGAGGATTTTCATCTCTACTTCAGACATCCAGTGTCTCCTGGGAACTCATCAAATCTTGTCTCCATGATGACTGCAAGGTAAAGACAAGACTGCTTGTTAAGCTACACAAGATACTATGCACCCTCAGTGTCCTCTATCTTCTGGTCTCATGCACCAAATTGCCTCTGACCACTGCTGCCTTTGTATTTCCCATGCTAGCAACCCCAAACTGCTCTCAGTTCCTCACAAACATTACCTCCCTCCCTTATCTTCCTTTTATCATTGAAGACTCAGGTTAGATGCTGTCTTCAAAAGGGTGCCTCCCCATGTGTTGGAAGAGCTCACTGCACAGACCATTTGGTGCCCTCAACTAATGCCATTTCTTCTTGAATTGTGGGCTGGTACATCCATCACCAACACTAATTGTGAACTCATACTTGAAATCCTGATCTTAGCTTGGCTACCACTAAGATGAAGTCGCAATCAATGCTGAAAGAATGAAGACAAAATGCATCTGTAGCTTTTTCCTAAAAGAAGATGCACCAACAGAGGATGATGAACGTGGTTCCTTGGAAATTTTTCCACAAATTTTGAGCACCCCATACATCAACCAATAAAGATCTCTTCCATGTCCCATGCTCAATGAGCAGTCTGCCAATTTTTAATTTCTCAATTAATTTTTCCCTCTATCAGGGATCTAATGCAATGAAAATTTTTCCTATTGTTTAGTTTCCCAGCAAATACACTTCCCATTGTAAATTAATATGTTGATAACTCATAAAACTCAGTTCCAAAACGTTGGCCGATGTGCGTCTGCCTCATTGTTCTGACCGAATGTGAAGGTCAAGGTCATCAGGAAAACCACAAACTTGTTGAATTGTGGGCTTGTACATCCATCGCCAACTCTAATTGTGAACTCCTCCTTGAAAACCTGTCATTTTTTCATTGTTGTTCTTCATTAGTGTTAGTAGAGGCAATGGAGAAGCCTAGATGCTGAAAATCTTGTCTACTGTAGGTGAATAGCGTTAATTTCTAAGGTTATAAGTGTACAATAGATACTTATAAAAATAAATGAACCACAAGCTATTCCTGCACACCCACTAGAAAGACTGGAGTAAAAAGAATGATAATATTAATATTCATGAGAATATGAAGAAATTGGAATTTTAATATGTTATTGGGGGACATGTAAAATGGTATAACCACTTAGGAAAAATATTTGACAGTTTCTCATAAAGTTTACTATACCATTCATGACCCAGTCATTCACTTCTTAATTATTTAGCTAAGAGAAATGAAAACATAAGTGCACAAAAAAATTTCTACAAGAATGTTCAGAGAAGCTTCCCTAAATATGAAGCAATCCAAATGTCCATCATCAGGTGAATAGATGAAAAATTTGTTTTATAGGCATTCCAGGAAATGAAAGGAAAAATTCTGAATCAGGAAACCACATGGATATATCTCAAAAATATTGGCGAATGAAAATAAACGAGACACAAAAAGTGTAAATAATACATGACAATCACACTCCATTTATACGAAGTTAAAGAAAAGGAAAAATTAATTCATGGTAATAGAAATCAGAACAGACATTGCCTGGAGTGGGGTATGGAGGGAAGGGGAGAAGAGAACATTCAGGGAAATCGATTTGGGTGATATGTATCATTTGCTAAAAGTCATCAAATTATATACTCAATAAAAAGTTAATGATGTCACAATGATGCATGTTCTTTGGAGGACTGCATTAAATCCCACAAATTTTACCTGGTGCTGGAGATGAAGTCTCTCCGATTCTGCAGAGAATAAACACAGACTCAAATAATCGTAGTCCAGTGTGGTCTGCCCCAAAATAAAGAAGTGCACAGGGGAGTATGGAAACATGTAGCAGGAACACCTCTCATGACTTGGGGCTCAGGTGCTAAGAGTTCCTCAGAAGTGCCTGAACTATCTCTGAAAGAGATGAATAAATGTGATTCCTTTAGAGAGTATGTGGGAAGAGCACATTATGTCATGGAACCACAGGAGCCAAGACACAGTGGTGAGGAACGATCCTAGAGAGGCAGGTAGACACATCTCTTGTGCAAGGACATGTGGAACATAGCAGGTAAATTCTGAAGCGGGAGGTGCAAGGTAGGAGGTAGAGAGTAAAATGGCAGAAGATGGAAGATGCCCCTCAGATCATGAGGATGGCCTCTTCTGTCATGTGAAGATGCTAAAGAGTTTCCAAGGAAACAATGAGTCAGTGATGATAGTCTACCATTGGCCTCCCATCCATGAGCAACATCAACACTTGCTGCTTACCTATGAGTTCTGTGCTATACCCTTGTTTCTTTAGCAACTGCAAATATCGTTTCATTCTGCCAGAGTCCAGAGAGGACACCAAGAGTCAAGATGACACGTTTAACTCCATCAGAAACCATACCGAAAGGTAACGATAATGAAAAAACACCACGAGTTGACTGTCAGCAGCTTAAGAATACCAGAAACATGGACATCTTGGAGCTGGAAGGAGGACCACATGTGTGCAAGGAAGAAAATAGTATTTCCTGGAAGAAATCATACTCTCCATACAAAAATCACACTGATGTATTTTAAGCCGCCCCCACTTGCCCTAAATGAAGCTCTTGCGTGTGTGCACACACACACCATCAGCTACACACAAACGCAGTCACAAAATCACAGTTTACACATAGCCTGCTGCATTTCTGCAGATCACATAGGATTCTGTTTCCATCAGCAATCACTGGTCAGTGCTCGCGTCATCAGCGTGTGGTCCAAGACTGGAATGAGTGAGACCAAGGATGATGTGCAAATTTGTGAAATGCTGCATATTTTTATGTTGGAGGAAATGACTCTTTTTCTTCATTGGAAAACCAAGTGAAGGTGTTAGTTTTTGCTGAGGACCATTTGTATAAAAAGTACAGGGTTTTAAACACATGTCATCACACAAAGCCCCTGCATGAGGCTTGCCCTCTGTGACGGCTAATTTTATGTATTGACTTGACTAGGTTGTCATGTCCAGTTGTTTGATCAAACACTTGCCTAGATATTGTTGTGGAGGGATTTCATAGAAGGGATTAGCATCGACAATTAGTTGACATTCAGTAAAGGAGATGACCTTCTGTTTTGTAGGTGGGCGTATCCAATCGGTTAAAGACCTTAAGATCAAGAATTGTGGTTTCTAGAAGAAGAAATTTTGCCTCAAGACTACACCTTCTATTCCTCTATGAGTCTCCAGCCTTCTTGTCTCCCCTGTGGATTTCAGACTCAAGTTTCCAATGTCCACCCTTCCTGGGATTTCCAATCCTGCCCTAAGAAATTCAGACTCACCAGTCCCCACAATCATGGAAGTCAATTCCTTAAAATATATCTCTTTATACATACATACATGTATCCTATTGGTTATGCTTCTCTGGAGAACTCCAACTGATAAACCCTCTGAGTGACAGATGTGAATTATCAGTGACTGAGAGAATAAGATTGACAACATTGGCAGCTGACTTGGCCCAGTGGTTAGGGCATCCGTCTCCCACATGGGAGGTCTGCGGTTCAAATCCTGGGCCTCCTTGACCCGTGTGGAGCTGGCCCATGTGCAGTGCTGATGCGGGCAAGGAGTGCCATGCCACGCAGGGGTGTCCCCCGTGTAGGGGAGCCCCATGCGCAAAGATTGCACCCCATAAAGAGAGCCACCCAGCACGAAGGAAAGTGCAACCTGCCCAGGAGTGGTGCCACACACACGGAGAGCTGACGCAGCAACATGACGCAACAAAAAGAAACACAGATTCCCGTGCCGCTGACAACAACAGAAGCGGACAAAGACGATGCAGCAAAAAGACACAGAGAACAGACAACTGGGGTGGGGGTGGGGTAAGGGGAGAGAAATAAATAAATAAGGAAATAAATTAATTAATTTAAAAAAAGATTGACAACATTTGCCTTGGTTTGTTCAAAAACAGAACTTCACTGTAAAGGTGGCATCACCACTGCATCTAATGCTATTTTCCTTTTCATTCATTTCCTATATGGGATTAATGTAAGTCCAATGTGGTTATGGTACAACTCCATGGTGCATCAAACATTCATATTTCAAGTAGTTAGAACAGTAGCATAGATGTCTCCTGTATGGATATGTTGTGTTGGAGCATTTCACTGGAAACTAATTAATAGCTAGCCTATTTATGGCTATTAATTTTAATAAGCTCGTGCATGAGAAAAAATTGTTCAGAATAAAAAATAATAGCTAAATTATGTTTTTACGAGGATTTATGTATTACGAGGTTCAAGGCCTGTTGCAAATTTTAAAGATATGTTTTATGATAGATTACTTTATTACATGTTTCAAAATAAGCAACAGGGAATGTCAGCAATCAAAACGACTGAACAGGATAGATTTGGAGATATTTTACAAATATTTCCATGTCATCAGGTATTTTGACTTAATCCAAAGAACAAGAAATTAAGCACCAAAGACAATTACTGATTGACTCTCTAACACACACTTGCCTATGATTGTGGAAACGAAGCGTTGCAAAAGAAACAGAGAAATCTAAGAACGTGAATATCTTAAACTCTAATTCATCTTCAAAGTATTATTTTCTGACAGTAAGGTTTTGGTGTATTTGTAATGAAGGCGTTGTTACTTACTACTGTCAAAAACCTGAAGTGAGGGTATCTGGGGAGACGGGCATATCTTTGTTGAAACTCTCTGGATTTTTTTCCACAAAAATAGAGCAATAAGGGGAGTGGATGTAGCTTAGTGGTTTGAGCACTTGCTTCCTGTGTACAATCCCTAGTACCTCCTAAACATATATAAAAATAAATATAGAACAAGAAGAAACTAAAACAAAACAAAAAAACATTGGACAGCATTTACAACAAAACTAGGTGACAAGCAGGCAGGGACAAACCATCAAAAGACCCAAGACCCACATTTTATAGGGAAATAACAGAAGAAAACAAACCAAATTCTGAAGGATCCAGGAAATGGAGAGCCTGCAATTAGCCAGTAGGTATTCCCTGAAGAGCAGCCAGCCATTGTGATAAGAGTAGATGAAAATTGTGATAAGAGTAGATGAAAATTGTGATAAGAGTAGATGAAAATTGTGATAAAAGTAAATGAAAATGGAGGGTTTTCCCACTCCAATAGTGAGTGAGTACAAGAAGCCTGTGGCAAAGTTGCAAAAGGCTGCAGTAGTCTAGTTCCTTTGAATTCTCAAAACAGACCAACCTAAGCTTCCTTCCAAAAGAGCGCCCTACATAGGGAGAAATTTCTTGCAGTGGAATCAAAATCGAATAAAGAAGCACAAATGGGTAAAGGGAAAAGAAAGTCCACGTAAAAGTGGGAGAGGGGACAGAGATAGAGATTGCAGGAACTTTCAGAAAACAAGTTGCCATAGTTTTGAACACTTCATGAAAAAAACGCAACAATCTCTTACAGTAACAAGTTTTAAGTTCAGAAATATGTCCTCAAAATAAAGCAAACTCCTTCTAAAAGGTTAGGAAAACTAGTTTTACATAAAGAGAGCAGCAGTAAAAAAAGGATCAAGGTCAAATTACATATAGGTTTATTATTTTTAAAAGGACAGAATAAGAATTAGCAGAAAAATATCCTGGCAAAAATAAAATAATGTAAAAACTTCAAGACAGGAAACAGATAAAATATGCTGCTTCCTCTATAAAAACAAGCTAAAAGGTATTAAAAATACAAGTTTTGAAAGAAAAATATATAACAGGATCAGGGAAAACACAGAAATAAGGAAAGACAATTATAAAAAGAATTAGAAATAAAGCTAAACATAATTTGAAAAATGAAATCTAAACTAGAAGGAACTGAAGAGCAAGTAAGTATAATAAATAACTCCTTAAGAGGAATATAAAGTGAAAAGGTGAAAGAATTAACATCTAAACTGAAAACAAGAAAGAAATGGAAAGGAAATGATAGGAAATACACATGGAAGTATTGTGTGGTCAAGGAGTATGATATATACAACCTACTTTCAAATGTTTAGAAGAGAGATAAATAGATAGGCTGGTTGATTGGTTGATAGATACATGAATAGATGGATAGAATGATTCAGTAAATGTGGCAAAATGTTAAAGTTGGTCTATCTGAGTCTCCAGGGTGGGTATGCCAGAGTTCTTTGAATGGACCTTGTATTGTTTTCACAACTGTCCCGTAAGCTTGAAATTAATTCAAAGTCAGCAGGAATCTGGCCATCTGATAGGAGGCAAGAATTCAAGCCAAGAATCTCCAAGAGTTGCGAGCAGCTAGCGCCAGCATATACAAGCTCTGGGAAGAAAGCAAGTCTTGCTGACATCTTGATTTTGGAGTGCTGTCAGCCTCAAAACAGTGTGGATGTGTCATGATGATGGGAACGAGTGTTGTTGGGGGGGGGAGAGGGGGGTGGGGGGATGGGGTTGAATGGGACCTCACATATATATTTTTAATGTAATATTATTACAAAGTCAATAAAAAATAAAAAAATTAAAAAAAAAGAAACATAAACAAAATAAAAGAGGCTATTATAATAATAATAAAAAAAAAAACAGTGAGCCAATAAATTCTTGTTGTTGAAGTCAACTGCAGTTGGTAGTATTTGTGATGGTGGCTCCGGCAAACTGAGATGCTCCATTTTTTGCAAGCACCAACGCATGAATGCAGTTAGGGATTGAACATCTAAGGCTGATAATGATCAGAAAAAGAGTGAGAAGTAGACATGGTGTGCTGTCTAAAGAGAGAACACAAGCAACAAAGGGGGGTCTTTCCAGGGACTGAGCCCGAGTCCCATTGCCATTCTGAAGAAGACTGAGGGCCATTTTGAAACAGACCAAGGAAATGCTACAGCGAACCCAAGATTTCGCAAACTGAGGGTCTTCAACAGATAAATTGTATGGAAAAGAAAAGATAGAGGAGGACTATATGAGGTTAAGCAGATTGAAGAGACCAAATTAAAACCTCAAGAAGCAGGCAATTTTAAGCTATAGCATCATCATCGAGGGACACACTTTTCAGTAGGAAAACTACACAAAAGGAAGTCCATTTTTTTTTAATGGATATCAGAAGGATGGTCCTCTTTTGGGGAGAAAGAGGCAATTGTTTTGGGGCAGGAACATAGGGAATTTGGAGCAAAGTTTGACCAGGGTCTTGTTTCTTTCAAGATAGTTTATCAACCTGTGCGTTTTGTTTTCTGGATGTGTGTTTTACCCTAAAAAGCAAGTTTACAACCTAAAGTGAGAAACATTCAGATTCAAGAATTAAACTTTAAAACACAAGCACTATGGCTTTCTGAGAAGTTCTGAACAGAAACTAACAACTTTGGAACATTTTTGCCCTGTCTTCCCAAGCGTGGGATTGAGAGTCAATGTGGGTTATCACATGGAGGAATTCATCGTGCGTCCCAGAGCCATTGTCTGGAATTCATGTAATTATTGAATTGACCTGATCATCTTTAGCATCAGATGAGCCAGATGTTGTGAGCATTCTGGAACACAAAAGATTTCCTGAAATAGAGTATGGATTAGAGTGGACTTCCTGATATTCTACTATGGAACTATGGTGACTAGTAATGGAAGAAACTGTAGCATGGATGTGGAGAAAGTGGCCACGGGAGTTGCTGAGGGCAGGGACAGGGAAGAAGAGATGTGATGTGGGGGCATTTTCAGGACTTGGAGTTGTCCTGGGTGGTACTACAGGAACAGATGGTGGACATTGTATGTCCTGCCATACCCCACTGAATGGACTGGGGGAGAGTGTGGACTACAATGTAAACTATAATCCATGCGGTGCAGCAGTGCGCCAAAATGTATTCACCAAATGCAATGAATGTGCCACAACGATGAAAGAGGTGGTTGATGTGGGAGGAGTGGGGCTGAGGGGGAGTGGGGGTATATGGGAACCTCTTACATTTTTTAATATAACATTTAAAAAACAATAAAGAGATCATAGAACAAAAAAAGAAAAAGGAAACTAAAACAAATAAAAAAGATTTCCTGAGAAGCGAAGAGCCAAGGCACTTCCAAATCGTGCACATCACCTAGGCACAAGTACCAGCTCTCTGAACTGTGTATCCTTCTTGCTCTCAAACTGTGGAATCTGTGCCCTAACCCAGGCTACCTGAGACCGCTCCACCTGCCTTGAAACCTGGAACCAGAGCACAACAACTAGAGCAGATGACAGCCACCTTCTTCCTGTGCTTCTGGGGCCATTTTGTCCACATCAAATCTAGTAAAGTCAGTAAAGATAGTGGCTTTGCCGCTAAAGTGCTGCAATGGATGCTTTAGAAATCCCCAAGGACATTTCCTGGTGGCAGCTTGGGTATGTCTTTCCACTTGTTTCCTTCCAAGAGAGCTTTTGGTTATTATCTTGGAGTAGAAAGATGTATGACCCACCAAAAGGGGTTTAGAACAAATCCATCAGTAGGGGTAAAGACATCCTTAGCCACACAGGGTGACCTCATATGAGTTATTACACAGTGATTTTGCCATTGACCTCAGAAGCTGTTTGTGCAAGGATGTGTGTGTTTGCACGTTTTTGTTTTGTGCTTTTGTTCTCACCTTTCAACACGGTCCAGCCACACTTGGCATTTCCACCCATCTTTACACAATAGCAAATTGTAGTGGAGACCCTGCCTCTCCGTACCAGAGTGAGAGCAGTAACGTCCAGTGAGGAAAGTGGGCCAGTTCGGGATGCACTGGAAGGGGCAGACATGGGCTGGGTTGTTGGAACCCCTCATGGTGAGGCGGTCGGTGTGAGGAGTCCTGAAACAGGGACGAGAGGAAAACGGGAGGGAATGGGGTAGAGGAGGAGAGGGGAGAGGAGGGGAAAAGAGGAGAGAGGAGGATGAGGGGAGAAGGGAGCAAAGAGATGGGGAGGGGAGAGGAGAGAGGATGGGGGAGGGAGAGGGGAGGGGAGAAGAGAGGAGAGAAGAAGAAAAGAAAGAGAGAAAAGAGGCAAGAAAGTAGGGGAGAGGAGAGTGGGGAAGAGAAGAAAGAGAGAATAAAGCGACAAGAGAGGAGGAGAGGAGAGGAGGAGAGGAGAGAAAAAAGAGATGAGAGAGGAGGGGAGAGGGAAGGAGGGCAGAGAAGAGAGAAGAGAGGAGAAGAGAAGAAAGAAGAGACAAGAGAGGAGGGGAGAGGGGAGGATAGAGAAGAGAGAAGAGGAGTGGAGAGAACAGGAGAGGGGAGGAGAGGAAAAGAAAGAAAAAAGAGATGAGAGAGAAGGGGAGGGGAGGAGAGTGGAGAAGAGAAGAGAGAGAAAAAGAGACAAGAGAGGGGAGGAGAGAGGAGAGGAGAGGAAAAGAAAGGAAAAAGATGAGAAAGGAAGGGAGAGATGAGAAGAGAGGAGGGGCGAAGAGAGGAGAGGAAAAAGAGATGAGTGAGGAGGGGAGAAGGAGAGAGGAGGGGAGAAGAGAAGAAAGAAAAAAGAGGAGAGAGGAGAGAGGGAAGAAGAGAAGAGAGAAAAAAGAGACAAGAGAGGAGAGGGGAGGAGAGGAAAAGAAAGAAAAAAGATGAGAGCGAAGGGGAGAGGGGAGGAAAGAGGAGAGGAGAAGAGAGAAACAGAGATGAGAGAGGAGGGGAGAGAGAAGGAGGGTGGAGAAGAGAAGAAAGAAAAAAGAGACAAGAGAGGAGGGGAGAGGGGAGGAGAGAGGAGAAGAGAGGACAGGAGTAGAGAGGACAGGAGAGGGGAGGAGAGGAAAAAAAGAAAAAAGAGACGAGAGAGGACGGGAGGGGAGGAGAGTGGAGAAGAGAAGAGAGAAAAAAGAGACAAGAGAGGGGAGGAGAGAGGAGAGGAGAGGAAAAGAAAGGAAAAAGAGATGAGAGAAGGGGAGAGATGAGGAGAAAGAAGAGAGGAGGGAGAAGAAAGGAGAGAAAAAAGAGATGGGTGAGGAGGCAAGAAGGAAGGAGAAAGGAGGGGAGAACAGAAGAAAGAAAAAAGAGGAGAGAAGAAGGGAGAGGGGAGAAGAGAGAAAGAGACAAGAGAGGAGGAGAGGGGAGGAGAGGAGAAGAGAGAAAAAGAGATGAGAGAGGAGGGCAGAGGGAAGGAGAGGGAAGAGGAGAGGAAAAGAAAGAAAAAGGGAGAAGCGAGGAGGGGAGAGGGAAGAAGACTGGAGAGGAGAAAGAGAAAAAAGAGAGAGAGGAAAGGAGAGGGGAGGAGAAGAGAGGGGAGGGGAGAAGAGAAGGGAAGGGAGGGGAGGGGAAGAGAGGAGAGGGAAAAAGAGAAGAGACAGGAGGGGAGAGAGGGAGAAAGGGGAGAAGAGGAGAGAAACAGAGAGAGACATTTGTAGGCAGCCAGCATCACTGTGTGCTCTGATTCCCTGAACTCAGACCTGGAGAAAAGCTCACTGGCCCAGGAGCCCATTTTCTCTTGCTCCTAGCAAAGTCAGGGTGGAAATCCACACAGGAGAGGAGGTTTCAAGGCTGCTGTTTTTGTAGGACTAGCTCAAATGACCGCTGCTGTGGGCTTCCGGTTAAGTAGAGTTTGGCTCTTCTGCTCTCAAAGTGTTTTAGATCCTCTGGCCTGACTAGTTGAGGCTAATGACTCTCAGACCTGAGCACACATTCACTCCACGCCTTTGGCATATCAATTTCCTCAAATCCTACTCAGGTCTCCAAACTGGCAAATGATTAAAAGCAAAGACATCCAGAAACTGAGCAGAATCAGAGAACTTTCTAAGGAAGACCACTCTCCTTACTGCGTGAAAATAAGATATAATAAGTCCTAGCTTAAGTCATAAGATAAATTAGGAATTTATTGCTATATAAATGATTTCCAGTGCTACCAAGGCATTCATCTGATTCTGCATTTAAATATAAAATTCTCCTACAGACTTCTTTTTTAAAGGATATGTCTATTTTCTTTAATAATTTAAAATGTTTTCCAAATATTCTTCAATGTTCATATGTACTTTTTCCTATAGTTTAATTCCATCACAATATTTTACTTGGCACTAAGACCAAATATTGAAGGTCTCATTTTACTTTTTTAGCGGCTTCTTTTTTTTTTAAAGATACATAGATCACACAAAATCTCCTAGTGTCTTTTAAAATGTGATTCATTTGGCAAAGAAAGCCATGATTTCATGATATATTTCTGGGACACATGTGCCTACTTTTCAACTTCCCATGTGTGTGATCTCATGCCCCAAATAGATAACATTTTCAAAACAACATTGATACCCAAGCACTACTTACTCTCTGTAAATGTCTGCTATTTATGGGTACATGCTTTTTATGTGCTTTGTAAATGAGTCTTTCTCTATTTTTTTTATCAGAAACAATAATGACAATTTTGCACCTAGTTTTTCATGACTCCTGACTTCTATCAGAAGCCATGATTAATGTTCAGCCTTGATTAGTCATGCACTACGATGATGTTAAAGGTACAGAACTCCCACCTATTGCAGTGATTTATTCATAAATGCTTTACACACACATGGTTCGCATAGACAGTTTTCATCACCCACCAGAATGATCTGGAATTTCTCTTCTATATTCTCCTAGCTGCTTTCAGAATGACCGTTGCTAATGTAGAAGGACATCACCTGAAAATGGGTGGGCTCCAAGAATTAGGAAGCATGCCAACTTGCTTTCTGGGCTGCTAAAGCAAATACCAGGCAATGGGTTTCTTAACAAGAGGAATTTCCTGTCTCCAGTTGCAGAGCCTGGAAGGCGTGTTTCCTCCCTGGGTGGGCATCTTCTGGCTGCCCGGCACTCTTTGGGGGTGCCCTGGGTTTCCTGTCACGTGGAGATGCACGTGCTCCGTTGTCACATCTCCTCCTCTCTCTTCCAGGTTCTGCTGGCTTCCAGCTTCTGACTCTCTGTCTCCTCCTTCTGTGTCCAATTTCCTTTGCTCAGAAGGACTTCAGCCCTATCGAGTAAGGCCCACTCTCATCCCTTTCGGGCACCTTAGCCAAAACTTCTTCAAAGGAGATGTCCTATTTAAAATGTATTTGGAGAAGCGGACTTGGCCCAGTGGATAGGGCGCCTGCCTACCACATGGGAGGTCCACGGTTGAAACCCTGGGCCTCCTTGACCCATGTGGTAAGCTGGCTGATTCGTAGTGCCAATGCGCGCAAGGAGTGCCCTGCCACGCAGGGGTGACCCCCACGTAGGGGAGCCCCATGGGCAAGGAGTGCACCCCATAAGGAGAGCCGCCCAGTGTGAAAGAAAGTGCAGCCTGCCCAGGAATGGTGCCGCACACACGGAGAGCTGACACAACAGGATGATTATGCATCAAAAAGAAACACAGATTCCCATGCTGGTGACAACAGAAGCAGACAGAAAGAAGAGCAAGCAGCAAATGGACACAGAGAGTAGACAACTGGGGTAGGGGGGAAGGGGAGAGAAATAAATAAAATAAATTAAAAATAAAAATAAAATGCGTTCATATCCACAGGTCCAAGAGTCCTGAGCATGCCTTTTGTGGGGGGGCGTGAGTCAATCCCCAATACATTTAATGATCAATTCTGCTAAGTAAGAATATAAGTAATGGCAGTCACCATCAATCATGATAGCAATCTATATTATAGCAAGCTTGCTCTGTGCAGGAACTACTCTAAGCATTTTGTGTATATTAGCCCTTGCGGTATATACTTAGTATATGCATTCCAAAGGTCAGGAAACTGAGGCACAGAGAGATTAAATAACGTGTCCAAGACTGAACAGCCAACAAGTAGCAGAGTCAATATTCAAAACCAGACAGCCCTGCTTTTTATATCACTTGGCTCATTGAAAATCCCAAAAACTCAATTTGGTTTTACATGTAGACACAGTCATAAAATTTATCCACCTTCCAACACATAAACCCTTGATTAAATCTGAAGCTGTACCTCGCTGTTTCATTGCCATAACAACCCAGATCTCCAAATCCGAGGTTGTGGGCTGTTAACAGGATGATATTGAGATTCTCCCCAGTGACCCTGTGTGGTCAGCAGGTTGTTCAAAAAATAAGCACTCCATGTATGCTCAGGAGACTTGAATCTCTGGACTGTCTGAGTGCCGGCAGGGCTCTGAGCCTCAGCAGAGTTGCAACATCTACTCTCTGGTTCATTGGATTTACCCAAGTCAGTTAACAGGGAGGTGAGGATGGTCAACCACCACACCAGGGAACTGAGAGTCTACAGCTACAAGCAGGAGAATCCCATCCATCAGCCATGTGGGATCTAAGCCCCCTCTCAATTTTTTTTCCTAAAGGGTGAGCTATATACCAAAAACATTTCCTAGTGCAAAATCAAACTGTTTTTCATGTGCCTGACCTGGGTTAAAGGCTTTGGTTGCACTCTGTTTTTGCCATATTTTACATAATAGATCTGTGTTGGATATGTACAAATTATATTTATACCAATTGACTAAATCTCCCCTATTTTTTATTATAGACTCCCAGAGACCAGAATCACCACTTAGAGATCTGATGGCCAACCATTTAAAAGAAACAAGATATTAAATGCCTCTGTCTGCAAAGCTAAAATCACGGGTATCACAAAAATTTTCCATTGGTCAGTCTGTTTAAAATAGGAGTTTCAATTGATTATTTTCCTTACTTGAACTTCATCACTCAGTATGGCTTCCTATTTTCTTTGGCAGAAGATGCAGGTTCCTTGAGAAAAAAAAAGTATTATTTTCATGTTATTAAGGTAACTCCTATTATGAATTCCCCATTGGATTTGGAAACCAAATTCCTATTTCCCATTTTTAAAAATAGATTTTCCAAAGCAGTTATTACACAAATCGTATCCTCTCAAAGAGGATGTCCCCATGGACATTTTAAAGGAGTTATTGCTATGCTAAACCCCAGCCACCTTTTGAACCTTGGATAAAGCGACTCAGTCCCTAAGTCTACCCTTAAACATGCGTGGATGAGGAATCCTTAGCCCTGCCAAGGTTAAGTGTGTAAACTCAAAGAGCCCATGTGGAATGAATTGGGAATCCCTAAGAAGAGGACATTGTCTGAATGTATTCACCTGCTTTTGACTTTACATGAGTTTGAATAAAAAAAACACTATATCAGGGGTTCTTAACCTTTCTTGTTCCATGGACCCCTTTCTCAGTTAGGTGAAAACCACAGACCCTTTCTCAAAATGTAATGGCAGATAGTTTTATGACACTCAACATCAGCGTGATCCCTACAACAATAATATGTTTTTGAATTTTCCATCCAAGCTCACGGACCCCCTGAAATCTTTCCACAGACCCCTTGGGGGACTGTGGACCCCTGGTTAAGAACCCCTGCATTGCATGGTGACTCCAGAGTGAATAATAGTAGGGGATGATTCCCAAATGATATCACAGCAAAACTTATTGCAATTAACCATATGCAAAACTCTTTGAGCCATTACCCATAATTGAAACTTAGAATAACACTGACAACATAACACTAACCCCCTACTCCATGAATCTGTCTTGCTCAAAAGCATGCATACTATAGCAGAGACCACATGGAAGGGTTCTTGGCTGAAAAAGAAAAAGTAAGGAAGGCAGAAGAGAAAGGAGGAAAGGAGAAAGGGAGGAAGAGAGGGAAGAAGGAGTGAAGGAGGGAGGGAAGGAGGAAGAGGGAGGAAGAAAGGAAGGGGAGGGAAGGAGGGAGAAAGGGAGGAGCAGGGAAAGGAAGAAGTAAGGGAAGGAATGAGGGAAGGAGAAAAAATTATCTAAATAAAAATTGGTTTGGAATCAGCTTCTAAATGGCTCAAACTGATCCACTGCATTCTAGATAATTATCAGCAAAAGGAGTCTTCAAAACCCCAAGAGTCTATGAACTCTGTTCTTCACAACCAAAACAATGTATGTTCTAACAACCCATCCTAATTCACCTGTTTGTGTTGGTTCCTGTGTGATTCCTAGTACAGAAGCAAATGGCAGCAATGAGGAGGTTTTGGTTCCTCTTTCAGCCACCTAGAATAATTATAATAGTTAACCCTGTGCATTCCACCTCTCTCTGTAATTGGGCAACTGGTCTGTACTGGACTCATTCAGATATTTCATACCAATACATGAACATGAGGCCATCTGCATTCCTGATGTGTGTCTCCTGCTACACGTCCAGGGAAATTATTACATTCAGCAGAACACCTGCAGCCTTCCTTGCAGAGTCTGGGTGTTCTCATTTGCCACCAAAATGATTCATCAAAGTGGGTTTAAGACTGGCATTTCCAAGAAGGAACAGTTCTTTTGGATTCAGCCCATTGGATTCTGCTGACTCCATGGAATCCAGAAATATCTCAGGGAGTTCCATGCATCTAGCTAATAGAAAAACAGAACAGTAGCTTCCCTGGGATGATTTCTTTATTTTCATTAAGATAAAGTATGAATATTACTTGGAGCCCAATGAGTATGTTATCTGTAAACACCATGTTATCTGTAAACACCCAAACAAATTGCTATTAAGCAACTGGTGAAGCGAAGCAAGACAGAAATTCTCCTAACATTATAAATAAAGATTTGGACATATAATAACTAAATCATTATAACCCTAAATATAAAGAAAAGCTCATGCATATCCATAGCAATACATCAGAGCATTTTTCTCTGTAAAGTACTAGCATGCACACACACTATTCAACATTGTCCACCAGTACATTGTTTTCTGAGATGGGTGTTCTCTCTGTATCTCAGTCCACACACTATGGATTTCAGACCCTCTACCATCATATAGCATACCCACCAATCAGATATTTCTAGGTAACTGTACTTGGAGGGAAAATTTGAGATACAGTTGTATGAAAACAATAACAGGCTATGTCAAGAAGGTTTAAACTTATTCTTTGCAATGAGAATTACAAAAGGCATATGACTTTTCATCAAGAGCTATAAAAAAGGAAGGACAAAGGAATGTGAAATACATATTCTTGGAAAGTTCAGTAATGATCTGCTTTAAAAGCTCATCAGTGAATTAATTCAATGGCTCTGCTTTAGACAAGACTCTTCTCCTACCAGTCTCTGGGACTCCCTTTATGCATTCTGTGTTTCCTTGTGAGTGAGTCTCCACTTTGGGGAGTTGCATTGGGGTCCTTACTTATAATCTCAGTAAGGATGCTTGCTCTTATGCATTTGCTCATGACAGGGCCCCTTGGTTCCATGTTATGAGCAGTTTATTTCTACAGGACCTGCTTGTCTCGCTGTGTCTTGCTATTGCAAGCTTCCAGTATGTATTAATAAAAACATTTATGGTTGGATGGCCACATTCTGTCAAATTCCAAATTTTGATTTATGCTATCTATTGAGTCATGTTTACGGAGTGCATAAACACCCAGACACGCAACCATCTTCAAGTCAAGAAAAGAAAAGAGCAGGCAAAGACACAATAGAAATGGATAATTCTTTGATGAAACAAGAGTTTTGATTCTTTAATTGTGTAAATCAGATCCCATGTTGTTGACAATTGTGATCCATATTGCCCTGTCTTCAAATTGGAAGAGTGGTGGAAAGACCTGATAGTGCCTAAATACTTCATATATGGAACTTGGCTACTATTCCCGAAGGAGATAAATGTCCAGGCACATTATCTTATTTAATCCTAAAGACAAACTCTATTGTTTCTCCAGTGTTCAGAAGTATAAATAAATGAGAACATATTGGCTAAATGACATGAACAAGGTCTCCTTGTTAATGAAGAAAATGAAGGATAAAAAAATAATTGATCATATGCATATCTCATAAAACTAATATTTTTTACATTTAGCATTGATTTATTACCTCCTTTGCCTTAGCTACAAAAATATTACAATATTACTCTTAACTATAGTCTATAAGTTATGTTATTTGTATTTTTCCCACATATCACCATGAATCTTAAACATATATCTCAGATGGGGTTTCTTAATTTTTCAATAGGACAGCAAATATGTGCAAACTTTCATGATATCATTGGGTGTGGTGAATCTGGTGAAGAAAAACCTCTCATAAGTAAATTGATATGATTTATACTTTAATGAAGTTTGTGTTCTTTTCAACATGTAGATTCTGTGTACAAAATAGATGTTGCTTTAGTATGAAGCAGAGTTAGATATTATTTCCTGCTCTGCTAATCCTTCACTGGTGGGGGCTGTAGGCAAGTTATTGAAACTTTCTGAGTTCAGTTTCCTCATGGAAGAAATCACAATCACAGTTTTATCTGAACATATTGGAAAGACAGTGCATCTATCAGATGCTGAGGGCTCCATAAACCATTCTGGTGATGAGGAATCTGAAGCACTCACATTCCCTAGAGCTGAAGGATGCTTTAGCTGAAGATTATTCATAACTAATTACTCAGGAGATACCCATGTGCATGAGGAAAACAGACTCCTGAGAGCAAAAAGCTTCCTAACCTCCTGATGTGGAAGACAGTTCTTACCAAAACAAAGTAAAAACAAACAAAGCAAAATCCCTTTTGGACTCTCCTTAATATAAGTTCTACCCATCAATGTCAGGACAGGCTAAAACCGGAAAGGACAGCAAGTCAGGCAAAGGGCAAGGATACTTCTCAGGCTGAATTCTGGCTTCCAAGAAGGGGAAGCTGTAATGTAGATCATTTTGCAATGAGCAACATATTATATTGTTCTTCATGAAATATGGCCAGAGCTTCATGGAATTGTGAAGAACTCTTTACCCCAAAGCAAAAGTTCAGTCACTCAGTGAGTATTTATCAAATGCTCTTGTGGATTGAATCATGTCCTCCAAAAAGATATATCCATGTCCTAGCCCCTGGTACCTGTAAATGTGACCTTACTTGGTTATAGGGTCTTTGGAGATGGGAATCTTCTTAAGTTATGGTCTATCTTGGATAGGGTGGACTCTAAATCCAATATGACTGGTGTCTTTATATGAAGACAGAAAATTGGACATAGACACACAGTTAGAAGGCCATGCAAAGACAGACAGATTGGAATGATGCAGCCACAAGACAAGGAACACCTGTGGCCAGCAGGAGCTGGAAGAGGTAGCACAGCCCTGCCGACACATTGATTTTAGACTTCTGGTCTCCAGAACTTTGAGGCATGTTTTAAGACATCCAGTTTGGGGTAATTTTTTCCAGCAGTTACAGGACACTCAGACAAGTGCCAGTTAATCTTCTGACCTTGTGGCAGACATTAGAGTTACAAAGCGGAGTCAAAATCACAACTTGCTTGCTGGAAAATCTTACAATCCAGAATGGGTGATAGACATGAACATGAGTAAGTGAATAAAGTTTTACAGGTGATAAGTGGAGTGCAAAGAGAACTGAAATGAGGACAGATTAGAAAGTAATAAATTCTATCAGGGTTGATTAAGTGGAATCATGGAAAAGTTTACTCTAGAATAAAGCCCTGATGAGGTGATGGCATTTCAGGCAGTAGGGCATGGAGAGAGGAGAAGAAGCACAGGGAATGGGTGAGTTTCCTTTCAAGGAGAAAAGGAGGGAACAAAAAAATGTCAGGATCCTGGACTCCATGATATAAAATTTGGATTTTAGCTTACAAGTAAAGGACAGCTACTCCAGGACTGATGCCTAGTTTTGACATGACTGAACTTGTGTTTTGTTACAAACATTCTTAAAGCAAATAGAGCACAAATAGGGCAAGGAATGCAAAATTGCTAAATGCTTGGAGAAAGAGCATGGATCCCTGGCCAAGAATTGGAGATTCTGCCCATTTTCCACTCACATGTGTGAAAGAGTATACAATACTCCTTGGATTTCTGGTTTGGATGGTAGTTTGAGCAGCTATGTCTTCCATTCCACTTAAACCCACCTTGAATTTCCACTGGGATGCAGAAGCAATTTACAGCCTTCATTAGTGTTGGGAACTTGTGAAGAGAGGCTTTAATTAGCTCACACCTGCCAGTGATTGCTGTCAAGAGATGGCAGTTGGGTCTGGCAGCAGATGGTGATCCCCATGAAAGAATGGTGTATAACTGAGGTTACATGCCAAGATTCGCCAAGGTCCACCCTCCCAGGGGAAGATGCCCAAGACCAGTACAAATTGTGTCACTTGTACTTCTGAATATGGGCATTTGATTTCTTCCCAAGGCTCAGGGAGAACACAAGGACAATTGAATCCTGAATGAGGCATAAAGTCAGGCAAAGGACAGGGATACTTCTTAACCTAAGTCTTGGCTTCCAACTGAAACACCTTAGGCAAGGAAACCTTTTACCACAAAAGTAAAACTCTCAATACGACACTTACCTTCTGATCCAACTGCAATCCCTCCCATGTTTTCTAGACTTGGATAAGGTAGAAAATGATATATCTGTCTTCTCTGTGCCCAGTATATGTCCTAGGAATTTCTAGAAACAAGGAAACTATACAAAGACATGATTAATGAAAACATCACCTTCAAAGTCAACTCCAGTTCATCCAAACTCACTGTGGCAGTTTGATATTATTTATGAATTCTGAAAAGAAAGATTGGGGAAGCAGATGTGGTTCAAGCTATTGGGCTCCCATCTACCATATGGGATATCCAGGGTTCGATTTCTGGGGCCTCCTGGTGAAGGCACGCTGACCCAAAAGGTGGGCTCGCCCAAGTGGAGAGCTGACCCAAGCAGAGTGCCAGTCAGCAGGGTGAGTGAGCTGGCCTGAGCCAAATGCTGACCTATTCAGGAGCTCTGGCCTGAGCAGGAGTGCTGGCCTGTGTAGCAAGCTGGCCTGAGCACAGAACTGGTACAGCAAGATAACACAACAAAAAGAGACACAGGAGAGAACATAAGAGACTCAGCAGACCAGGAAGCTGAGGTGGCACATGAGATTGAGCACCACTCTCCCAGTCCAGAAAGTCCTAGGGTCAGTTCCCAGGGCCAACCAAAAAAGAAGACAAGCAGACACAGAAGAAGGCATAGTGAATGGAAACAGAGAGCAGACAAGGAGGGGGGATGGATAAATAAATAAATAAATAAATAAATAAATAAATAAATAAATAAATATTTTTAAAAAGAGAAAGATACAGATTATGTTTGTAATCTGGTCTGTTCCTCTGGGCTTGATATTCTTAGATTGCATTAAATTTGAATGCTTTCCATCTACTTAATTAAATCAAAATTAGGACTTTGATTTGACCATGTCAATAGGTCATGCAGGGTTGAGTCCCTGCCCCCTTGGTGGGCTATATAAATGGACATTCGATCAAGGAGACAGAAGTAGATACACAGAATAAGCTACACAGAGGAAAAGAGAGAGCTTCACAGACATGGAAGAGGAGAGGACTTTGATCCTGTGGCCCCAGGGAAGAGAGATGAGCTGTTCATCTCATAGTTTACAGCTGACCTTATGAAGAGAACAGAGCAGCTGAACCTGGAAAGAAATGAACCCTGAAGGGAGACAAGCCCTATGACAGTCTACAGCTGAGATCAGAAGCTGGACCCACGGAGTCTTAAGAGGGAAGAGGAAGGCTGAACTCTCACAGACATTGCCCACCATCTTGCTTAAGCACATGGCAACAGAGTTTGATGAGAAAGTTCTTCTTATGGTACCTTGAATTGAACTCTTTAGACCTTGTAACTGTAAGTTTCTACCCCAAATAAATACCCTTTATAAAAGCCAACAGATTTCTGGTACTTTGCATCTGCACCCCTTTGGCTGACTAATGCAACCACCATGATCACTAAAAAGATTATTCTATAACATATAAACCAGAGTCCTAATAAAATAAGGTTGTCAAATTTAGCAAATAAAAGTACAGGTTTCTCAATTAAATTTGTATTTCGCTTAGACAATGAATATTTTTTAGTATAAATATGTCCCAAATACTGTCTTGGATACTTACACTGAAAAATAACATTCTTTATTCTGAAATTCTAATTTATCTGGGCAGACAGTATCTATCTGGCAACTCTACACTAAAACTTACTGTGATTAGCTAACTTGGATCAATTCTAAGAATTCACAGATGGTCAAACCCATGAAATTTTTTAATGGAGTACCTGCTCAAAGAAAACAAATTCATACTCTCAGTGATGGTTAAAAGGCATTTGAGAAAACTTAACCATCCTTCATAAAAAGAAATTTTGAAAAACTAGCAGTAGATTGTCCTTTCTTTCTTATTTTCTCCAACAATATGTGTTTCCTATTTTTTTGGCACTGGGAAAAACTGCCACAAATATATGGCTTAAAACAACACAAGTTGATTCTCTTATATTTCTGGAGGTCTAATGGGGCTAAATTCAAGATGTCAGTCAGCAGGGCTGTTTTTGGGGGGATTTTCCAAGGGACACCAATTTCCTTGTCTTTTCCAGTTTCTAGAGGCACCCATATTTTTTGTCTCATGGTCTCACCTCTCCAATCTCTGTCCCTACTCTTCCATTCCCTTCTCCAGCTTTGACCCTCTTGCCTGGCTCTTCTAAGGACCCTGGTCAATCCATTGGGTCCACCCCTGAAGACCCTTAACTTGATCACATCCTCAGAGCCCCCTTTGGATGCAATGGAACAAAATCTCAATTTCCAAGGATGAGAAGGTGAGCTATCACTCCGATGGTAGCTAGACTTGCTACCATCTCCCCAACTTCAGGTGAGAGATTTAATCCATCCACTCTACCATGGTTCTGGATGATGTTCCAGAGAATTAGAGTCAACATATGCTTCTGCAAAGCCTGATACTAGGCTGCTACTGGCGTCCAGTGGTTGGAGTCTAGGTATGAGGCTCAACATTCTTCAAAGTACAGGACAGTGCCCACAAGAATGTGGGGTTGTCCCCCACATAGGGGAGGCCCATGCGCAAGGCATGTGCCCCATAAGGAGAACCGCCCAGCATGAAAAAAGATGTTAATTCTATCCAAATTGATATATAGATTCAATGCAATCTCAATAAAAATTCCACCAGCATTTTTAAGCAAATAGAAAATGCAATTATCAAATTTATCTGGAAGAGTAAGAAGCCCTGAATAGCCAGAAACATCCTAAAAAGGAAAAGTGAAGTTGGAGGACTCTCACTTGCAGACTTTAAATCATATTACCTAGCTACAGTGGTAAAAACAGCATGTATTGGTGTAAAGATAGACACATAGACCAATGGAACTGAATTGATGGTTCAGAAACAGACCCTCACATCTATGGCCAAGTGATTTTTGACAAACCTGTCAAGCCCTCCCAGTTGGGGCAGAACTGTTTATTCAACAAATGGTGTTAGGAGAACTGGATATCCATAGCCAAAAGAAAGAAAGAAGAGCCCTATCTCACACCTTATACAAAAATTAGCTCAAAATGGATCAAAGACCTAACTATAAAAGGAAGTACAATAAAGCTCCTAGTAGAAAATGTAGGAAAACATCTTCAAGACCTGGTGGTAGGTGGTAGATTCTTAAACCTTACACCAAAAGCACGAACAACAAAAGAGAACATGGACAAATGGGACCTCCTCAAACTTAAACATTTCTGTGATTCAAAGGACTTCATCAAGAAGGTGAAAAGGCAGCCCAGTTGATGGAAGAAAATATTTGGAAACCACTTATCTGATAATGGTTTTATTTCCATTCCATATAAAGAGATCATACAACTCAACAATAAAAGAACAAGCAATCCAATTAAAAAATGGGCAAAAGATTTAAATAGACATTTCTCCAAAGAGGAAAGAAAAATGGCCAAAAAAACACATGAAAAAATGCTCCATATCCCTAGCAAATAGGGAAATGCAAATTAAAACAACAATGAGATATCATCTAACACCACATAGAATGACCGTTATTTAAAAAACAGACAACAGTAAGTGCTGGAGAGTATGTGGAGAAATAAGAACTCTCCTTCACTGTTGGTGGGAGTGTAAAATGGTGCAGCCTTTGTGGAAGACAGTTTGGTGGTTCCTCAGGAAGCTAAATATAGAACTGCCATATGATCCAGCAATTTCTCTACTAGGAATATATCCAGAAGAACTAAAAACTATGACACGAATAGACATCTGCACACCGATGTTCATAGTGGCTTTGTTCACAATTGCCAAAAGATGGAAACAACCCAAGTGTCCATCCACCAATTAATGGATAAACAAAATGTGGTATGTACGTATGAAGGAATACTATGCTGCAATAAGAAGAAATGAAATTGGGACATATGTGGTAACACAGATGAGTCTTTAAGACACTAAGCAAAGTAAGCCAGACACAAAAGGACAAATATTGCATGGTCTCATTAATATGAACTAAATACTAATAATAAACACATGGAATTAAAAACTAGTGTATGTGTTATAAGGAGATAAAAGTAGGGATGAGAAGAACTATGGAAGCTTTTATGTATGGAGAAGTTTTAATTAACTTGACTGTAAAAGTCTGGAGATGGACAGAGTTGATAGTAACACATCATAGTGAGTAACAACTGTTTTATAAATGGGATTATGACTGAAAAAGGTAGTCTGGGAAAGTCAATGTCAATAGAAAGAAAGCTAAAGAATAATCTAGGGACTGAATAACATGGTGAACCCAGAGGCAGTTGAGAATTGTGGTTAAGGGTACAAATGCAAGAGAGTCCTTCTGTGAGCTACAGCAGATGTACATCACTATTGCAGGGTGTTGGGAATATGGAGAAACATGGGAAAACTACAATTGGCGTGACCTATAGACTGTGGTTAACAGCAATACTATCATATTCTTGCATTAATGCCAAGCTGTACTGTGTTGATAATGGAGGTGTATGGAAAAAGTGTGCCAAATACATGGTATGGACCATGATTGTGGTAATAGTCTGATGATATTATCTCATAATGTGTCACAAATGTTCCACCTGGGTGTGGAGTTGTATGGGAAATCTACACATCTGTATGATTGTTTTGCAAGTTCACAATATCTGTAACGAAAATACATTTAAAAAATAGTATGGGTTGGGTGAAAAATACACCAAATGTAAGATAAGGAATACAGTTGGTAATAATATTGTGACAACGCTCTTGCATAGTTTGTAACAAATGTTTCACACCAAAGCAAAGTGTTGGTGGAGGGGTGATGTATGAGACCCCTGTGTGATATAATGTATGTTTGTTTTGTAAGTTCGCAATCTTTACTATACACTTATTGTTTATGTGTGTTCATGTATGAATGATACACTTCAATAAAATTTTAAAAATGAAAAAAAAGCTACTAATCATGGAGTTTGCTTTTCTCAACATAAGAGAAGCTTCCTAAACTACATATTTTGCTGGGAAAAAGAATTCTAAGACCTGGGATTTCTATCGCATAGGAACTTTTTTATGGGAGCATGAATCTGTTAAAAGACAATATACAAAATCTCAAATTGCATGTGAGACATATTTGAAATTTTCAAGTTTTCCTTCAGATCCTTTTGCTTTAAAATAATGGGAAATTAAATTTGCTTCTTTTATTTAAAATTTGAATCTACATAACACTTTCTCTCCATAAACATGTCTCTACCAGGATAGCAGTCTTGCCAACAATCTACCTTTTCTAGAAAAGAAGAGTCAAACCATGATTACTAATGTTAACAAAGTATATTTCAAAGCGTAGTATTAGAAGCTGTTATTGAACTTTCATCTTTGTAGTTTTCTACATTGTTGGAACTCTATGACGAATGTGGTAGTTTTAAATATATGTCACATATTTTTATGCTCTTTTGCTCAAGAAGTGGAGATTAATTCTCACATCCTTGGAGGTAGGATGAACTTAGTGATTCACTTCTAGGGACTTGCATATGGAAGAAATGATGAGATATTCCTTCCAAGTTTAGGGGATAAAGGGGCTGCATTTTTGTCTCTGGTATCTTATCTTGCTCTCTCCATCTTGAATCACTAGCCTTGTGGGAAATCAAATGCCATATTGTGAGGACACTCAAAAAGCCTGTGCAGAGTCCGTGAGATGAGGAACTGGTGCATCCATCCAACAGCAATGTTAGTGAGCTTGGAAGCAAATCCTCCCCCAGTTGAGTCTTTAAATAAGATGACTACCCTAGCTGGCTTCTTGACTGCAAACTCATGGGAGAGTGTGGTGTGGCTTAGAGTTAACAATCCGAGAATAAAACATTTTCTAAATCGCAATCCATTCTTGTGGGTATCAATCTCTTATAAATTAGACCTTATGATGAGATTACTTAAGGTATAGCCCAATTGAATCAGGATAGATCTTAATCCTATTACTGAAGGCTTTATAGAGAATGCCATAGAGAGAGAAAAGGCCACAGAAGCTGGAAGTCAATGGATTCTGGAGGAGAAAGAAGATGCCACCAAGTGCATTGCCACGTGATGACAAAGCCACAGAGTCCCGAAGATTGCCAGCCAGTCAGAAGATACTGCCCCAAGAAGGAAGCCCACCGTCTAGCCTTTGAAACCATAAGCCAATAAATTCCTGTTGTTAAACCAACCCATTGGATGGTATTTGTTTTAGCAGCCCAGAAACTAAAACAGCCACCCCAATCCAGAACCACCCACCCAATCTAATCACAGATTCCTGGCCCTTTGAAAAGAAAGATATTCCTTGCTTGAAGCCACTAAGTTTGAGGTAATTCATTACACAGCAATAGAAACTAATTTTTGTACTGGAAATGGTTTGCTGCCATAACAAAATCCTAAAATGTGGAAGTGATTTGGGGACTGATCAGGGATCTTTGGGGAGAGTGTTAGGGCCATTCCAATGTCTCTTGAGGAAACTGTTACTAGAAGCTGCACAGATTTTGTAAGGTTGCTGGTGAAGACTTGCAGGAAAATGAGGAAAATCTGGCTGGAATCTAGAAGAAAGCAAATCCTTGTTTTGCTGTGGCAAGAAGCTTAGCAACACTATCACCTGCTGCAATATGGAAAGTAGGTAATATGTCTAAGAGATTGGGTGATCTTGCTGAGGCGCCACCTAGTTTCTTCTTGCAAGTTATAGTAAAATGTGAAAAAAAGAGTAATACCCAGAGAGGTTCAATTATGGCAGGGAAGGAACACAGGTGTGGGGTGTTATTGATGGGGGGCACAGGGTTTGGAGAGAGTTCTCCAGGGCATGTATACAGGGTACATAAAAATGTTTGGATATATTCATAGTGGTTTCAGTTAAAAAATGACAACTGAAGGAATACTGAGTTCCTAGTCAGGGATATCACATTCCCAATGGAACAGCAACAATCCCCCCAAGTGCAATGGCAAAGACCAGTAAAGACGAATGGTCCAACAATGAGCACTTGATACTGATGGCTACAATTATGGACCTGTGCACCTGAAATATGAACTAGGCCTAGAGCTGCAGGGTGCCCAAGAGTTACCTCCTGAGAGCCTCCCTGTTGCTCAAATGTGGCCACTCTCTAAACCAAACTCAGCATGTAAATGCATTACCTTCCCCCAAGTTTGGGACATAATTCCTGAGGATGAGCCTCCCTCGCACCATGAGATCACTACCAAACACCAGCTGATGATGTAACTAGAAAAAGACCTTGAATAAAAGGGTCAACTCAGCCCAGCAGAATGTCTTAGCATACATGCAATATCAGGTGTTAAAAAGAAAATGCTTTATGACTTTGGATAAAAGGAGAAATGGAAAGGACAAATGAGTTTATATGGCTATGAGTCTCCGAAAAAAGAGTCGGGAGGTCATCAGAGGAGTAATGCTTACACACACCTCAGCAGGGCCCCAGAGACAGCCAAAGGAGATACAACCCCAGGTACTAGTTCTCCTGAGGGCTACAGAGGCCCACAGGTTCTATGGTCATGACAGATGGCTCTGGATTTCAGAGCCATGTCAATTGGCCCTACTTTGGAGTTTGTGTTCCTGAGTGTAATGGAGTTGAACTCAGATATGACCTTTCTACACGTGCCTCTTCTGTTACTTTTACTGGACCTGTGGTTGGTGCTGGGGTTGGTGTATACTCAGAGGACCTGAATCTCTGGACTGTCCATGTGATGACCAGTCCCTGAGCCTCAGTAGACTTGCAACTCCTACTATCTGGTCTATTGGACTTAACCCTGGCTAGCTAACAGGGAGGTGAAGAAGTTTAACCACCCCACCAAGGTGCCTACAACTGCAAGCAGGAGAATTGCATCCATCATCCTTGTGGAATCTAAGCCCCTTCTTGATATAGAGGTGGAGTGGACATAACCATTCCAGGGTCCACAGGATGGAGGAATGGAGTATGGATTAGAGTGGACTTACTGATATTCTACTATGGAACTATTGTGATTAGTAATCGAAGAAATTGCAGCATTGATGTGGAGACAGTGGCCACGGTAGCTGCTGAGGGTAGGGAGAGGGAAGAAGAGATATGATGTGAGGCATTTTCAGGACTTGGAGCTGTCCTGGGTGTTACTGTAGGGACAGATGCTGGACATTGTATGTCCTGCCATGGCCCACTGGGTGGACTGGAGGAGAATGTAACCTACAATGTAAAGCACTTTCCATGTGGTGAAGCAGTGCTCCAAAATGTATTCACCAAATGCAATGAATGTACCACGATGATGAAAGAGGTTGTTAATGTGGGAGGAGTGGGGTGAGGGGTGTGGGGATATATGGGGACCTCATATTTTTTAGTGTATCATTTTAAGAAAAATAAAGAAGGAAAAAAAGAGTAATAAATTGAGAGAGAACTGTAAATCAAAAGGAGCCAGGGCTTGATGTTTTTGAAAATCCTCTGGCTCTTGAGATGGCTGACAATACTCAAATTAAAAAACAGCTTCCCATGTGGGATCTAAGCCCCCTCTCAATTTAGAGGTGGAGTGGACATTGCCATCCGAGGGTCGACAGGATGGAGGAATATAATATGGATTTGGAGTGGACTTGTTGGTATCCTACTATAGAACTATTGTGACTCTAGCAATGGAGGAAATTATATCATTCATGTTGAGAAAGTGGCCATGGGAGTTGCTGAGGGAAAAAGAAGTGTGATGTGGGGGCAGTTTGGGGACTTGGAGTTGTCCTGAATGATATTGCAGGGACAAATGCAGGACATTGTATATCCTGCCATAACCCACTGGATGGACTGGCAGAGACTGTGAACTACAATGTAAGCTATGGTCCATGTGGTGTGGCAGTACTCCAGGGTGCCTTCACCAAATGCAATGAATGTGCCACCATGATGAAAGAGATGGTTGGTGTGGGAGTGGGGAGGGGATTATGGGAACCTCTTATGTTTTTTAATGTAACATTTTATGGGATCTCTCTCTCTCTCTCTCTCTCTATATATATATATATATATTTAAAAGACTATTAAAAAAAACAGAGCACACATACACACACACACACAAAGAAAAGAAAAAAGAAACAGCTTCCAAAAAATCCAGGATCCTTCCAGAAAACGTGGTCTCCAGATGAAGATGAAATTTTTATAACATAAAGTTTTTCTATGAAATTCTTATAAAGGTAGTGACCAGAATACTATTGAGTGAGGCATAAGCTTATCTAAGGGGACTAAGCTTGTACCTCACAAATCCTCTCAACTGAACATTAGAGCCTAAAATATTTAGGATTAATAGATTGAATCCCAGTGAGATTTACAGAAGGCCCACATAGCTTTCAAGATAATGATATGGGCAGAAATACTGAATGCTTGAACTGAAGGGGAGAATGACAACTCAAAATTTTTAAAAAGGCATTGGAACCCAAAATTTCTACTGGCAGGAAGCAAGGTGAGAAAACCATTCAGCTGAAAACACATAATGCTTTTCATAAAACTGACTTAGAGTTTGAACCAAGTGCCCAAAGGAAAGAGCCGAGGGTCATGGAGCATTATTCCAAGACTACATTGGAAATTTGCCTGATGGAATTTCAAAATTTCTATGGACAAGTGATTATTTGATGCCACTCGTTTTCCCCCTTTAAATGGAAATGGTTATAACAGTTATCCTTTGTCTTTTCTAGCATTGTATAATGGTAGGTGGAGTGAAGACAATTTCTATAATTAGTCTTACAGTTCCAGAAATCCAAGAGAACTGTACTCAAGGAGTTGTACAATGGAAAATCACCCAAGGAACTGCTTCCATACACAGGTCTGACTCTAATGATGAGATTTTGGAGGTAGTGCTGATCTTGTAATGGAATGATATTTTTGGAGGTAAGTGTAATTTGCATGTGAAGAAAATGTAACCAATTTGTAGCACGATGTCAGTCAATGTTGGTATTAGACATATTTGGAAATCCTTTGATGGACAACAAAGATGACTATTGCGTTACACAGCAATAATGAATACAATGAATTCACACAGAGCTTAAACAGAGATTTTTTTAAAAAACAACAAAATGAAGCAATGAAAGTAAATATGCCAATTATTTTATAGTGGCTACTCTTCTTTTTTTTTCTTTTTTAGGTACTGGGGCTGGGGATTGAAACTGGAACCTTGTATGTGGGAAGCTAGTACTCAACCACTGAGCCACATCAGCTCCCCTGAGTTGGTTTCTTCATTTGTTTGCTTTTTGTTTTTTGTTTTATTTTGTTTTGTTTTGTTTTGTTTTGTTTTTAGGAGCACCAGGAGCCAAACCTGGGACTTGCCATGTGGGTAACAGGAGTTCAACTGATTGAGCCACATCCACTCCCCCTATACTCTTTGTGGGTGGCATGAGTATAGATCTTTGTTACTTTGTTCTTACTACTTTCTGCTAATATTTAATTTTTTTTAAATTCAAATTTAAAAAGTAAGAATAAATTTGCCCATGAAATTCTTTGTCAACATTATTGCCTGAAGTTGTCTCCTGGCAAGCTGTTATCAGATTGGAGCCTTGGCAGCTGTCACAGTTTTCACCTCTCACATATGCATAAAACTTGGCACTTCTCCCCTCTTCTCAGCTAATTGTGCTCTGGTCATACTTCCCGACTTCAGTTTTGTTCTTCTGGCTCTAAAACAGATGGTGATTTAAGTTCCTGCCTCTGATCTCTTAAGACTCCCATAATTACATACACACTTCTTTTGGGATTATTAGCAAAGTCCCTGGTGTTAAACGAATGCAGATGGTAAAAACAAGAGATCACAAGATTTTTATTTACAAATGTAAGAGAAACAAACTTGACACTGACTATTTCAGAGTTCAGTCTGCAGTGATTTTCTAAGACACTTTTTTTCCATTTCAAGTTTTGCTTGAAAGAAACTTCTTCCAAAGATGTGAAAAGCCTTTAAACCTACAAAAATGAGGTTCCCCAGCTTGGATATTTTATGTGATTTTACATTCTTATATGATTTTACATTTGCTGGTAAAAAAAGGTAGTGGATGCAGCTCAAATGGTTGAGCACCTGCTTCCCATGTATGAGGTCCTGGGTTAAATCCCTGGTACCTCCTAAAAAAAAGACACATCATTGGGCATTTTTAATTTTTATATTTTAATTTTTCAAGAAGATTTAGATTACATAAATGTTACATAAAAAATATAAAGGATTCTGCTATGCCCCACCCTCTTCCTCTCCCACACTTTCCCACATTAACATCTTTCATCAGTGTGGTTCATTTGTTACAATTGATGAACAGACTTTGAAGCATTTCTACTAACCATGGACTATAGTTTACAATTTGCCCTGCACAATTTTATAGATTATGACAAAATGTAAAATGGCCTTTATCCATCATTGCAATGTCATGCAGGACAATTATAAGGACCCCAAAATGCCCCATGTTCCACCTATTCTTCCCTCTCCATCCCCTCAGAACCTCTGGTGGCCAGTGCCTCCTCATCAATGATAAAAGTTCTTCCATTGCTAGAATAATAATATGCCTATAATAGAATAATAAGTCTACTTCAGTCCATTGTTCATTCCCCAGTCTTGAGGATTTGGGGATGGTGATGTCCACTCTATTTCTAATTGAGAGGGAGCTTAGATCCCATGGGCTGATTGATGGAGATATCTTGCTTGCAGTTGCAAACTCTCTCTGTTCCTCATGATGGGCATTGTCCATCATTGTCTTCTTTTTAGTTGTCCTGGGTGAGTCCAGTGAAATATAGAGTAGGTGTCACAACACTGCTGAGATTCAGAGCCAAACCAGAACATGAACAGTCTCTGGGACATATATTTAACAAGTACAGTGCTTTTTATAGGTTCAAATAAAAGGGCCAGAAAAGTCATGTGTAGGGAAATTATAAATGAGTCTAACTCTGTAACACTGGAGAACATAAATTCCAAAGTAAGGCCCACTAACAGAGTGCCAAATTCCTGAGCTTGTTTGCCCTGCCTGTATTGTCTGAATGTCTCTAGAGCCCTCAGGAGTGCCACTGCTTGAGGAACTGTTTACTGTGGCACTCAGTGAGATCCTGCTGAGATATGCGTAAGCGTAAACTTTGGAATGAACTCGCAACTCATTTTGAAATCTCTTAGGCATAGAAACTCATTTGTATTTACCATTTCCCTCTTTTGGTCATGGTCTTTTTTCCAGATGCATTGCTGACACTTGATAAAAATCCCTCAGTGCCAGGGAGGCTCATCCCTGGGAGTTATGTCCCACACTGGGGGCAAGTTAGTATGTTTATATTCTGAGTTTGGCTTAGAGAGAGACCACATTTGAGCAACAAGGAGGATTTCAGGAGGTAAATCTTAGGTTAATATATAATACTAGGCTAAGTTTCAACTTCACAGGAAAAGGTTCATAAGTATAATCATCAATATCAAGGGCCTGGTTTAATGATCTGTCTTCCTTCACTAGGAACTGTTCAGGTAGTCAGGAGATTCTTGTCGTTCTATTAGAGAATGTAGCAGGATGCCCAGGATGAGAATTCAATATTTTTTTCGTTATTGCCTGGGTCTCCACCCACCAAGACAACACCCCACAAACACTTGAACATAGTCATACATCTTAAACACATGCCCCCAGGTGCATCCCTCCCCACAAATCCCCCCATCACTGACACCCCTCACCAGTGATCATCCCCTGTCACCACAGTGACCCTTCTGTGATCCAAAACCTCTCCAAAAATGAAGGCAACAGAATAACCAAATAAAATTAATAAGAAATGAAATAATTATCATAGTTTTAAAAATAACAAATAAAATACAAAAAAATAAAAATTTTACATAATAAAGTTTCTAGACATTATGTCTTTCATCACTGTAAGAGCTGTTACCTTATATGTACAGAGACAATTTCTTCTGAATATTACCCCAATCTCTACTTTTTTTCATTTTGTCTTCAAAGAAATTTTAGGTTACAGAAAATCAAATAGGAAATATAGGGGATTCCCATATACCCAGCGCCTTTCCCATTTTCCACTCTCCCTTATTAATAACATATTACATGTAAATGGTACATTTGTTACAATTGATGTACAAATATTGAAGCATTGCTACTAACCATGGTCAATGGTTTACATTATGGTTTACATTTTGCATTGTACACTTTTATAGGTTTTGACAAAATTTAAGATGACCTGTATCCATTATTACAAGATCAGGCAGAACAACCCTAATGCCCTAAAAATGCCCTCTGTTCCATCTATTCTGTAATTTCCTCCCCCTTCCCTCAGAACCTATGGTAACCACTCAGGTTCAATTTTTGAAGAATAGTTTCTTACAATAATATTGAGGGCTTGACATATTGGTCTGTTTTCTTTTATTAGGCCCTGCCTAAGTTTGGAGAGAGTCTTGTCCTTCTAATGAGAACATAGCAGGACTCCCCAGGATGGGAGCTTAATAGTTTCTTGTTTACTGTGTGGGTCTCTACCCACTGAAATAACACATTATGACAAGAAGAACACTTTCATATTCCATGGAAGCATGTCCCAGGTGGACCCTCTCCTGTATATTCTCCCCCACACCCAACATCCTACACCAGTAACCTTCCCCTGCCATATTTGCCCAAAGAGCATTCCCACCATTGTAGTTTTAACCACAAACCTGAAAATCCCCAAAGTTCACCTACTCCTTCCTCCAACCCTCCCAGTTTCATGGGCAGTCCAACCCAATTCCCCCATCCTACTCCCCCTCACAGACCTTCACTGCTGAACCCAATCACATCACTGCACCACTCTCACACCCATCCACTACCTGACCACACCCTTCCACCTTATAGATTTTGCCCTATGGGCATCAGGTCACCATCCTCTACTCTCTTTCTGTCTCCTGTCTCTAGCTCTGTAAGTCTGCTCAATTTGCTTAAGTCCTATCAGTGAGGTCATGTAATATTTGTCCTTCAGTGCCTGGCTTACTTCACTCCGCATAAGGTCTTCAAGATTCATCTATGCTATTCTATGTGTTAATACTGCATTGTTTTTACAGCTGAATAATATTCCATTGTATGCATATACCACAATTTGTTTATCCATTCATCTGTTGATGGGCATTTGGCTTATTTCCAACTTTTGGCAATAGTGAATAATGATGCTATGAACATTGGTGTGCATGTATCTACTGGTGTCTCTGCTTTCAGTTCTTCTGGGTATATCCCCAGCAGTGAGATTGTTGGATCATATGGCAGTTCTGTAGAGAGCTTACTGAGGAACTGCCAGACGATCCTCCACAAGGGCTGCACCATTCTACAGTCCCACCAGCAGTGGATGAGTGTTCCTATTCCTCCACATCCTCCCCAACACTTGTAGTCCTCTGTTATTTTTTTTTAATAGCCATCAGTCTAATAGATGTAAGATGTCTCATGGTAGTTTTGATTTGTATTTCCCTAGTAGCTAATGATACTGAGGATCTTTTCATGTGCTTTCTAATCATTTGTGTGTTTTCTTTGGAGAAGACTCTATTCAAATCTCCTGCCCATTTATAAAATGGTTTGTCTTTTAATTTTTGAGATGTAGGAATTTTAAAATATATGGTGAATATTGGGTCCTTATTGGATAGATGGTGCAGCAGTTTGATATTATTTATGAACCCACAAAAAGATTATGTGTGTAAACTGTTCTATTCCTCTGGGTGTGATAGCCTTTGACTACATTAGACTCAGCTGATATGTCTTGATTAAATTACCTGTTAGGTTTGAGGCTTTGATTTGACCATGTCTGTAGGGCATGACTCAGGGATGAGTCCCCTCCCCCCTTGGTGGGCTGATATAAACGGACACTGAAGAAGACACACAGAAGAGTAGAGAACTTGGTAATTTCAGTTCTGACATGTGACGGAAAGGAGAAGGCTCAAACATCTAAGGACCAGGGAAGAGAGATGAGCCCTATACCAGCCTACATCTGAGATTGAAAGAAACTGGACCCATGGAGCCATAAGAGGAAGAAGGAAAGAGAGACCAGACAGAGATCACCGCCATCTTGTTTCAACACATGGCAACAGGTGAGAAAGCAGCCTTGAGTTGGACTCTTGTAATAGTAAGCTTTTACCCCAAATAAATATCCTTTATAAAAGCCAACTGATTTCTTGTACTTTGATTCAGCACCCCTTTGGTTAACTAATACAGATGCTTATCAAATATTTTCTCCTGACGAGTAGGCTGCCTTTTCACTTTTCTTGACAAACTCCTTTGAAGCACAAAAGTTTTTAATTTTGAGGTGGTCCCATTTCTATTTTGTATTTTGTTGCTTGCACTTTGGGAGTAAAGTCTGTGAAATTATTTCCTACTACAAAGCTCACAGATGCTTCCCTACAGTATCTTCTAGGAGCTTTATGGTCTTGGCTCTTATATTTAGATCTTTGATCTATCTTGAATTAATTTTTGTATAGGGTATGAGATAGTCATCCTCTCTCATTCTTTTAGGTATGGCTAACCAGTTCCCCAAGCACAATTTGTTGAAGAGGCCATTCTCTCCCAGTTGAATGGGCTTGGCCTTGTCAAATATCAATCGACCCTATGTGTGAAGATCTATATCAAAAATCTCAATTCTGTTCCATTGGTCAGTATGTCTATTCTTGTGCCAATACCATGTAGTTTTGACCACTGTAGCTTTGTAGTGTTTTAAAGTCATGTAGAGTGATTCCTCCAATTTTGTTTTCCTCTTTGCATACATCTTTGGCAGTGTGACTTGCCCTTTCAAATAAATTTCAAAATTAGCTTTTCCAATTTAGTAAAAAATGTGGTTGTAATTTCTATTAGGATTGCATTAATTCTATAAATCAATTCAAGTAGAACAGACATCTTAATGATGTTTAGTCTTCCAATTCATCAACCTGGAATATTTTTCCATTTATTTAGGTCTTCCTCGATTTCTTTTAACAATGTTACATAGTTTTCTGTATACAAGTTCTTTACATCTTTAATTAAATTTATTCCCAGGTCTTTGATTCTTTTAGTTGCTATGGTATTTGTTTCTTGATTTCCCTCTCAGATTGCTCATTATTGGTGTACAGAAATGTTACTGAATTTTTTGTGTGTTGATATTATATCCTGCCACTTTAATGAAATGTTTATCAGCTTCTTATAGGTTTCTCAGGGCTTTCTATGTATAAGATCATGTCATCTGCAAAATATTGAGATTTTTCCTTCTTCCTTTTCAATTTGGATGCCTTTTATATCCTTTTCTTGCATAATTTTCTTGAGCAAGTACTTCTAACACAATGTTAAAAAAGATTGGTGATAGCAGGCATCCTTGTATTATTATAGATCTTAGAGGGAAAGCCTTTAGCATTTCACCATTGATAGGATGTTAGCTGTGGATTTTTCCCATATATACCCTTTATTATGTTGAGGAAGTTTCCTTCTATTCCTATCTTTTGAAGTGTTTTTATCAGGAAAGGTGCTGTATTTTGTTAAATGTTTTTTCTGCATTAATAGAGATGATTATGTGATTTTTTTTTTCTTTTGATCTGTTAGTGTGGTGTATTACATTGATTGATTTTCTTCTGTTGAACCATCTTTTCATACCAAAGATAAAACCCACTTGGTCATGGTATATAATTCACTTGTTGTGTTGTTGAATATGATTACAAAGTATTTTGTTGAGGATTTTAGTGTCCAGTTTCATTAGAGAGATTGGTCTATAATTTTCCTTTCCTGTGATGTCTTTATGTGGCTTGGGTATTTGAGTGATGTTGGCATCAAAGAATGAGTTAAACAATGTTCCTTCTGCTCCTATTTTTTTGGAAGTGTTTAAGCAGGATTGGGGTTAGTTCTTTTCAGAATGATTGGCAGAATTCACCTATGAAGCCATCTAGTCCTGGACTCTTCTTAGTTGGGAGGTTTTTAAAGACTAATTCAAACTTATTACTTGTGATTGGTCTGCTGAGTTCATCAATTTCTTCTTTTGTCAATGTAAGCTGCTTCTATGTTTCCAGAAATTTGTCCATTTCATCTAAGTTATCCATCTTGTCAGCATAAAATTTTTCAAAGTATCCTTTTATAATACTCTTTATTTCTGTGATATCAGTGGTGGTATCCTCTTCTTTGTTTCTTATTTTATGTATTTGCATCTTCTCTCTTTTTTCTTTCTTAGTATGGCTAAGGGTTTGCCAAATTTATTAATCTTTTCAAAGAACCAACTTTTGGTTTTGTTCATTTTTCCTACTGTATTTTTGGCATTTTAATTCAACTTTATTATAATAATTTTGTCACACAATTATAATAATATGAAAACAAGCTTTCACAGAGTAAGGCAACAAGCCCAGAGAGATACTTAGGGATATGGATGTTGGGAGGGAATATATGAAGACAAATTTGGAAAAGGCAACACCTAAGCTTTATTTTATTTTATTTTATTTTTTGAACCATAACAGTTTTATTCATTTAGCTTGGCTCTAATCTTTGTTATTTCCTTCTTTCTACTTGCTTTAGGATTAGTTGTTCTTTTTCTATTTTCTCCAGGTGTGCAGTTAGGTCTTTGATTTTACCTTTCTTCTTTTTAATATAGGCATTTATGCCTATAAATTTCCCTCTCAGTACTGTTTTGGTGCATCACATAGGTTTTGATACATTGTGTTGTCATTTTCATTTGTTTCAAGGCAGTTACCGATTTTTTTTTGCAATTTCCTCCTTGACCCACTTATTGTCTAAGACTGTGTTGTTTAACTTCCATATCTTTGTGCCTAATCTGGTCCTCTGTCCTTAGTGATTTCAGCTTTATTTCATTGTAGTCTGAGAAATTATTCTGTATAATTTTAATCTTTCTAAACTTGTTGAGTGTTGTTCTGTGGCCTAGCATGTTGTCTATCTTGGAGAATGATCCATGTGTACTCAAGAAGAATGTATATCCTGCCGTATTTTGGTGTGTAATGTTCTGTATATGTCTATTAGGTCTAGATCCTCTAATATATTATTCAAGGTCTCTTTTTCTTTATTGGACCACTTTTGACATGTTCTAATGATGATAATGGTGTATTATAAAGTCCAGTATAATTGTAGGGGCTTCTATTTCTCCACTTAGTTTTTCCAATATTCACCTCATGTATTTTGAGGTTCCCTGGTTAGGTGCATAAATGTTTATGATTGTTCTTTCTTCTTGACAGGTTATTCCTTTTATTAATATATAGTGTTCTTCTTTGTCTTTTACAATGGCTTTGCATTTAAAGTCTATTTTTTTCAGATATTAGTATTGCTAGTATCACCTTTCTGGGGTTATTGTTTGCGTGTAAAAGCATTTTCCAACCATTCCCTTGCAATCTTCTTGTGACCCTAGGTCTAAGGTGAGTTCCTTGTAGACAGCATATAGATGGGTCATATTTCCTTATCCATTTTGTCAATCTATGTCTCTTGTTTGGAGAGTTTAATCCATACTTTCAATGTTATTATTGCCAAAGCATTACTTACATTAGCCATATTTGCTTTAGGCTTTACATATCTCATATGTAGTTCTTATTTCTCTTTTTATCTTTGTAGCTGTTCTTACCAATAATCTTCCTTCCTACACTCTCTTCCAACCCTCTCTCTCCTGTTGTTTTCCTGTCAAAGTGAAGAACTCCCTTTAGTATTTCTTGAAGGGCAGGTTTCTTGTTGACAAACTCTTAATTTCTGCTTATCTGTGAATATTTTGAACTTTCCCTCATTTTTGAATGCCAGCTTTGCTGGATACAAAATTCTTGGCTGACAGGTTTTTTCCTTTTAGCACCTTAACTATGTTATACCACTGCCTTCTTGCTTTGATGGTTACAGATGGGAAATCAGTGCTTAATCTTATCAGTCTTCCCTTGTATATGACATATCTCTCTTCTCTTGCAGCTTTCTGTATTCTCTCTTTGTACTGAGCATTGGACAATTTGACAAGTATATATCTTGGGGAAGGCCTGTTAGGATTTATACCATTTGGGGTGCACTGCACTTTCTGGACATGTATGTCCATGTCCCTCAAAAAAGTTGGGTAATTTTCATCCATTATTTCTTTCAACACTCCTTCTGCCCCCTTTCCCTTCTTTCATCTTTCTGGGATAACTATAATGCATATATTTGTGCATTTCATGATTTCATCCAATTCCCTGAGTCCCTGCTGGATTCTTTCTATCTTTTTATCTATGTGTTCTATTATCTGCCTAATTTCAGATGTACTGCCTTCGAAATCATTCATTCTTTCCTCTGCCTATTCAGATCTGCTGTTATGTGCTCCCAGAATATTTTTGATTCCTTGCATTGTGCCATTCATCACCATCAGATCCATTATCTTTCGCATATGTTTACAATTTCTTCAGTATGTTCCCCCAGTGTCTACTTTATTTTTGATTTTTAAAATTTATTTCTCTCCCCTCCCTCCATTGTCTGCTCTCTGTATCCATTCGCTATGTGTGTTCTTTGTCCACTTGGATTCTTTTCAGCAGCACCAGGAATCTATGTCTCTTTTTGTTGTGTCATCTTGATTCATCAGCTCTTCTGTGTGTGGCACCACTCCTGGGCAGGCTGTGCTTTTTTCACACGGGGTGGCTCTCCTTATGGGGTGCACTCCTTGCATGTAGGGCTCCCCTACATGGGAGACACCCTTGCATGGCATGGCAATCCTTGCACATATCAGCACTGTGTGTGGGCCAGCTCACCACACAGATCAGGAGGCCCTGGCTTTGAACCCTAAGCCTCCCATGGGGTAGGTAGATGCTCTATCAGTTGAGCCAAATCCACTTTCCCAGTGCCTTCTTAATATCCTTTTTCTCTTCTTTCAATTCTTTAACTTGGTGCATGATATTTGTTTGGACATCCTTGATTAGTTGTACCAAGTTCTGCATCTCCTCTTAAGTAGTTTGTTCATTAAACTGGGCCATGTCCTCCTGTTTCTTAGCATGTCTTGTAATTTTTTTGGTGTCTAGGCATCTATTTACCTTGATGGGCTTATTTGATTGGAGTTTCTTTCTCCTCTAGGGTTTTATTTTGTTTTTTTCTTTATGTGTGTGTGTGTGTGTGGTAAGGTTCTTCTTTGAAATGTGGTTCCTCTTAGTCTATATCTTTGCAGTTGCCTGTATTCCCTTCAAAAAAATATTAAGACCAAAGAAAAGAGAGAAGAAGAGAAAAAGAATAGTAGTAATAATAATTTTAAAAAGTAGAAGACCCATACAAAAGCTAGGAAAATAAATAAGTAATACAAGTTAAAAACATTAAAAAATACAAAAGAACAAGAATTATAAAGTGTAAGAAGAAAATAATGAAACAAAAAATAAAAACAATAGAATAAAAAGCTGGAGAGATAAGAAAAGAAGGGAAAGAAGAGAAAAAAGAATGAATGAAGACCAAACAAGATGAAGTAGAATGAAAGAAGAGCAACAAAAAACAAAAAAATGGAAAAATGAAGGAAAGTAAAGAAATAAAGCAAGTAGAAAAACTAAGTTAAAGACAAAATGGAAACAATGAAAGGGAAAGACAACAAATTAAAAAGAAACAAATGAAAAACAACCCAGGAAAAGCACTCTTCCCTCTTAGGCTCCTAGGGACTGTCTCAGGCTGTCAGTGCTCATCAATCAATCACTTTGCAGCCTGCTCTCCACAAGAGCAGTATCCGGTTTTAGGGAATAAAATAAAGAATAAAAAAGATAAAAAATAAGGTAAAAAATCCTAAAACAAAAATAAAAAACGTCCTTCTATATGATACCTGTCATAAGGTACCAGTAGGGTGCCTAATAAACTGGCAGATCACTCTCCTGATCCCTTCTCTTAGGAGGTACTGGAAATTGAACCAGAGACCTCATATATGCTTGACAAGAATTCCTCCACTGAGCTACACCCACACACAGGTTAAGTAAGCTTCTGAAAGTACATCTGGATCTTTTAACTGGCCCCCATTCCCTCTCATCATCATTTGGGCTTCTCACAGCTTGTTGGACTGGACTGGTTAGGCACCTGTCTCCACCCCTTTACTGACCTAGTTCATCTGTCTCCCAGGTGGCTAAGTGTGACAGCCTGCCTGAGCACAAACCCCTCCCATCTCCCTGGGGCCACTGCAGGGCTGGCTGGGGTCTTTTATGAGATTCAAAGGGAGCTCAGCTGGCCAAACTCACTGAAAACAAACCACTCTCCACCCTCCACCAGACCCTTCTTCCTCCCAGGGAATGTTCTTTCCCAGTTATTTGGCTGCAGTGAGTCATAGATTTTACCAAGGTTATTTGCCTTGAGGGTGGGTATACGTGCAGTTCCCAGCCACAAGCACGAGTAACTCAAGGATTTCTTTTGGGCTCTTTTTCTCTCTGTCTTTCTTCCTCCTGGACGGTGTGCATCCCTCTCCTGTTTCAAAGCAGCTCCCTCGGGTAGCTTTTTGCCCCTCCCCCATCGTTTTTTGTGAGAGAGTTGAGCTCTGTTTACCTACTTTGACACCAGCTTCCCTGAAGTCTCATCACTGAGCATTGACATATTTACTTTTCTTTCTGCTCCAAACCATAACCATTTGATAATTCTTAATAAGGCATCATTGTCCCACTTCAGAGAAAATGATAAAACAAATACTTCTAAGACTTAATAAAATAGACTATTGCTGCTCAGGGGAGTTTCTGATTACTTGCTTTTGATGAAACAGATTCAATCAACTAATCAGATGGTAGATGACCTTAAAATGTTTTTGTTGACAGGCAATAACATCAGACAACTCAAGAACACCATGTCATAAGTTCTTATTTTTTTTTTAGGGTGCCTATTAATGCCAGCTCCTGATTTATATAATCCACCATGAGGCAGGAATCCCACCTCTTCCTCTCAGGGAAGGGTGAAGGATCTTTCCCTTCAACCACCAACCTTCTATGCATTAAAAAATTATTGTGATTGTAACACCTGATATTACATGTAGGCTGAGATATTTTGCTGGTCTGAGTTGATCCTTTTATTCAAGGTCTTTTTCTAGTTACATCATCAGCTGGTGCTTGATAGTAATCTCTTGGTGCCAGTGAGGCTCACCCCTGGGAGTCATGTCCCATGCTGGGGGGAAGGTAATGCATTTACATGCAGAGTTTGGCTTAGAGAGTGAACACATTTGAGCAACATGGAGGCTCTTAGGAGGTAACTCTTAGGCACCCTGCAGCTCTAGGCCTAGTTCCCAGGGTCCATACGATGGAGGAATAGAGTATGGATTAGAGTGGACTTACTAGTGTTCTGCTGGGGAACTATTGTGATTAGTAAGGGAAGAAATTGTAATACTGATGTGGAGAAAGTGGCCATGGTAGCTGCTGATGGTAGGGAGAAGGAAGAAGAGATATGATGTAGGGGCATTTTCAGGACTTGGAGTTGTCCTTTGTGGTGCTGCAGGGACAGATGCTGGACATTGTGCGTCCTGCCATGGCCCACTAGGTGGACTGGGGGAGAGTGTAGACTACAATATAGACCACTGTCCAGGTGGTGCAGCAGTGCTCTAAAATGTCATCACCAGTTGCAGTGAATGTGCCATCATGATGGAAGAGGTTACTGATGTGGGAGGAGTGGTGTAGAGAGGGTGGGAGGTATATAGGTACCTCATATTTCTTTGAATGTAACATTTAAAAGACAATAAAGAAGAAAAAAAGAAAACAAATTATTGTGACGGGAAGCAGATTTGGTTCAACTGATAGAGAGTCTGCCTACCACATGGGAGGTCCAGGGTTCAATCCCATGGCCTCCTGACCCATGTGATGAGCAGGCCCATGCGCAGTGCTGATGCACGCAAGGAGTGATGTGCCTCTCAGGGGTGTCCCTGAGAGGAGTGTGCCCTGTAAGGAGAGCCGTCCCATGCAAAACAGCACAGCCCACCCAGGAGTGGCACCACACACACGATGAGCTGATGCTGCAAGATGATGCAACAGAAAGAGATGCAGATTCCCAGTACCACTGACAAGAATGCAAGAGGACACAGGAGGACACAGAAGAACACACAGCGAATGGATACAGAGAGCAGACAATGGGGGTGGGGAGGGGGAAAGGGAGAGAAATAAATAAATAAATCTTTTTTAAAATTATTGTGGGAAGTCATCAACATGGTCATGTGAGAAATCTCTTTAAAAAGCTTCCCCAGAGATTTCATGAATAAAAGAACAAATTTCACTTGCTTAGAACTCTGGAGCATGGTACACACTAGAGAACAACGCCACAAATGCTGAATCAAAAAAAAACAGAAGAATCTCAGGTAGGAGAATTCTATCACAGACCGGTGGTGGGTTCTCATTTCCCCTCTCCCTCACTCAGTCCTGCACAGCCTTGGATTCACAGAGAGGCAGCACAGCTCAGGTCCCTCTAGCAGTGGAAAGAGACTGTAGAGGGACTCATAGCAGCAAGTTACAAAGCCAGTCAAATCCTCACAGAGAGACCTAAATCCACAGAGATGAGAGTGGAGCACAGGCTGCTGAAGAGTGCTGCATACAAAATGGTGCCCAGGGGAATAAAAGAGAGAAGGCACCATAGCCGGGCTGGTAAAAACCACTGTGACCTCACTCAACCCAGTTTGTTTGGGTAGACCATGTAAAAGCAAAATGGACTTTTCCGAATTGACCCACCTCTCTGCATTAACTCCTGTGGCTCCTTGGGGCAGGCTACCCTAATGGGGAAGAAACTAGAGGCAGGAAATCCTCACAGAAAGGAAGAGGTGAAACTGAAGTTGTAAGATAGGATGGGTCACAGAACAGAATAGTGTAAGGTGCATGGTGCTCTGAATGAGGGAGAGAACTATTTTAAAAATCACAGGAGCGGGGCGGGGGAAGAATCATACCAAAGCAAACAGAACAGACCAAGATTCTGGAGGAAGGAACGAATGAAGGAAGTTTTCTCCTGAAGGCGAAACAATTGCACAAAAATACAGTCTTAAAAATTGTATCACAAATTCAGGGAAAGTATCAGATCAGGAAGAGCTGAGAAAATCTGAGCAGGTTAACACAGACTATTCTAAAGGTCTCTAATAAGTTAGACCACACATCAAAGGAGAGCCTTAACAGACCTTCAGCATTAACTCATCAAGATAATCAGATCCTTAAATATCAGCAAAAACTTACAAGCCAGGGGAAACGGACTTGGCCCAGTGGTTAGGGCGTCCTTCTACTACATGGGAGGTCCGCTGTTCAAACCCTGGGCCTCCTTGACCTGTGTGGAGCTGGCCCATGAGCAGTGCTGATGCGCGCAAGGAGTGCCCTGCCACACAGGGGTGCCCCCGTGTAGGGGAGCCCCACGTGCAAGGAGTGCACCCGTAAGGAGAGCCACCCAGGAATGGCGCCGCCCACACTTCCTGTGCCACTGACGACAACAGAAGCGGACAAAGAAACAAGACACAGCAAATAGACACAGAGAACAGACAACCGGGGGAGGGGGGGGAATTAAATAAATAAATAAATCTTTAAAAAAAACTTACAAGCCATACTAAGAAACAGGAAGATATGGTTCAGTTAAGGGATCAAAGTAAAGCTTCTCAGGAGACTCAGAAATTGGAACAAATAATAAAAGATTGTTCAAATGAATTTTCAAAACCAATTCAAGGAGATAAAGAAAAATAAGCATGAAGAGATAAAGGATATTAAGAAGACAGTGTGTGAGCATAAAAAATAGTTTGAATGTATAAGAAGAAACGTAACAGAAACTGTGGGGATCAAAGTCACGACAGTAGAGATTAAAAATTCACTAGAGGCACACAATAGCAGATTTTCCCAGCAAAAGAAAGAATCTGCAAACTAGAAAATAGGGGGATTGAAATATAGTCAGAAGAACAAATAGAGAAAAGAATAGAAAACATCAATGAGTGTCTCAGGGAACTGAGTGGGTCATGGCTGTTCTAGAAAGAGAAGAGAAGCGAAAAGGGGAAGAAAGAATATTTGAGGAAATAATGTATGAAAACTTCCCAACTCTTTTGAAAGGCATAGATTTCCATGACCAAGAAGGGCAACACACTCCAAACAGAATAAATCTTAATAGGCCTACTCTGAGACACATGCTAATCAAAATCTCAAATGCCAGAGATAAAGAGAGAATACTGAAAGTAGCAAAAGAAAAGTGATTCATCACATAACGAGTGACTCACAATAAGATTAAGTGCTGATTTCTCATCAGAAACCATAGTGATGAGAAGGCAGTGGTATGATATACTTAGGGTTCTGAAAGAGAAAAACTACCAGCCAGAAATTCTTTAAATGATACAGCTGTCCTTCAAAAATGAGGGACAGTTTACAGTTTTCACAAATAGCAGAAACTGAGGGAGTTTGTCTGCCCTATAAGAATTACCAAAGGAAATTCTGTAGGTTGAAAGGAAAAGAGAAGAAAGGGTGGCTTGAGTAGTGTGAAGAAATGAAAACCTTCATCAATGATAACTAAAAGGGTAAATGCAAAACCTGATAGTAGTGTTTCCTCAATATACAAATCTATTCTTTAATTCATAAAAGAATCAGAACACAACTGACAAGAAAAATGCATATTTCCTGATAAAAGAACATGCAAAATATAAAGTGGTAAAGTTGGACAAAAACAACAGAAAGAGGGGAAGTAGAGGTATATGGAAGCAAAGAATGTGTATGCTATTGAAACAAACTTGGTATCTTTTCAAATTGGTGAGTTATAGATGTAGGTTGTATAATATAAAACTGAGGGTAACCACAGAGAAAATATTTTAAAACATTCAAAAACAGGAGTGAGAAAAGGATCAGTCAGCTACATCACAAAAGATCAACTATACAGGAAAGGAGGTTGGCAAGAAAGGAAAAAAAGACCACAAAAAGATATGTCATATAAAACCAAAGCACAAAATGGTTGATACTGCCTTTACAGAATAACACTGAATGTTAATAAATTAAACTCCTCGATCAAAAGACATGGGTTGGTAGAACGGATAAAAAAAGTGTGATCCAACTACATGCTGTTGACAAATGACTCATCTTAGACCTAAAGACACAAACAGGTAGAAAGTGAAAGGAGGAAAAAAGATATCCCATGCAAACTGGGAGAAAAAAAAAAAGCTGGAATATCTATACTAATATTGGACAAAATAGACTTTAAATACAAAACTGTTGTTAAGAAACAAAGAAGGACAATATATAGTAATAAAATCCACCAAGAAGATATAGCAAACCTAAATATTTATGCACCTTACCACGGTGCCCCAAAATACATAAGGCAAACACTGGCAAAACTGAAATGAGAAATAGACACCTCCACAATAGTATTTGGAGACTCCAGTACACAATTCTCATCAATAAATAGAACATATAGACACAAGATCAATAAAGAAACAGAGAACTTGAATAACATGATAAATGAACCAGATCTAACAGACATGTACAGAACATTGCATCCCAAACAGCAAGATACACATTCTTCTCAAATGCGTATGTATCATTCTCCAAGAGAGACCACACGTTGGCTCGCAAATTAAGTCTCAATAAATCTTGAAAGACTGAAATCATACAGAACACCTTCTCTGACCATAACAGAATTTAACTGAAAATCAGTAACAGGCAGAGAACTGGAAAACCCATGCATATATAGAAGTCAAAAAACACAATCTTAAACAGCCAGTGAGTCAAAGAAGAAATTGCAAGGGAAATCAGTCAATACCTTGAGATGAATGAAAATGAAAACATAACAACTCAAAACTTATGGGATGCAGTGAAGGCAGTGCTGAGTGAGAAATTTGTAACCCTAAACACTTACATTAGAAAAGAAAGAACTAAAATCAAAGGCCTAACTGCACACCCAGAAGAACTAGAAAAAGAACAGAAAACTAACTCCAAAGAATATAGAAAGTAAGAAATGACAAAGATTAGATCAGAAATAAATAAAATTGAGAATGAAAAAATAGAATTAAAACCAAAGATTTGTTCTCTGAAAAGATCAATAAAATTGAAAAACTCTTAGCTACACTGACAAAGGAAAAAATGGGGAAGATGCAAATAAATAAAATCAGAAACAAGAGGGGTATTACCATTGATCCCACAAAAATGAAAAGGATCATAAGAGGATACTATGAACAATTGTATGCCAAGAAATTAGACAACCTCAATGAAATGGACAAATTCCTAGAAACACATGAACCACCTACCCTGACTCTACAAGAAACAGAGGGATTCAAGAGACCAATTACAAGCAAAGAGATTGAATCAGTTATCAGAAATGTGCCTAAAAAGAAAAGTCCAGGACCAGATGGATTCACAGGTGAATTCTATCAATCATTCCAGGAAGAATTTATACCAATCCTGCTCAAATTCTTCCAAACAATTGAAGAGGAGGGAATACTACCTAACTCATTCTATGAGGCCAATATCATTTTAATACAAAAGCCAGATAAAGATGCCGTAAGAAAAGCAAATTACAGGCCAATTTCTCTTAGGAATATAGGTGCAGAAATACTCAACAAAATGCTTGCAAATCTAATCCAACATCCAACAGTTCCAAAAGTACTACACCAATATCAACTGGGTTTTATCCCAGGTGTGTAAGCATGGTTCAACATTTTTAAAAATTGATGAAATACATCACATCAACGAAACACAAGGAAAAACACGTGATAATTTCAATTGACACAGAAAAGGCATTTGACAAAATTTGGCATCTTTTCTTGATAAAAAACACTTAGAAAAAGTAAGAATAGAAGGAAACTTCCTCTACATAATAATGTGCATATATGAAAAATCCACAGCTAATGTCATACACAGTGGTGAAAGACTGAAAACTTTGCCTCTAAGATCTGGAACAAGACAAGGATGCTTGCTGTCACCACTGTTACTGTTGTTTTTGTTTTCATTTTTGTTTTACTTTTCTTTTAATATTTATTTATTTATTTATTTCTCTCCCCTTTCCACCCCACACTAGTTGTCTGTTCTCTGTGTCTATTTGCTGCGTGTTCTTGTCTTTATTTTTTTAATGTTAACATTCAAAACATATGAGGTCCCCATATATACCACCCACCCCGTGACCCCACTCCTCCCCCCATAACAACAACCTCCTCCATCATCATGAGACATTAATACTTGGTGAATACATCTCTGAGCACCTCTGCACCTCATGGTCAATGGTCCACACCATAGCCCACACTCTCCCACAGTCCACTCAGTGGGCCTTGGGAGGACATACAATGTCCAGTATCTGTCCCCGCAGAACCACCAAGGACAACTCCAAGTCCTGAAAAAGCCCCCATATCACATCTCTTCCTCCCACTCCCTACCCCCAGCAGCCATCATGGCCACTTTCTCCACACCAATGCCACATTTTCTTCGATTACTAATCACAATAGTTCATGAATAGAATATCAGTAGGTCCACTCTAATCCATGTTCTATTCCTCCATCCTGTGGACCCTGAACTGGTTGTGTCCATGCCACATATATATAAAGAGGGGGTTTAGAGTCCACATGGATGCTGGATGAGAATCTCCTGCTTTCAATTGTAGGCACTCTTGGCTCCCTGGTGTGGTGGTTGACCTTCTTCATCTCCCTGTTAGCTGAGGGTGGTAAGTTCAATAAACTATAGTGTAGGAGTTGCAAGTCTGTTGAGGCTCAGGGCCTGGCTATCACATGGTCAGTCCAGAGATTGAGGTCCCGTGGGTATACATTAAACCCCAGCACCAACTACAGTTCCGGTAAAAGTAACAGGAGAGGCTTGTGAACAAAGATCACATCCGAGTCCAGCTCCATCACACAGAAACACAAACTCCAAAGTAGGGCCAACTGACATGACACTGAACTCCATCTGCCATGACAATAGAACCTGTGGGTCTCCGTAGCCCTCAGAAGAACCAATACCTGAGGCTGTATCTACTTTATCTTTCTCTGGGACTCTGCTGAGGTGTGCATAAGGGTGACCCTCTGATAATCTCCTGGCTCTTTTTGGAGACTTTTAGCCGTATAAATTCATTTGTCCTTTCCATTTTCCCCTTTTGCTCAGGTCAAAAAGCATTTTTAACTCCTGGTATTATAAGTAGACTGAGATATTCTGCTGGTCTGAGTTGACCCTTTTATTCAAGGTCATATTCTAGTTACATCATCAGCTGGTACTTGGTAGTAATCCCTTAGTGCCAGGGAGGCTCATCCCCAGGAGTCATGTCCCATGGGGGGGGGGGGAAGGCAACACTTTTACATGCCGAGTTTGGCTTTAAGACTGGCCACATTTGAGCAACATGAAGGCTCTCAGGAGGTAACTCTTAGGCACCCTGCAGCTCTAGGCCTTGTTCTTATTTCAGGTGCACAGGCTCACAAGCATAGTCTTTAGTATCAAGGGCTCATTGTTGGACCTTCCTTCTTTTTTGGTCTTTGCCATTGCACTTGGGGGATTGTTGCTGTTCCTTTAGGGACTGTGATAGAGCTCCCCTGGCTAGGAACTCAGCACTCCCTCAGTTGTTGTTTTTAATGTAACCATTATGAAAATATCCAAACTTTTTATGTACCCTGAATATATGCCCTGGAGAACTCCCTGCCAACCATGTGTCCTTTTTAATGACATCTCACACCAGTATTCCTCCCCTGCCATTGTTGGACCTCTCTGTGATCCAAAACTTGTTCAAAAATGAAGCCCAATATATTGCCAGGTTCCATTATTAGTAAAATGGAATATGGTGATGAGTTTAAAGGTTAGATATAGAATACATATTAATTCAGAAAACTTAAGGTAAAAATAATTTGAGGTATCAAAAAATTTTAAAATGCAAAAGCTTTGTTTTTGATGTTTTGCCTTCCATCACTTAATAATTGTTGCCCTGTATGCAAATTGGCAAGGCAACTTCTTGCATCTTTTCCTCAGTGTCTACGTCCTTTCTTTTTCTTTTTTCTTTTCCTATTTATTATGCTTGTCTTCACAAAAGTTTTAGATCACAGTAATTCATATATACAATATACAGTACTCCCACATATCCAACATTAAACCCTTTTCCCTTCCACAGCAATAATCTTTTTACATATTCATATTTACTGAAACTGATGTACAGATATTGAGACAATAGCTTTCAAACAAGGTAACATTTGGGTTTACATTGTGGTTTATATTTTAGACTATACAATTTTCTAAATTTTTAGTTAGCTTATGTTTTACATTATGATTTACATTTTAACATATTGGCCCCAATACATTTTTGGTGTAATTTAACATGTCTTATATCCATCCTTGCGTAACCTTGTGGAACACTTCTATTGCTCACACAGTTACATTGATTCCATCTATTCAATACCTCTTACTCCCTCCCCTCAGGGCCCACAGTGACAGTCAGTCTTCATTGCTTGAAGGGCCATGTTCAGAGATACTTGCAACAATGTTGAGAGCTTGACATCTCCACTGCCCTAATGCACTGGGAGCCACCATTTCTCTCAAGAGATACAATTCCCTCTATTTGAGAATATCAGTCCTCCCCAGGATGTGGGTATACCTTCACTCTCATTATATGGGTCTCTATCCAATGATATAACCCACTATGACTAAATGAGCACTCACACAATCCCTAGAAGCCTGTCCTGCATCAGATTATCCCCTTTAAGCATCTTAAACAGGTAACCTTCCTTATTATATTTTTGAAAAAGTTTTCTCAGCATTATACTCTCAACCAAATATCTAACAATCTCCTATGTTCATATGTTCCCCCCCACACCCCCCAATTTCTTGGGCAATATTACCATCCTCCCATCCCTAGCCCCCCTCAAGCACACAAAGCCCCACCCAAAGGTATCCCTATGCCCCCATTTTATCCCTTCCTTTACAAATTCTTACCTCCAGCTTATCATAGATTTCACCCATGTAGGTGTCAGCTTACATCCTTCCTCTACCCCCCAATTTCCTTTAAGCCTATCATCCAGTCTCTAGCTCTCTGAGGCAGCTTGGTTTACTTATTTCATATCACTGAGGTCATGTAGTAGTCAATGCCTAGGTTGCTTCACTCAACATATAGTTCTCAAGATTTATCCATGTTATCACATGTGTTTGTAGTGTATTTGTTTTTAAGGCTGAGTAGTATTCCATTGTATGTATATGCCACATTTTACTTATCCATTCATCTGTTGATGGACTTTTGGGTTGATTCCAACTTTTGACAATAGTGACCAATGCTGCTATGAACATTGGTGTGCATATATCAGTTTGTGTCCTTGTTTTCAGTTCTACTGGGTATATACCCAGCAGTGAAATTGCTGAGTCATATGGCAAATCTATAGCTAGTTTTTTGAGAAACTGCTGAACTGTCCTCCAGAATGGTTGGATCCTTCTGCATTCCCACCAGCAGTGGATGAGTGTTCCCATTCCTCCACATCCTCTTCTGCATTTGTAGTCTTCTGTTTTTTTCATAACTGACAATCTTATGGAAGTAAGATGGTATCTCATTGTAGTTTTGATTTTCATTTCCCTAATAGCTAGAGATTTGAAGCATTTTTTCATTTGCTTTATAGCCCTTTGTATTTCTTCTTTGGAGAAGTGTCTGTTTAAATTTTTTCCCCATTTTTGTCACTACTGTTTTTCAGCACAGTACTGAATAAGCTAGCTAGAGCAATTAGGCAAGAAAAAGAAATGAAGAAACATCCAAATTGGAAAGGAAGAAGTAAAACTTTCACTATTTGCAGATGACATGATCCAATACGTAAAAAATCCCCCCAAAATTGACAACAAAGCTACTAGAGCTAATATACAAATTCAGCAAAATGTGAGGGTATAAAATCAAAATGCAAAAATCAGTAGTACTTCTAAACACTAGTTAGGGGCAAGCTGTGTAGGAAATAAAGAAAAAAATTCCATTTACATTAGCAACTAAAAGAATCAAATATCTAAAAATAAATTTAATCAAGGATGTAAAGGGCTTTTACACAGAAATCTACAAAATATTGCTAAAGAAATCAATGAGGATCTAAATAAATGGAAAGATAATCCTTGTTCATGGATTGGAAGATTAAACATCATTAAGATATCAATATCAATTCAACCCAAAATGTTTTACAGATTCAACACAACTCCAATCAAAATTCCAGCAGCCTACTTTGTAGAAATGGAAAAGCTAATTTTCAAATTTATTTGGAAGGATAAGGGGCCCCAAATAGCCAAAATCATCTTGGAAAACAAGAACAACATTGGAGAACTCACATTTCCAGGCTTTAAAGCATATTACAAAGCTATGATGGTCAAAACAGCATGATACTGGCACAAGCATAGATGTAGAGACCAATGGAATCAAATGAGAGCTCAGAAATAGATCCTCATATCCATGGCCAATTGATTTTTGACAAGGTTGCCAAGTCCAATCAATTGATAAAGAATAACCTCTTCATCAAATGGTGCTGAAAAGTGGATATCCATACACAAAAGAATGAAAAGTGGACCCCTATCTCACACCATCTACAAAAACTAACTCAAAATGGATCGGAGAACTAAATATAAAGGCTAGGACTACAAAACACGTAGAAGAAAATGTAGAGAAGTATCTCCAAGATCTTATCTTAGACAATGGTTTCTTCTTTTTTTTTTTTAATTATTTATTTATTTATTTTTAATTACATTATGAAAAATATGAGGTCCCATTCAACCCCACCACCCCCGCCCCCCACTCCCCCCACAGCAACACTCTCTCCCATCATCATGACACATCCATTGCACCTGGTAAGTTCATCTCTGAGCATCACTGCACCCCATAGTCAATGGTCCACATCATAGCCCAGACTCTCTCACGTTCCATCCAGTGGGCCCTGGGGGGATCTATAACCCAAAGCACAAGCAACAAAAGAAAAAAATAGACAATTGGGACCTCCTCAAAATTAAAAACATTTTTGAATCAAAGGGCTTTGTTCACAAAAATGAAAAGACAATCTGATCACTGGGAGAAAGTATTTGGAAACCACATATCCAATAAGGGTTTAATATCCAGAATTCATAAAGAAATCTTACAGCTCAGCAATAAAAAGACAAACAACCCAGTTTAAAAAATGGGCAAAAGACTTGAATAGATGTTTCTCCAAAGAATATGTACAAATGGCTAAAAAGCATATGAAAAGATGCTCAATATCTCTAGTTATTAGGGAAATGCAAATCAAAACCACAGTGAGATATTAGTTCACGCCCATTAGAATGGCTACTATTTAAAAATAAAAAGCAGAAAATATCAAGTGGTGGAGAGGATACTGGAAATAGGAAGACCACAGCAGCTGCTGTAGAAGAGAGTTTGGTAGCTACCTAGGAAGCTAAGCATAGTAATACCATATGACCCAGAAATCCCACTACTAGGTATATACCCAGAAGAATCAAAAGCAGGGACTTGAACAGATATTTGCATATCAATGTTCATGGTGGCATCATCCACAATGGCCAAAAGATGGAAGCAACCCAAGTGTCCATCAACCAATGAATGAACGGGTAAACAAAATGTGATATAGACAGAACAGAATATTATTCAGTGGTAAGAAGGAAAGAAGTCCTGATGCATGTGACAACATGGATGAACCTTGGAGATGTTTTATTGAATGAAGGAAACCAGACACAAAAGAGCAAACTGTGTGATCTCATTGATATGAACTAATTATAGTAAAGCAAACTCGTAGAGTTAGGATCTAGAATATAGGTTACCAAGGGATAGTGTTGGAAACTGAGGCACAGTGGTCTCTCAAGGAGAGATGTGCTGTTTCCATGGTTACACTTGCAACCTAAGGAATGCGGTAATTAAGAGTTCCCTGCAGACAGGATGAAGCAGTTAAAGGCTGAAAGAAAAGATGAGCAGATAACATTTTTGCAGTAAATAGAACATTTAGACTTTGTACCTTGAGATAAGATTTTTTGAATTCCTTAGACTGTGAGTAATGCTGATAGTTAACTGCCTGTTGCTGCTTGTGGTCAGTGGGCTGGGGTATATAGAGAGCCCCTTGTGAACAATAAAGTTGTCTGATAAGTCTTTACTCACAGACCTCCTGATCCCAGCTCTCTCTCTTTCTCTCTTTCTCTCTCTGTTCTTTCTCTTCTTTCTTTCTTTTTCTCTTTCTTTCTCTCTTTCTCTCTTTCTCTCTCTTTCTTTCTTTCCTTCTCTCTCACTCTCCTTTTTCTCTTTCTTTCATTCCCAATACCCTTCGGGCCCAAAGGATAGATAGATTGGGGTTAGAGAATGGGGAGCTGATGCTTAATTTGTGCAGAATTTCTATGTACGTTGATTGTAAAGGTCTGGAAATGGGTGGTGTTGACGGCAGCACATTATTGTGAGTGTAATTAACAGCACTGAATTATATTTGTGAATGCGGTTGAAGGGGAATATTTGGGGCCATGTATGTTACTCGAATGAAAGTTAGAAGACCGAACATGGGACTGTATAACACTGAACCCTGTTGTGGAATGACCTGGGGTTAACAGTACAAGTATAAGAATGTTTTTTCATGAATTATAACAAAGGCATGACACTATTACAAGGTGCTGATAATAGGATGGTATATCAGAAAAATAAGCCTAATATAAACCATGGACTATAGTAAACAGTAGTATTTCAATATTAATTCATTAATTGTAACAAAGGTACCCCACAGTAATGCAAAGTATCAACAATAGAGGGGTATATGGGAATGTTGCATATTTCACATGACTTTTCTGTAAACCTACCATTTCCCTAATTAAGAAAATAACAAAAAAATCAATTGTGGTTATACATACAGAAAAGCAAAGTTTGCCATTTTAACCATTTTTAAGTGTGCAAATTCAGTTGCATTATGTACATTCACAGTGTTGTACAACTATTTATCCAGCTCTTCTCATGACCCCAAACAGAAACCCTACCTGATGTGGGCTATGGGTGGAAGGCTCTTTGTCTCTTCAGAGATAACTAAGTTGTTTGACTTGTGGGTGTGGAACGGTAAGAAGCTGCAGTCCTGCCCTTAGGGACAGTGGCAGCGGCTCCAGTCCCAAGAAATGTTTAACAATGCAAGGGCTATAAACTTTAAGTATTTAGGGGAAATGCAAAAAGTAAATATGCTAAAAGCTTATCTAGAATATCTGGAGTCCATGCTAAAAGCTTACCTAAGATGTGGAAGAGATATATGCTAATTGAAGCCTATTGAGAACTGAAACAAAGGGACCATTTGGCCTTTCCTCTCTGTATAAAAGACGTTTGAAAATCTTGTTCGGGGCTCGGGATTCAAACAGAAGTTCCCGAGTCCGGCCGGCCATCAATAAACCATTTTTCCTTCTCAAAATCATTCCTGAGTCCTGGCCTCTCTATACTCAAATAATTGAGCTTCTTTCTAATTCCACAACATTTTTGGTGACTCTGGTGGGACAACAAATGAAGGCCAGAGACGGTAGCATTTTGCTGCCCCTTCCAAATCCCTGAGGAAGCCGGGAGGACTCGGGTGAACCCCAAATCTGGGCGCCCCTGGATTAAATTTAATCCAGAAAAGATGTGGGCTCCACCAGAATCTTCCCGACAAAAATCGAGGGCAATGGAAGGTCTGAAGAGAAAGATTCTGGGAACGAAAAAGAACTCCGAACATGGAAGAAGGTAAGACTCCCCGGGTGAGCACAGTCTGGAAGGCCCTAGCTTTAATTGCTAGGAAGGGGAGGCTGATCACCTCCCAAGAGAACCCTAGTAGCTCCAGAAGGCTGGGGGGAAGCCGTTCTCTCTAGGCTTGGGAAAAGGAGAAAAACCGGGGAAAAGCCCTGGTGTTTTGGGTTTGTCTAACTGCATGTTAGAATCTGGTACTGGTCTTATATCCACTAAAGGAGTGGAGTCTCGATTTTAATAGGAAGGGCTATTTATAGGTTCAAGTCCTAATGTCCTGGAAATTGGTCTAGATTAAGGGAAACAAAACTTGGTTACAGGAAAATGGATCGGCTTTTCTGGTGGAGCTTGGTCTGGGTGTAAAGTTTAAACAGTGGAAAAGTCTAGCTGAAATCTTTTGTTATGGTGCTAATTTGTGAATGAATTCACTTTATACCAAATGTTAAGTGTTCTGAGGTTTGTGATGGCTGTGGGGGCAGCCATGGTGAAAATAAATATATAACTTGTGGGTCAGATTAGTGACCTTTATGCTTCTGTCTGTGTCAGCTCAATGCTAGTGTTGGAGTTGTGTCCTTATGTAAAGTAGAATTACAGCTGAGCTGGAGCCCTCCCTTGCCATTGGCAAGGGGGTGAAATGATTCTGGTGCAAAAGCTGAGGAGTCTGGATGTTTGCGGAGTCTAGATGTTTGTGCATGCTCTGCTGTCTTGTCTCTGGTCTGGCCCTTTGCCGGGGCTTGGAGGCCATCTGTGTCCGCGCCACGCACCCAAGTTTGTTGGGGATGTCCCAGTCAGGGTGGCTGGGTCCCTGGGAGAGTTGCCAAATTTGAGTAGGTGCTGTCTGCCCATTTTGGCTGAAAGCTGGAAAGCGGGGAGTGGCTTGCCCCTTTCCAGTGAGTCCACCCTTCTATTCATAAGCCGCATTCCTGTTTGTTGTGCACCCGACTGCCTGGAAGGGGGGGAAGTGAAGGGGGTGAAAAGCAGAATCAGAATAAATGCAGTAAAGTTCCCTCCTTAGGGTGTCAAAGCCAAAATACCTTTGCTTTCTGCCCAGGTTCTTAGAAGGTATTGTAGTAACCTTAAGTAAGAGAATGTGTTCTGTGAAGGTAAAATTTGTCTTAAGGGTATAAATAATTATAAAAGTTTTACAAAGCATTGTTTAAATTAAGGTATTTAAATGGCTAATTGCAGAAGGTCATTATTTAACAAAAACTGAATTAATAATAATAATAATAAAAGGCAATTTTTATAACAAACTTATTCGGCAGCCAATCTCCCCTGCCAACTTGCTTCCAAAAAACTGTTTCTGGTATTACATGCTGCTAAGTATTTAAAGTGAAGAAAAGTTCATTATTTTAACAAGCTTGTTTAGTATTAATGGCAATTATATGTTGTAAGAAGTTTGCCTGGTAACTTAGTATGTGGGATATATGGAGTGTGTTTTTATTGTTAAGGAAACAGAAGATGATTTTGTCCTAAGATAAAATGATTGATTATTGGAAAGAGTAGAGTGTGGGACAGAACCTGAATGAATACTGAAAGTGTAGAAGGTTTGTGGAAGGAAAATTTTTATGATTAAAATTGAGTAAGATCAATATACAAAGAAAATCTTTTATCAATAGCTTCTTGTGCTTTAACCTCATCATTTCCTCAGTATTTAAAGAAGAGTCTTACCTCTTTTAAAAGAACATTTATGTTCTAGAAATCAAATTCTGAAAAGTAGCTTTTTATTTCAAACTAACTGCAAGGATTTATTCTTTTACTTTAAAGGAAAAATTAAAGTAATGGTTAAGTTCATTTAATATGTTATAAGTTGAATGAAAGGTATTTAAAGGTGTTATAAAATTAATAGGTTTTTAAAAAAAATAATAAAAACTGTAACTAAGAGTTAAAATCATTTATAAATGCATTTATATTATAAAACAGTGGAAAGACAATAACTGAAATTATAGCTGGGTGAATTTAGCCTGAAACTATTATTTAAGTGTAAATTCTAAACTAACCTTTCCTTTGTTTATGGTTACTTCATGCCTAACCTCACCCCTGGCCTTTGCCTATGGTTATTTCATAATAGCTTCTGCCCCTACAGGCCAGAGAAGAGCTGGGACATCACTGTCTCCTGTCCTGGTATTAGTAACCATTTCTCTCAGGAATTCAAGTGTAAACTAAATAAATTGCTGCCTGATAGAATAAGGTTAAATGACCACTGGAGTTTTATTATCTCCAAAACCAAAAAAGGGGGTGGAGGGGGAGAAGTCTCCTGCCTTGATGGTCAGTGTTCCTAAGAGTGGCAATTCATGAGGAAAGCAGTCTGTCTCCCTGAGGCTTCAAATAGCCTCAGTAAATATATATAAAATTAATCTTGTTGCTTATCCAAAATTCTGCTAATTTCAAAGTAAAATATAAAGTTCTAAAACAAAATGGTGCTAAGGCATTGAGAACATTTTGGTTATTACAATCCATTAAGTAAGAAAGAAAATTCTTGTGGTAAACTGCATGGTCATAGTGCAAATTAAGAAGAGTTTCAAAAGTCTTTGAAAAGTTTAAAGTAACTAAAGTCATGTTGTTGTGTCAAACTATTCATGTCTGCCTATTTGCTCAAATTGTTGAGGTTAAATATGCAGTTATATAAGTAATATGTATTTCTGGACCCCTAATTAATTAAGCTAAACAGTATATAAAATAATGCAAATTATAAGTAATATCAATGAGTTGTGTTTGTGTCTAACTCTTTGTGTCTGCCCATTTAAAAAAAAAAAAGCTCAATGTATGTCTTCATACATCAGGATAAATATCAAATTAACAAATAAAAATTCTTAAAAGAGGTCTATTCAAATTGTTAAAAATTAAATATGCAGTTATATTTATAAATATTCTTAAAGCCCAAATTGAACTAAGCAGGATGAAAAAGTCATAGAAATCTGATTATAGAAACAATTGGGAAAGGGCCTCCTCTTTGCAAGAGCTTTTAAGGCAAGACTAGGTGTGGCAGATTGAAACCTATCTACTAGGCTAGGGAATTAAGAATCAGTTTGCCTGGTAATTTCCCAGTTTAAACCTTTGTCAGCCATAAAATGCAAAAAAAAAAAAAACAAAGATTAGGTTAATTTTCACATAAGAAAAATGTTGATGTAACCTGGCGGCCTGCTGCCTCAGTCTCCCACTCCCGGGTTGGACAGCAGTGGAGGAGACCAGTTTAGGCCAGTCCTATGGGCAGTGGAAGGATGCCCAAGAAGTAGCTAAGTCGGTGCCATTTCAGCACTAAATTCTATTCCTTATTTGACAAGGGGGGGAGCAGGTAAAAACTAAAATGATTGGAATGTGATAGAGGAAGCAGTTAAATCAAACTTTTGCGTGGGAAAGTTAAATCTCAGATAAGCTGTAACTTCTGAAGTATCCAATCTATGGAAAAACAGAGGAAGAGCTTGCATGCTAGGCTTAGGGGTATAAATTGTGTCATTTTCCTTTGTTCGTGGCACCAGCCATATCTGGCTCTGCACCCCTTCTTGCAAGATTGAGAATAAATTATTTTCTTCTCCACAATCTGGTGAGCCTTATTTTCTTCCAGAAGATTTCTTTCCAACAAAATAAAGGTAATTAGTGGCTCTATTAACAAATTTCAGTAAGTAAAGGAAAGTCCATAAAAACTATGGAGAGATCTTTCCTGGGTTATGATTTAAAAAAAAAAAAATTAAGTAATTGTGTAATGTGTTTTAAAACCTGGTAGTCAGTATGCATGTGTTTTAAAACCTGGTAGTCAGTATGCTTTTAGATTAATAATTTTCACAACTTAAAGAAAAGAAGTTTTTAGCTTCCTGTAAGGGAAAAAGAGAACATTCCTTGCATAAACTATTATGGTTTCAATTTTATTTAACTTGAGTGTAATTTCCAATAGTTAATTTATAAACTAAATTAACATTATGTATGAAATCTTTAATGAGTGAAATTAGGCTAAAGGAAAAAGATTGTAGATATGCTCTCTTAAATAAGGAGTAAATTTCTTTCATTGGTAATTGTAATTTAGTAAGTTTATTTAAACATGAGGTGGCTAGTCAATGTGGTTATAGTCAATTATAAAGAGTTTGTAAAACATCCTCCAACTGAAAATGTTTAAATAGTTCTAGTTCCAGAAAAGTAATTGTTAACTAAAACTTAGATTGGTTATTGGTAGCAGAAGTAACTTCATGATAATAAACCTGTCTGAAGGCCACTGCAAAGTACACATTTAAGTAAATGGTAATAAAAAGTTATCTTGATTATATTGGAAGTCTTCTGTTTTCATTTTAACAATGAAAAATAATATTTTTCCTCTATTACCAAAGTAAAGTACCTACTGTTATCTTCATAATAAAATTGTGTAAGTAGACAGTCATTTAATATATGATGTGTTGCATTAAATTGTTTAAAATATATATATATAAACAAGGAATAAACGTTAACATTATCAAACTCTTGTGCATTCGAACCAGGCCTTGTATACATTACAGGTGGCCTCTCCATGTGAGTTATTGGCTAGGCTGGTCACTGACCCCTCAATTAAAATATGTGCTATATCAGTCTCTGGTTCTGCTCCTGAAGTCGATGGAAACTATATTGCAGTTTCAAGCTCCTGCAGCCAATAATGACTTGGTACAGCCAAGTGTACAATGGATATCGCCTCCAGACTGGCACTGTTCCATGGTGCCAGAGAGCACTATGCACCAGGCTAGTGGAATACTGGAAAATCTCGTATTCTAAGATGAAGGATGCTGCAACTTGCTCACTGCGTTGAAGAACATGCTAAGTGGAGCCATGATACCAGGATACTGTAAGTGAAACTTAAACACAATTGGCATTATGGCCTGCTCTCATGGAGAGATAACATGTAAGGTATTACAAACCTGAAACTCAAAACTAATAATTGCAACTCTGAATCCTTATGCATTAAGTAATACATTAGTTAATATTAAGTGCAGCACTTTTATCCTGTACTAAATATATGTCTAATAATTGTAATGTTATCTTTTCTATTTTGGATCAAGTGCAGAAGTATATTAGACATGTTAAATTCCTGGTAAAATCATTTTCTAAACAGTTAATAACATGTCTATAGAATAAGGTGGCAGTCTCAGCCAGTCTCAGTCAACTTCTATATTCTGCTGTACTCTGCTGTGTAGCAAAGGTGAGGCTTGCTTGCTGATGGTGAGTCACCTATTGAACAAGTCAAAATTGCTAGAAATTGTACAATGAAAACCAAGGTGTAAAAATCTTTATTCTGTAGTTCTGATCACTCCCACAGGTGAGAACTAAGAGTATTTCCAAATAAGTGTTCTAATCCTGAGTGAAGCCAGTTGCCCAAGGAGTGCCAGTTCACCAGGAGCATCTGACAGAGCGAATGAGTGTCAATCATTGAACAGCTTGGAATGTGTCTTCAGACAAAGCTAAGTGTCTGTTGCAATTTCTCTCTAAAGATGGATAACTTAAAAAAGAATATATATGCTGTTCCCACCAGCTTTTAAGGAATGCCATCTTTATAGGCACCTAACCTTGTCTACCTCTGTAATCCAATGTGTCCTCTTTTAAAAACAGGTATTCCAAATTTTTAATTGTTTGTTTCTTTCAGAGTGAACATCTTATTAACCATATGAAAACTTCATCCAACTTCGTACAGAATGCCAGATCCATCTTCCTCCAGTTAGAATAAATTAAAGAGTTTTACACCTTATTAGGCAATGACTACAGCCCATGGCCAGCAGGAAGCAGTTACAGAAAAGAGATCGTCTCCCTTCAGCACCCCTTTTAAATTAAAGGTGTAAACTCTTTAAGAGTAAAATAAAAGTAATAGATGGATCTGGAACCTGACTGGAAATCCACGTGAGTGCCAGTGTGGCAGCAGAATAACTGCAGGAGGCCCCTGCCCAAGATTCTGCTGTCTAGAATGAAAAGTTCTAAACTTCTAAAAACAGTCCTGGATGCTGTACTAAAGACTGATAAATAATCAATCAAGACAACAAACAGCCATCCACCTCATAGCTCCAACAATAATTATGCCAAAGCTTAGCAAGTAAACTTTGGCAAAAGGGGGGGAATGATGTGGGCTATGGGTGGAAGGCTCTTTGTCTCTTCAGAGATAACTAAGTTGTTTGACTTGTGGGTGTGGAACGGTAAGAGGCTGCAGTCCTGCCCTTAGGGACAGTGGCAGCGGCTCCAGTCCCAGGAAATGTTTAACAATGCAAGGGCTATAAACTTTAAGTATTTAGGGGAAATGCAAAAAGTAAATATGCTAAAAGCTTATCTAGAATATCTGGAGTCCATGCTAAAAGCTTACCTAAGATGTGGAAGAGATATATGCTAATTGAAGCCTATTGAGAACTGAAACAAAGGGACCATTTGGCCTTTCCTCTCTGTATAAAAGACGTTTGAAAATCTTGTTTGGGGCTCAGGATTCAAACAGAAGTTCCCGAGTCTGGCCGGCGGTCAATAAACCATTTTTCCTTCTCAAAATCATTCCTGAGTCCTGGCTTCTCTATACTCAAATAATTGAGCTTCTTTCTAATTCCACAACATACCCATTAAGCAATAACTCCCAAACCCACCCTCCCCTTACTCCCTGGTAACCTCTAACCCACATTCTAGCCCTATAAATTTGCCTATTCAAGACCTTTCATATAGGGCAGCGGACTTGGCCCAGTGGTTAGGGCCTCCACCTACCACATGGGAGGTCCCTGGTTCAAACCCTGGGCCTGCTTAACCCATGTGGAGCTGGCCCATGTGCAGTGCTGACACACGCAAGGAGTGCCCTGCCACGCAGGGGTGTCCCCCACATAGGGGAGCCCCACGTGCAAGGAGTGCATCCCATAAGGAGAGCTGCCCAGGGCGAAAGGAAGTGCAGCCTGCCCAGGAATGGTGCCGCACACAGGGAAAGCTGACACAACAAGATGACACAACAAAAAGAAAGACAGATTCCTGTGCCACTGACAACAACAGAAGCGGACAAAGAAGACACAGCAAATAGACAAAGAGAACAGACAGTCGGGGGGAGGGGGAGGGGAGAGAAATAAATAAATAAATCTTTTAAAAAAAGACATTTCATATAAATGAAATCATACAATATGTCTCCTTTTGTGTCTGGTTTCTTTCACTCAGCACAGTATTTTCAAGGTTCATCCATGTTGTAACATATGTGAGAACTTCATTCCTTTTTTAAAAAAAAATTATTACAGGAACAGTAATTTTTTTACAGAAAAATCATGCAGAAAGTACAGAGTTCCCCTATTCCTATTATTAACATTTCACTTTTGTGTAGTATCTTAGTTAAAATTACTGAATTACTGTATTATTAACCGCAGACCATGATTTCACTCTTTGTGATGAACAGATCTATAGCTCTTTAAAACAATTTTTATCATGGTATCCTATATACAAACTCCCATTTCATTCCACTTTTCAGCTGAATAATATACGACTGCATGTATATCCCACATTTTGTTTTTCCATTCATCTGTTGACAGACTCTTGGGATGTTTCTGACTTTTGGCTATTGTGAATAATGCTGCTAAGAACATGGTTATATAAGGATTTGTCCGAGTTCCTCTTTTGAATTAGTTTCCGATTGAATTGTTGGGTTATACGGTAATTCTAAATTTAATTTTTTGAGAACTGCAAAATTGTTTTCTGCAACGGATGCACCATTTTACATTCCCACCAGCAATGCAATTTCTTAATATCCTCACCAGTACTTTTTTCCTAGTGCCAGTGGAATGATATCTTCATTTTGCTTTTCCTTAATGGCTAGCAATAAACATTTTTTCATGTACTTATTGGCCATTTGTATACCTTCTTTTGGGAAATGTCTACTCAAGTTCCTTGCCTATTTTTTAATTGGACTATTTGCCTTTTTGTTTTTCTTTTATACAAAATCTTTATATATTCTGGATATTACCCCCTTATCAGATACATGATTTAGAAATATTTTCTCCTATTCTGTAGATTGTCTTTCTCAAAAATAATCCTTAATGCACATGAGTTTTGAAAGCTAATTAATTTATTTTTTTCTTTTGTTGCTCATGCTTTTGGAGTCATATCTAAGAACCTGTTTCATTGCCAACTCCAAAATCATAAAGATTTATCTCTGTATTTTTTGTATATGATTTGAGGTAGGAGTCCAGTTTAATTTTTTTGTGTATGGAAAACCATTAACTCCAGCATTGTTTTTTGAATTCTTGTTGAATTTTTTTAAGGCAATGCTTCTGATATATCTGGTTGATTTTAGATTTTATTTTGTCTTTAAGTTTCATCAGTCTTACCAAAATGAATCTAGATGGATCTTCTAGTTGTTTCTTTTCATCATGCATTGAGTTCACAGTTTCTTAAATTTGCATATCAATGTCCTTCATCAATTTGGGAACATTCTAGGCTAATTTTCTTTTAATAGTGTATCTGAATATCCTATCTCTCCTTTACAATGAATCTCAATTAAACGTATGATCTGCCTTTTTTTTATGAATCATATATTTGTAACATTCTTTTTTGATACTCTAGGCTTTCATTTAGATATTTTTTGGCTTGCTCCTCCACTAAAATAATTCCCTTATACGATATCTAATAAGCTGTAAACCCATCTAATAGGCTTCCAATCTTTATATTGATTTTCTGCTTGATTCTTTTCATAAATTTCAATTATCCAATGCAACCCATCACCTTTCCCCCCTCTTTGCTCTTTTGTTTTATTTAAAAAAAATTTTTTTTTATGATAACAAGGTTTATTTGAAAGCATCATGTTTGTTTTACATTTGGATGTTCCCCCAAATGCTCACACTTTTTTTATTTTTATTTTTTGCTACCCTAGTACTTTTATTATTTTTTTAAATTATTTTTTTAAGTTAATTGATCACACAAAACATTACATTAAAAAACATTAGAGGGAAACGGACTTTGGCCCAGTGGTTAGGGCGTCCGTCTACCATATGGGAGGTCCGCGGTTCAAGCCCCGGGCCTCCTTGACCCGTGTGGAGCTGGCCCATGCGCAGTGCTGATGCGCGCAAGGAGTGCCGCGCCACGCAGGGTGTCCCCCTCATAGGGGAGCCCCACGCGCAAGGAGTGCACCCATAAGGAGAGCTGCCCAGCGCGAAGGAGGGAGCAGCCTGCCGAGGAATGGCGCCACCCACACTTCCCGTGCCGCTGATGACAACAGAAGCGGACAAAGAAACAAGAAACAAGACACAGCAAAAAGACACAGAAAACAGACAACCGGCGGAGGGGAGGGGAATTAAATAAATAAAAAATAAATCTTTAAAAAAAAAAAAAAAACATTAGAGGTTCCCTTATACCCCACTCCCCAAGCCCCCATCCCCCTTATTTTTTTAATTGTAATTTTTTGAAGATACATAGATCACAAAAATGTTACATTAAAAACCATAAGAGGTTCCCACATACCACCTCCACCCCACTCCTCCCACATCGACAACCTCTTTCATCTTCGTGGCACATTCACTGCATTTGGTGAATACATTTTGGAGCACTGCTGCACCACATGGATTATAGTTTACATTGTAGCTTACACATCTTTTGTTTAATTTTGAGTAAACTAATAATTACTAATTTGCCATCTTTGCCAGCTAACTCCAATATATATATATTACCTGTAAAGCTAGCTCTATTGTTTGTTTTCGCTTTCATCTTTTGATCCCATGTTCCATTGTTTACCTGTCTAGTAATTTTTTATTGAAATCCAGTCATTGAGAATAAGATGTAGAGGTTACAGGTGATATTGTTTTCCTCCAGAGGTGGCTCACCCTGAGCAAATAGTGTTGTAGCTGATCACTTCAGTCTCCATGGAAACTGAATTGGCTGCAGACTGAGTTGAAACCATGTCTGCAGACTTAGTGTGCCTCTGGTTTGGCACTGGTGCCCGCCATGTTTTTCACCATTATCATATGCACACTCATCTCTGAATCACATGACAGCTGAAAACTCCTCTGCCTGCAGAGGCTCTGAATTCTTTCAGCTTACCACTGAATGTAGCAACAGAGTGCTGCAAATGCTTCAAGAGAAAATTTTGCCCTTGTTTGACATCTTGCAATCCTCTCCCAAATACTCTGATCAATTTTCTTAATAGGCAGAGGCTTTTGGCTACACTAAATCTGATTCCCTTTGCTTTCAACAAAATGAAAAACCCTAATGAAATTGTTAGCATGTATATGTCTCATTGAAATCCTACAACGCTTCCCTTGGAATCTAATATTTTTAATAGATATTGAGTTTTCAACATTTACAAATTTCAATGTATGTAGTATGTTTTATATTATGGTAATATAGATAGAACAAGAATCTCTTTTAAAAATAAGTAAATTTGAAGAACTATCTTCAAATAATTCCCAGTTTTGATGTCTTCCTCATAAATGAGTTTGACACATTGTGGTAGTTTGAGGCTCTTATGGCCCCCAGAAAAGTCATGCCCTTAGAGCTAATCCATTCCTGTGGGTGTGGACCTATTGGAGGTGAGATCTTTTGATTAGGTGACTTCAGTAAGGCGTGACCCAGGATGGGTCTTAATCCTCTTACTGGCATCCTTTACAAATGGGATGAAGATGAAAGCCACAGGATCAGAGAGAAAGCAAGAGGAAGTATGAAGCTGAAGCAACAAAACCTCAGAGAGAAGGGAGAGACCAGCAGATGCCACCATGTGCCTTGCCATGTGAGAAAGGAGCTGGTCTTTGGGGAGAAAACAATTGCATAATGAAGCCTTGATTTGGACATTTTCAAAGGCTCAGAACTGCAAGCTCATGAGTTAATAAATCCCCATTGTCAAAGCCAACCCATCTCTGGTAGCCTACCAAACTAAAACACACACATAATTCCTTCACTTCAGAATCCACTAAAGAGGGCAATGTGAAGAAAAACATCTCAGAAGCCTATGTTCTGAGAACCCCATCCACTGAACATCCATTTTGTCAAGGTAAAACTCATTTTTTAAACAGCCACCAGATGATATCCAAAACTAAAGCAATGTATGATCTCAAGTAAATGGTTCCACTATATTTTATTCTTAAAGTTTTTTTTTTTAGTGACCTGAACATTTGGAAGATGGAGTTGTTCTAAGGTAGGGCTCCTGCTTCTGCGTCTCCATCCTCCTTGTCACAGAGGCAGAATGGAAACACCCCACAGCATGGCCTCAGCCACATACTGTCCTTGTTATAATCAGACAGCTGCTGAGGGACTTCAGTGATGGTTTTATGGTGCTGTCTCAAGGCATCACCCACTTTTCTTATCACCAAGTTGTAGAGAGGCTCAGTAGCCCTGGAAAGCGGGATGGACTCAGAGGGGTCTCTGGAGAGTTCAAAGAGTAGAGGAGGGTCATGAAGAGTGACATTTTCCCCTTTGCACTGACAGAAGTCTATGTCATAGCAGGCTCCAGCTCCTTTGGGGCTAAATCTAGGGGTCACATAATGAACCTTCCAAATTGCACCACCTGTGGAGAAGACAAATGCACATGCCAAGTTGTAGATCCCCGGCCCAGCACCGGCTATCACAGCCCTTTCCACATTCGAGATTTTTTTTTTCTTTTTTCTTTTGTCTTTATTTTTTTAATATTATGTTAAAAAAATGTGAGGTCCCCATATACCCCCCATCCCCCTCAACTTCTCCTCCCCCCATAACAACAACCTCCTCCATCATCATGAGACATTCATTGCATTTGGTGAATACATCTCTGAGCACCGCTTCACCTCATGGTCAATGGTCCACACCATAGTCCACACTCTCCCACAGTCCACCCAGTGGGCCATGGGAGGACATGCAATGTCCAGTAACTGTCCCTGCAGCACCACCCAGGACAACTCCAAGTCCCGAAAGCGCCTCCACATTTCATCTCTTCCTCCCACTCCCTACCCCCAGCAGCCACCATGGCCACTTTCTCCACACCAATGCCACATTTTCTTCGATTACTAATCACAATAGTTCATGAATAGAATATCAGTAAGTCCACTCTAATCCATATTTTATTCTTCCATCCTGTGGACCTTGGAAGACTGTTTTGTTTTACAGTTATTGATTTCCCAGGAATGCCTAGGAGCTCCCTCCAGAATAGTTTGATTGGAAATGAGAACAGGAAAGTGCAGGAGGCCAGGTTGACCCATCCTATCCTTGGCATCAATCGGACGCACTTAAGCGTGTACTCACTGTCCTTCTGGTGCCACCGCACGGCATGGACATATGCCCCGCAGTAGTGGAACAAGAACTGATGATCTGAGTGTGGGACGTCCCCTCTCAGCAAGGGCATGAGGTCTCGGCCGTCAATCACCCTGTGGACACACACCACGGAGCAGGTGTCACAGGAAAGAAACAGGCAGAAGGCGATGTTTGTGAGCATCCACATCTGGCAGGACTTGTGAAGTCCACCAGGCACCTGGCGGAGTCACGCAAAAGAAAGAGGTGGGTGTATCCTCTCTCCAGAAACTTATAATTTAATGGATAGGGTCATAGAAAACCCAGCTTATGCATTAAATATTTAAGTGAAGAGACCAGTAAAGATGATCGCATAAAAATAAGAGCTCCAAATAGCAATCAATGCGTCACCAAAGGAGGAAAAACCCAGAAAGAGAGCCAATGTTATGCCATAAAACTTTAAATCCATTGTTACAAAATAGAATAATTAAAATAATCTAAATAAAATTTCTGCTACTCCACACCCTTTGTCATTAGAAAAGCTCTAGAGTGTAGAAGGTAAAGAGTAAATAAGAATCTATAAATCCTACGTAAACCCCAAATTTGGATGAAGTCAATTATGAATGTAGGGGTTCAGAATTTTCCCCCAAACCCTTTTTTCCTTCACTATGGATAAATAATAACTCATCAAATGGCAGCGCCATCATCCCCTGCTGGAAGAGAAGTCAGAAAAACTTATACACCACAAGCTGCTTATTTCTATCTATTTAAATCCTTGTGATTAGAAAAAAAAAATCTGCTGAATTATCAATTACTGAAAAGCCATTGCCATACTTGGAATTATTACTACGATTTGCCTGATTATGCTTTTTTAAATTTAAAAAATGTATATGTAAAATAGTATAATTTCAACAAATAAAAATAACAGATATTTTATATTCTTTCTTTTGTACTAACTCTTCAAAACCTCCACGTACTGTATACTTACAGTACATCTCAATTTGACCTGCATTTAGATTTCACATACTTAAAAGTTTTCCAATACCCGAAACAAGTCCCCCAAAATAATTTAAAAATTGTTATGGATCTACATCGACAAACCCAAGTTAAATATGCACTTATTGTTTATGCATTTTCATGAATGAATGATATACTTCAATAGAATTTTATTTTTAAAAAGAATCAGATTATATTTCTTAGCTAAATCTATTTAACTTTGTTTTAAAAGCATATCAGTTTCTGCCCAAGTTGAGAATAGATCTCTCCATATTAAGTAAATTTGCTAATTGTTGTATAAATTTAGGATTAATAGCACCAAATTCAAACAGGTACATATGTATGCATGTGTATATATAGTTGTATATTTACAGCTGTATATATAGTTGTATATATACATAGTTGCATAATACATGTGTGTGTATATATTTGTGTGTATATATATATGTGTGTGTGCATATGCATATAATTTAAAAGTCTCACGACCCCTAATAATATATTATTTCTGGAAGGAGTTGTCTACCTCCAATTTGTTGGCATTTACTTTAAAAAGGTATCTGTATTTTATCTAACATTACCATTCAGCCTATAATTTTTGTAACTTTCATTTCAAACATTTCAATTCGTGGATTCATGAAGTTCACTCCAAAACTGTCCAGCCGTTTATCTTTGCCCCTGACCCAGCTTCTTAACTCCTTAGAACAAAATTTAATGTTTGTGCCAGGGTTTTCTGAGTTACTGGATTTTTTTTTTTTTTTTGCATGTTTAACTCATTGAATCAAGTTTTGCAGGAGATTTCCTCTCCAAGGGCATCCACACCACAAAGGAAGATTGTGTTTCCTGGTCAACTTCTGCTGTGGTGAGAATCACCTTGGAGTTTGCAGCCAGGAGAGTTCAAAAGCTTTCTATTTCTCTTCCTTACAATGAGGAGACTTTAAGGTTGCCTAATCCCTCTCCATATGCATTTTCACAAAGCACAACTGTAGAAACCCTTACTCCAGGAGAGGGAAATCCTCCCCCTGTTTGCTTATCGAGATCGTAGAAGACATGTAACTGGAAAGAAATGCATTAAAGATGGAGCCTGCTACTGTTGAATTTGAAATGTCTTAGTGAACAGCTACAAAGTGGAGGAACTCTCATAGAGAAAGGTTACATTAACCTGTCCCGAGGTAGAGCTGCCCCTCCCAGTGATGCAAGGGTTGGATATACATCCATCAGACTTGTGGGCTCATCAATCACTCTTCCAGCTTGCAACACTTTTGGCCATCGAAAAATTCCTGGGACACGGATTCCACCTTCCCATCCTCCCATTGTTTTCCCACCTACGTGACACAGAAAGCAAGTTTAGTCACTACACCCAGCAAAATTATTCTCAGCCCTGGGACTGTTTATATTCTTGTGTCTCTATACAGTTATCTGACAAGGTGAGGCAGTAAACCAGGAAAACAATAATTCATGTTTGTGTGCAGAGAGAGGATGCCAGAAGTATGTTAACTATCTCTTGGCTTTTTCTCACTGAAATCATTTTTCAAGGATAAAAGTTATGAGATATAATAAGTTTTTTAAAATTTTCAAACAACGAAGTTTGTTTTTCCCTGTGGCCACTAGAATTAATCAAGATGTCCCATTCTTTTTACTAGAGGATTATTATCATTTGTCAAGCTACATGTATAAGTTAAAAGACTTGAGCCGAAGGAAGAGAAATTAATGTTAAATGAAATGTATAAAAGCTGGTGCATAGCTTATATTTCATTTTGTAGATTCCAAATGACGTGTTCTTAATTTTTCGTTTCATTAAAAATTTGCCATCTTCTGAGAGACGGAGGCAGCAGTTTAAATTAAAAACGAACATTCGAAATTCACATCCAGTGCCAAATAAAATTAAATAGGAGTTCAAGCAGCGTTTTATAAGTGTGCAACATTTAAACTCCTAAATTGATTAAAGCTGGAAGCTGAGATGGTTCATGTGTATTAGGTGTCTCTGAATCTGCAGAACTTGTTGACTAAGAGCTAAATACAGTCCTTGAAGTCTTCCCTTTGTTTTTCATTTGGTAAATATTCATTATCCTTAAGATAGAAGGGGTTGGCCTGGCAAAGCTACCCAACTCTCCTCGCCTTTGTATATTCCGTTCCATCCCCCGAGCTGGAGATGCCCGATCCTGGCCTCCAGGTGTCCGCCATGGTCCGAGGTAAAGTAGACGACAGTGTTGTTTCGCAGACCATGTGCATCAATGGCCTGGAGGATCTGGCCTACAGTTAGAAATGTTTGAAAAATTAGAAGAATCATAGTAGTCATATTCAGAAGCCGTTGATGTTGGAGTATTTTTATTTTATTGAATGTGGACATTTTAAAATTATATTTTTTTCGAAGCAAAGCCTGTACCATCCATAAAACCCCATCCGATTTTATTTTTAAATAAAAGAATACCAGGCTAATGGAAAAAATAATAAAGCAGAAATAATGATCCTGAGACCAAATTATTGTTCAAGCTACAAAAGCGAAAAGAAGTCTTTACTGCTAAAACTCACTATTTACAACAAACGTGTAATATGGGCCAGTGTCTAAATACCAAATAGAATGGCAGCAACCTTTATGAAGAACTGCAGGAAATACAAGAAATGATAGAAGCACACAGTGAATATGAGACAAAATAGGACAGATCAAGTGAAAAATAAATAAAAAAAGAGCTAGAAGACTTATATGACATAATCAAAGGGGAAGATCTTATGGATATATATCAAACTTTTACAAACAGGTATTAAAGAATATATCTTCTCAGATTGGGGGACATTCTGCAAAATAATAGGCAAATACTCTTAGAAAATGTCAAGGTCACAAAAGATAAAGAAGACTGAGGAACTGTTTTTGATTAGTGGACTCTAGGGAGACACGATAACTTAATACAATGTGGTAAACTGGATTTGATCTTGGACCACAAAATGTAAAATGTTCGTAGAAGAACTATTCATAATAACCCAAATGAACAACTATCCAAATGCCCAAGAATAGAGTGCATAAGTGTATTAAGATATATGTACACAGTAGAAGATATTATAACAACCACAATGAATTATCTACAACTACACACCTACTGTATCTATTCTCAGCTATTCTACCTAGGTCTAATTTGACAATTCAAGATGATTTGGGATCAGAACAAGTAAGTTTGACTGATGCCTGAGAATTTGCCTGGGAATGTGTCATTCTATGCTGGAGCTTGGGCTATTCTTACTTTTTATACACCAGTGTCTGCAGTCACTGAAGAGAGGAGAGCATAGAGGAACAAGGGATTTCTAAATTTTATCAAGGAACAAGAAACAAATATTTATTGACAGTTCACTGTTTCACATGTTTTTTTGTGAACATTGACATTAATTCATTTAGTCTTCACATCACTTCTAAAGAGAAGCCACAAGAATCCACCCAACAGAGTTGAAGAAAGCACATGTTCTCACTAAATCAAGACACGTGAAGAGCTGGACTTGTGTGGGCTGGAAATGTACAGTGATTAAGTGTTTTCTTGTCACTTACCAACCATGAAGTCCATCTCCTCCACATTGTCCCCATATAAACCATGTTTACTCACGCCAATGAAATTTTCCGTAGTGGGGAGAGGTGTATGTACATGGAGAAAGGAGAAAAAGAGGAGAAAAGGGCCATGGCGGTTTCTACAATACAGAAATTATTTGTCTTAATGTCTGCATGCACATACAGTTGATTCTCATTATTCCCAGTAGCTATGTTCTATAAAGTTACCAAACACTGTATTTGCGAATACTGACGTACAGAATCATTGCTTCTAGGGGAAATACAGGGTCAGGATCCTGCAAGTCACAATGTCTAAAAGGAGGAAATGATGAAGTTGCATATCTTATAATATTACACAATCAAGGAAAGAAAGCAACATAAACAGCAAAGGATGTTTCCACCAGATTAGAGTTCATTGGAAGTTAAATCTCACTTTTCATTTTAGTAGACACCAGGGGGCTGAAAAGGAACTTTTACAAAATATATATTCAGGAAGAGTCATTTCTGCAATGGCAATTAAATAATTTTAAAAAGCATGGCACCCTGTTCATTCTTGCAAGCAGAGTGTGAGGAGCTGTTGAGTAGAAGGATGGATATCACAGCATTTGTACAAAATAGAAAGTTTATGGACTCTGTTGACTGGAAAAGAATTCTTTAGCTGTACTTCTGTGTTTGTCTAAGATTCCAGGGTACAGTTATCGACCATGATGAGAATTACTTCAAATGATGGGAATTGTGTGCTAATGTAATGTACATCAGTGTATTGGGAAGGCATGGAGGGCAAGTCTTACTGTCTTAAAGTCTACTTGTATTCATTCATTGAGTTGACAGCCTAATTGTTTGTCACTGTGGTTGAAAAAGAAAAGGGAAGATTATGTGTTACTAAAGGAAAAAGGCAAAGGTGGCAATAGAGAGGACTTACAATTATTTTGAACTCATATATAGGGACATTGGGATTGCAGACAAGATCTGAAGAAGAGTTTGGGATAATGAGCTTGGTGAGATTTGTAATAGAGAAGGTTTGTGTGCAAGATGAAGTTAATGCAACAACTCGGCATTCTTCTTTCGCGCTTGGCTTTTTTAATGTTATCCACACACGAACTGATAAAGCTGTTTCGCATGCTCATGGCATTGTACTTTTCTCTACCGGCTTGACTAGACTATTTGTGCAAACATTGCAACATAGGCAAATCCCGGCTTTCTTTCTGGGTCTCTGGAAACTTGTCAATCATGATTGATTGCATAGGATGCAAGTGCCAAAGTGACCAGTGCCCACTCAAAACCCTGGATTCTGAGTCTCAAGTGGATCTCTCCATACAGAAACATTGCACACATGTACATTTCATTGATGGAGGAACGTGTGCTCAGAAGAGAGAACTTTGAAAGCCCACCTTGGCTCCCTCAAACTTTGCCCAATGTGTCTTTTTCTTTGCTGATCCTGCTGTGCACAATCTCATTATAATGAACCAGAGTAGTGAAAGCACTTGCCTCTAAGTCCTGGGAGTTATTCTAGTGCATCAGTGAAAATGGAGGTAGTTATGGGACTAAAATAACCTAGCCAGGAATTCCAAGCAAGAACATGGCAGAGAGCAAGAAAGGGAAATAGTCTCCATTCCTGGCTTGAACACAGTTGCACACTGTCCTCTCAAGGAATGGTGACTTCAGGAGTGCAGAGGGCAGCACCGTGTTGGTATCTACTATGAATGGAGGCATCTGGAAACCTCCTTACATTGTCCCAGGACATTGACAAGGCAGATCCAGAGGAGGGAGAGCAGAATGTTGGGGAAGCTGCAAGGTCATTGTCAGTAACAGACAGGCTAGGGGGTTCCTGTGGAAAGCTCCTTAGAATGACAAGGTGAAAAGAAGAGGGAAAAAGGGGAAATGATTCAGGAGCTACCTTTTCTGTAAGTGCTTGGAAAGAGATGGAGTATGCAGGAAATAATATTATTGGTCTAGTGGTATCTACAGGCTGGTGAGAAGGTCTGCACAAACCTAGTTCCCCACTTAATAAAAACAATGTGGAAGTGAATGTAGCTCAACTGGTTGAGCACCCGTTTTCCACATACGAGTTCCCAGGTTTGATCTCTTGTTTCTCCTAAGAACAAAAACGAAAGCAAAATAATCAAATGAAAAAAAAAAACCAAAAACCTCTCATCGGAGATCAGATGTATGTCAGCGATTGAGTACCTGCTTGCCATGTATAAGGTCCTGGGTTCAATTCCTGATATCTCCAAAGAACAAAACAAAATAAAACAAAAATACCCCAATGTATCTACTGTATATACTCTAAAATCCTGTGTAATCCATAAATCTACAAATTGGTAGCTAGATACTCCTTTTCTTAATAATCATTTATTTTGAATAGCAACTAACTCTTTGATTTATGTTTTTTTATGTACCATATCAAAGCGGTAGCACATAAGACAAAAGTTAATTGTTACCTCTGAATAAAAGAGACTGCCTCCTCCACCATGATTGTTCCAGCTCTTTCAGCCTTCATCGGCTGCTCTGTGATCTCATGCAATCTCATAAGGATGCAATCCCAATACAAAGGGGACGAGGCACTCCACAGCCAGGAGTAGGCTAGCAGGATGCCGAGAAAGACCATGGCGAAAACCAGTAACCAGGGGATGGAGACCCACCTGGCCAGTTTCCCCAGGAATAAAGTCAACACTATTCCCACCAGAATCTGCATGCAAATCCAAAGGTTATAATTGGCAGTAAATTCTATCTTCCGAGAGAGGTCTGGCCAACAAGGAGGGATGAGTGTGTAGGGCATGCCATAGTAATAGTCAAATCCATAATGCAAAGGGTGATGGCAGTGATCGCTTCGGTATTTACAGTTTAGCCCCTGATGCCATTTTCCTGGGAAAAAGAGAGAGACAAAGGTAGAGAGAGATGAAGATAGAGTTAAACAGAGAGATAAAGATAGATAGAGATATATAGAAAGAGAAAGAAAAAGATGGAGATAGAGATAGAGAGATACAGATAGGGACAGAAAAAGATAGAAAAAGAGAGAGATAAATGAGAGTGAAATGGAGATAGAGATAAAGGCAAAGAGATAAAAAGAGATACATAGAGGAAAAGAGAGTGAAAGAGAAATCATTGAAATAATATATTTTGCTAAACTAATATTTTATTGAAAAAAATGAAAAATTGACTGATATAGCTAACCCAACTCTGACCCTAACCCTAATAAGTATAACTGAAAACACATATAATATCAATTTCATTTCTTGCTAACAGCTTGACTTGTTTTGCTCTTTCATTTCTTTCAAGTATCGAAGTGAAAATTTTTACTTCCATAGCTAATTGTGACCCTTCTATAAGAGCGACACAAGAAAGGGGAGGAAAAAACCTTTCACCAAAGAACACCTCAACTCATTTTAACTAGAAATGTGTGCTACACCATCCCAGTCACACGCTGTGGAATAAATAGCTCATTGGGCAGGAAGGCTCTGTAGAACAATGTTTCTTAGTAAGGAATTTGCTCTGCAGCAGCCCGTTAGATGGAAAGAAAGTCAACCTGATGTTGTCAATCCTTCCTGATCCCCAATACAAGGAACATGGTAAGGTGTCAACAGTCCTCTGAACAAAACAGTGAGATGCAGAATGTCAGCCCCAAACTTGCACCACCGCATAAATTATGGACAGTGAACCTACTAATCATACCATTGGCATATTGCTCCTTCTTGCATGGCTTTAGACTGAAGTTCTTTAGAGGTGGAGTGGACATCACCATCCCAGGGTCCACAGGATGGAGGAATGTAATATGGATTGGAATGGACTTCCTGGTATTCTACTATAGAACTGGTGTGACTCTAGCAATGGAAGAAATTGTATCATTGATGTGGAGACAGTGACCACCGGAGTTGCTGAGGGCAAGGAGAGGGAAGAAGAGGTGTGATATGGGCATTTTTGGGACTTGGAGTAGTCCTGGATGATATTGCAGGGGCCGATGCAGGACATTGTATATCCTGCCATCAGGCACTGGATGGACTGATGGAGAGTGTGAACTACCATGTGAACTATGGTCCATGAGGTGTGGCAGTGCTCCAGGGTATATTCACCAAATGCAATGAATGTGCCACAATGATGAAAGGGGGATGTTGATATGGGAGAAGTGGGCGGGGGGGTTGGGAGTTGGGTATATGGGAACCTCTTATGTTTTTAACGTAATGTTTTATGTGATCTATTTATCTTTTTTTAAAAGACAATAATATAAATAAATAAAAATAAATTTTAAAAAGACTAAGTCCATTTCAAAATCTTAAACGTCGTTCTCTTCTGAATAAAAGTTGCTAATATCCTATTATTTTCTTGCCAGGGTTAACTCAGCTCTCTCAGATATAATAAATACCTAAGTCCATGTGATGCAGTTGAATCTGGAGAGTCATCCTCCCAAGATGGCTGCATGGAGGAAGAGAGTCCAGGGAACAAATGCACAAGACAGCAGAGTATAGCAGTAGGTTTTGCAGTTGTACGTAGAGTGAACGACTAGTTCACCCCCAAAAATTCATGTCCCCCTGGAAACCCAGAATGTGACTTTATTTGAAACAAGGATCTTTACACATGTAATTAAGGTAAGATTCTATATGTGACCCCACCCAGGAAGAGGGCAGGTCCTAAATCCAATAAGAGTGTTCTCATAAGTAATAAGAAGGAGAAGACTTGAAAGAAGCAGAGAAGAAGGTGATGTGAAGATGGAGGCAGAGATGGATGATGCATCTGCTAGCCAAGGAATATCAAGGCTTTCTGACAATGACCAAGAAGCTGAAAGAGGCAAGGAAGTTCCCTCCCCTAGAACCTCCAGAAGAAACCAGTGAAGCAGACACCTTGATTTCAGACTCTGTGCCTCCAGAACTGTGAGCAAATGAATCTCTGCTGCTTTAAGCCACCTGGCTTGTTGTACCTTTTTTAGGGGAGCCCCAGGGAACTTGTACATAGGACATCATGCTAATTTTTCTGTAATGATCTGCTTAGGTGGATTTATTATCAATGAATTCCATTTCAGGAAAGCAAAGGGAGTATGACAAATTCTTTACGCAATTAAACAAGGGGTCTCGGGAATCACAAGGTGAAATCTTTGTAATAGATGATCACAGATGTTCTTTCTCTTCTGTAACTTTCTACACTTTCACTCTTTGGTCCATTCATGAAGTGGTGGCCTGGGTGCTTTCAAAGTGTGTTCCAGGCACTCATGAGTTGATACTCAAAAGCAGAATGGATCAAAATGCAAGATCCAATTACATGTTGCCTACAAGAGGAGCACTTTAAAAAAAAGCCACAGCTTGAAAAAATTATTGATTGGAGGAGAGAAGAAGAGCAAAAAAGCCATAAGAAGGCAGCTGATGTAAGTCTGAAATGCAGCAGAAACTAAGACATAGATGATCTGGCCATCCCTGGGAAGCCTGAGCCATGAGAATGCAAGTGAGTCTCATAAAACCCTGTAGAACTTAGGGTGGAAGAGAACAGCCATTTTTTATACTGAAAGTAACTCTTTGAGCATTGACTGAGTACATGTTTCATACAAATTAATCCCTCCCTCAACTACTCTTCCCTTTAAAAAATCATGATATGTGTGGACACAAACCTCTTCATATTTAAGTGAAGAAATCATAAATGCTTTCACAATCATGTCATATGGGCATTAGCATGGCAATAGAACATTATCTAGGGAGTAATAATAGCATGTGATTTTTAAATTCTGTGGTGAGTTGGTAAATCTTTGATTTCATAAATCATTTAGACAGAAAGTTGTTTCTATTAATTTCCTTACTTTTTTTAAAGGACCATAACCATTAATATCTTCTGCCTACCCATTCTAATTGAAATGTAGTCCTTTTCACCTCTTACCTATCAAGCCAGTCCTATACCCTTCTTTCTTCAAGAGAGCTGCAAATGTGGATTCATTTCTGGGGAGCCCTCCTGAGACGCCAAGTCCAGAGATGACTCGGGATATAGTATTTATGTTCTTAGAAGCCATACCTACAAAGGATGCATGAGATCCAGATAAGATCCAGTTATTAGATCCATTATTCCAAGTGAACACAGCTACTTGACTTGCATTGCTATATGTAAGACAATTTTATTTATTTCAAGTTATTCTAAGTTGTTGGGATATCATAACCTTATCTCATTGAAGAGCATGCAGTCCAATTTATTCATCAAGATCATGGTACCTTGTAAATGTAATATATATATATAGTGTATATATATATATATATATATATGGTAATAGCATAAAATATAGTAGGTCAGTGGTTAATGAATTTTAGTGTGATATAGTTTCCTCATTTTATATGAAATGATACTATATTAACTTTAATTGGAAACATGAAGAGCTAAAGATATATATTTTAATCTACAAAACAAACACTAAAAAAAGTGCAAAAATAAAAAAGTTAGTTAACCCAATGAAGACAGGAAAATAAGAACAGATGAGGCACACAGAAAACAAACAGCAAATGAGTAGACCAAAATCCAACCAATAATTACATTAAATGTTAGTGGACAAAACACTATTAAATCTGCATGGATCAAAACAAGATTCAACTACATGTTGGTAAAAGAGAAGCACTTGAAATGGACACAGGTTGAAATAGAAGTTATGGGAAAAAATTCACCATTTCAAAACTAAATGTAATATGGCTGAAGTAGCCCTCTGAACTTCAGCCAGACTAGACCTCAAGGTAAAGGTCATTATCAGATATAAAAAGGAAAATTACATCATGACCACAGGCTCAATTCATCAGGAAGAAAAAAGTAATAGCAGAGCTCCAAAATAAAGGAAAGCAGAATTAAGCAAAGAAATTAAAAATTCCACAATTATAGTCACATTTTAAAACCATTTCTCAGCAGCTGATAGCATAAATAAACCAACCAAAAAAGCAGTAAAGAAATACATTATTTGAATCATTTACCTTGACACAATACAACATTACACATAAAGCTTCCAAATACACATTATTTTTTAGTACACGTAGTATATTCATCTACAACAGTCATGTACAGACACGCTTTGGTTCTCTGACCACAGTAGAATTACATTGGAAATCAAGTAAAGTGTGATATCCAGAAAAAGCCCAAGGTTTGGAAATTAAACAGCATATTTATAAATTTCACAAAGAATCAAAGTAAAAAGCAGAAAATATTCTGAACTGAATTAAAACAAAAAGTAATGTGTCAAAATTTGTGGAATACAGATAAGTAGTGCTGAAAGTAATAGTAGAGAAAAATCCAATGCTTTAAATCAAATTAGTCAAAAACCCATGACTCAAGTTTCTATATTAAGAATCTCATAAAGCAGGATCAAACAAACTCAGAGTAAGATGAAAGGAGAAAATAATAAAGAAAACAGCACAAATCCACAAAATGGGAGGTGAAAAAATTATAGCAAAAAACCTTATACATAGTGGTGAAAGACTGAACGATTTCTTCCAAAATCACGTAAAAGGGAAGGATATCTATACTCAGCATTTTGATTCCACATTCTATTGGGAGTCTTGGCCATTTTAATAAGCAGAAAAAAAAAACTAGATTAAAGGCAAATTGATTAGAAATTAATTAAAATTAATTTATATGACGATTTTTAAAGTAGAAAATCCTAAAGAATCTTCCAACTATTATAATTAATGAGTAAATCTTGTGAGCTCAGGATATAAAGCTATGATAAAAATCAATTGCAGGAAACAGACTTTGGCCCAGTGGTTAGGGCGGCCGTCTACCACATGGGAGGTCCACGGTTCAAGCCCTCGGCCTCCTTGACCCGTGTGGAGCTGACCCATGCGCAGCGCTGATGCGTGCAAGGAGTGCTGTGCCACGCAGGGGTGTCCCCCGCGTAGGGGAGCCCCACGCGCAAGGAGTATGCCCATAAGGAGAGCCGCCCAGCACGAAGGAGGGAGCACCCTGCCCAGGAATGGCGCCGCCCACACTTCCCGTGCCGCTGACGACAACAGAGGCGGACAAAGAAACAAGACGCAGCAAAAAGACACAGAAAACAGACAACCGGGGGAGGGGAGGGGAATTAAATAAAAATAAATAAATAAATTGCATTGTATATGCTAGCAGCAAATTTTTATTGGAAAATGAAATTTAAAAACTAATAGCATTTATAATAGACTCTAAAATTATAAAATGCTAAGAATTTTTTAAAAGTTTCAAATCTTCTATACTGACCACAAAATATTTCTGAGAGGACTTAAAGGAGTCCTAAATAATGGTTAAATATACATGTTTATAAATTGGAAGACTAGGCACTGTCAAGATGGTAATTATTCACCAAGATGGTAATTATCAACCTATTACTTATAGGTTAAATGCAAACCCAATTAAAACCCAGTAGGCTTTTTCATAGACATTAACAATCTATTCCAAATTTTATTTGGAAATACAAAGACTCTAGAAAATCCAATCCAATATTAAAAATGAATGCATTGGAGGAATTATGCTACCTGACTTCTAGCTTCTGTAATCCAGAAGGGGTTCTTTGCCATAAGAATTGACTAAGAAATCAATGAAATAAAGGGAAGAACTCAGAAATAAACCCCAACATGCATGTCATCTTGTTAGGGACAAGAATGGCAAAATAATCCATGGGAGAAAAGAAAGACTTCCCATCTAATCCTCCTCGAAAAACTGGATAGTCATGTAGAAACATGAGCATCGAATTCTACTTTACATCACATGTAAAAACTAATTTGTGATGCATCATAGACCTAACTGTAAAAGGCAAAACCATTGAGCTTTAGAGAAACATTCATGTGACTCCCTTCTTTTCTTTAGGGTAGGCAAATTTTCTTTGGTCACAAAGAGCAAAAAGCACAGAGGAAAAAAAATAAACCGTGTAAGGTGAAGTTAAAAACTTCTGCTCATCCAAAGGTACCATTAAAAACTGATATATGCTATCCAAAGACTGGAAGAAAATAGCTTCTCAGTGTATATGTGCGGTCACCCCTCAGGCTGAAGTGTGGTTTGCTGGCCTGGTGGGGGAGCAGCCGCGGCAGGCCAAGCCGCTGCCCCCATAATAGGGTGGCTGGTCGGACTCACCGCCACCCCTGAAGGGAGCTCGGCATGGGCGCAGAGTGCCCTCGGGTCTCCCCTTCTTGGCAGCCATGCTTCCGCGGCCGCCCCTCCTCCCGGATGGCGCCACACGATGCCTGTGGGGCGGCACCCTTCTTCTTCTTTCTCCCTGCGCAGGCGCAGGGCAGAAAATTCCAGTCTGCCCTTTTCCCCTCCCCTGACAGCAGCAACAGCCAGGCGTGGGCGGAGAAATCCAGTCTGCCCTCCACCCCAGCAACAGCAGCCACCAATCCCTAAACCCTGCCCCTTCCCCCAGCAACAGCGACAGCCAATCTCTAACCACCACCCCTCCCCCGTCCACTACCGCCCACTGACCTTTCGCCGGCAACCAATCAGAACAGGGCGTGGCTTCCACCAATCAGCCTTCCCCAGCCCCTATAAAACTGTTGCCTCTCCCTCAATAAAGTGGACTTGCCTGTTTACCTCGTCTCCGCAGTAGTTCTTCTGCCGTGCGCCCTCCAGTCCTGAGAGCCCCCGACAAGGGCCTGGCCTCCCTTGTCCCCAGTTCGTCGCCTGCCTCTCCGGGCGACCCCTTCGTCGCCGGCTTCTCCGGGCGACCCCTTCGTCGCCGGCTTCGCCGGGCGACCCCGTCAGCTGAACCGCGCAACCCCTGTGAGACCGACCCCTCGTCTGCTGCCGGACTGACCCCTCGTCCCAAGCAGGACCGATCCCTCATCCCAAGCGGGACTGACCCCTCGTCCAGAGCTGGACCGACCCCTCGTCCGCAGCCAGACCCCACCTCTACCGACCGAGCAAGCCGCCACATATATGTGATAAAATACTGTCATCCAATATGTATGTGTGTATGTGTGTGTATATATATAAAATACATATTTATAGGCAAACAGATGTGGCTCAACCAATTGGGCTCCTGTCTACCAAATAGGAGGTCCAGGGCTCAAACCCAGGGCCTCCTGGTGAGGGCAAGCTGGCGGACACAGAGAGCTGGCCCATGCAGAGTGCCAGCCCACACTGGAAAGCCGTCCCATGCAGGAGTGTCAGCTGATGTTGAAAGCTGGTGCAGCAAGATGACCCAACAAGAGACACAGAGGAGAGACAAAAAGAAGATGGAGCAGAACAGGAAGCTGAGGTGGGTTCCAGAGAGTAATCACCTCTCTCCCACTCCAGAAGATCCCAGGATCGGTTCCCAGAGTTGCCAAATTAAAATACAAGCAGACACAAAAGAACACACAGTGAATGGACCTAGAGAGCAGACAACAGGGGAAATGGGGGGTGAGAAATAAAAAATAAATCTTTAAAAAATAATAAAAGTAAAATACATGTTTATATATGTGGGTTAAATTTACCACCTTTAATCATTAAAAACCAATTCTTAAAAGTGGACAACAGGTTTGAAGAAACACCTTCTAAAAGTACACAAATTTCTTACAGGCACACGAGAAAATGTTCACTATCATCTAGTCATCAGAGAAAGGCAAACTAAAACTCCTTAGGATATCTTAGACAACTCTCTCAATGGCTGACATGGAAAATGCCTGATAACATTAAATGTTGAGGAGAAAAGGGAGCAATTAGAACCTTTCCGTTTCCTCCACGATGGTGTAAACTGAAACCACTTTGGAAAAAGTTCTAGGAAGTTTATTACAAAATCAAGCATACACCTACTGCATGGCCCAGCATTTCCACTCCCATATATATTACCCAATAGAAATGACATTTGTCCACAATAAAAGTTGTACGAGAGTATACAAAGGGATTGAAAGTGGCCATCAGAGAGGTACTATTTCTACACTTCTAACCTGACAAGGAATGGACCTGTTAGACAAGCAGAACTGCTTTGTCTTAATATCCTCAAACTAGAAACAGCTCAGGTACCCATCAACAGGAAAATTCATAAACACTGTAGTAGAAGAAAAAAGAATAATCTACTCACATACATAACAATATGTATGAATCTCAAAAGCATTTTGCTTCGGTAAAAGAAGACTTCAAAATGAATTTATCTCTAAAAAAAATCAAAAATTAAAAAAATTTAAATGCATTTGTATAAAATTCTAGAGCAGGCAAAACTAATTATGGTAGGAAAAATCAGAACTGTTGTTGCTAATGTATAAGATATATGAGCTTATACACTTTTCAAAAAGCATCATCTTTTATGCTAAAGATTTGTATGTTAAATTGCATGTAAATTCCCCTGGAAATATGAAAGCAAAAATAAACTGTAAGTAAATATTGAACTCTGGTTAATGATATCCATATAAAATTATTTAGGGAGAAATGCACGGATGTCTGAAATTTGCTTTAAAATAAATAATAAAGTAGCACATGTTCATAGGTAGATTAATACATGGACAGCAAAAATTATGATAAAATATGAATATTAGAAACCAAGTGTTAAGGATACAGGAATTCATGGTAGAATTCTTCTAACATTGCTATATCTTTGCATATCTTCATAAGTTTTAGGAAAAAAATTTAAAAAAGGATGATTTACCAACATTCCCATATTTGCAATGAAATTACAAGGCAAAATGTCCAGATAGAACTTTCAAGAATGTTGGAAACACTACACCTGTGCTTTCCAATATAGCAGTAGTGTGACTAAGATACTAAATATTAAAATTTATTTTTAATTCTTTACACATGTGGTCAGTGGTTTGGAAATCTCGGTTCCTGAAAGACATCAATCAGCTTGAGACTCAGGAAAAAGGTAACACAACGATGGGTGAGGCTTTCAGTACCAGGGAATTTAGGTGCTGTTTTTTTTTTTAATAGAAGACACCGCCAAATCAGTTTCTTTTTAACTGAATATTCATAGAAGCTTAATTTTTTTAATGAAATTTTTATTGCCTTTTTTTTTTAAAGATACATAGTTCACACAAAATGTTACATTAAAAAATATAAAAGGCTCCCACATACCCAACCCCCCACCCCCCTACTCATCCCACATCAACAACCTCTTTCATCATTGTGGCACATTCATTGCATTTGGTGAATACATTTTGGAGCACTGCTGCACCACTACACTCTCCCCAAGTCCATTCAGTGGGTTATGGCAGGATATATAATTCCCTGCATTTGTCTCTGCTATATCATTCAGGACAACTCCAAGTCCCAAAAATGCCCCCACATCACATCTCTTCTTCCCTCTCCCTGCCCTCAGCAACTCCCATGGCCCCCGTCTCCACATCAATAAATATGGTTTAAAAGTGGTAATGCAAGAGGCAGATCTACATACCTGATCTGACAGGGTATCGACCAGTTAGAAAAGCAGTCCTGCTTGGAGTACACAGAGATGCTGCTGCAATGTGCTGGGTAAGTTTCACTCCTTCTTTTGCCAAGAGATCTATATTTGGAGTCCTAGAAAAGAGTGAGTGAAGGAGGAAAATGAAGATTTTTAACAAGCCAGAGTCTGTGACATTTACTTATAAATCGAATCAATGGACCACTGGGTTCTTTCCACAAAAAGTTGATAGCACTGAAGACCCAATTGAGATGTCTGTCGGCTTTTTGATACCAGATGGCACAGTATGAGTGCTTTAGTTTCCATGACTATTTCAGAATGTTCATTTGTTTGCTTTTGTCCAAGACCTAATTTGTTTGTGCTAACTACGTTTAAGCTCAAAGAACAATGTCAAAAGCATTTGTCTTCCTGGTGCTTTATGCTTAGAACTTAAAATTCCCCACCCCACCCCCCAGGAGATTTTAAAATCTAGTCTTTAGAATTCAAAATGAAAATAAAAGGTGAAATAATAGAAGTCAAACAGGAACTTAGCCAGTGTTTACTGCTTAAAAAAAAAAATGAACGGAGTGGGGCATGTGGGGATCCCCTATATTTTCATGTAACATTTATGTAATCTTAAGTATCTTTTTTAAAAAAGATTTTAAGTATTTAAAAAAAGATAAAAAGACAATACCAATTCTGACCATAAAATTCAGCCAAACGTGGTGTCAATTTTTTCTACCAAAGAATTTTTAGATTTACCCAAGGATTTTCTTCAAGTATCTTTACCTGACTGGCTTCCTTGTAAAATAAGCTCAAATATAAATCCAAAATAAAATGATTTCCAGAGAGAGTTTCTTTTTTGCTGAAGAGGGTGGAATATTGTAGGATGCAACTGAATGAGAAGCACATGCTTTCACTCCAGACATAAATATTGCTAGGAATACACATTCTGGCACTGCCCTTTAAGAAGGAACTGAAAATCCGCACCATTCAGTTTCACTTATTTTCATGTCAATTTACTATTTTTTACCTTCTCTTATTATAAGATAGGTGGATAGTTGAATAGAGGATAGATAGATAGATGATATTTAGATAGAGGATAGATAGATAGATAGATAGATAGATAGATAGATAGATAGATAGATAGATAGATGATAGATGATAGATAGATGATAGATAAGGTAGGTAGATAGATGACAGATAATAGATATACAATAGATAAGATAGGTGATTGATACATAGATTATTAGATTAGATACATAGATAAGATGGGTAGGTAGATGATTGGGAGATATATAGAATTACTAGATTAGATAAGTAGGTAGGTAGGTAGATAGACAGATGACTGATAGATACATCAATTATTAGATTAGATAAATAGATGATAGATAATGGATGGAGATGGATGGATTGATGGATGGGTGGCTAGATAGATAGATAGATAGATAGATAGATAGATAGATAGATAGATAGATAGATAGATAGATAGATAGATAGATAGATAGATAGATCCCATAGGTAGATAGGTAAGTGAGAGAGAGAGATTATCTAGCAAGAATCTGAGGCAATCTTTAAAGAATGTTTTTCACAGTTATCTCATATTGATAGACTTAAGAACACAATATAGGGGCAATCCAACTAATCTTAAGAATATAATTCAAAATTCCCATGATTTCCATTTTTAATATTATTATATTTGCTGTCACAAGTCTCCACTCCATGATTTCAACAAGGTCTGAGAGTAGCTTGGGCAAAAGTTATCAAAGGAAACGCCCCAGGCTGTTAAGAATGTGACACAATCACATGGTTTGCCTTGAAGTTGACATCTCTAAACATTTTACCTACCAGGTACCTTGATGTCTGAGTCTCTAAACATATGGCCTGACAAGGCCAAGACAATACCTGATGGTGTCATTTCCATAACACCTGATGTCACCAATCCCAAGGTCATCTGCCATTAGTAATAAAATATTAGGCCGGGAGTCAGATCCACATGTTTCCAAAAATAGAATATACACAGTCAGAGAACCTAGGAAAATCCTGGAAAGCACAAGAAATTACTGTTAGGAATGGAACTCATCATCAATATTTCATATCTGGCACCCTAAGGATATTCACTCCTGGTTGAAAAGAGTTCATCAGAGGCAGGGGAAGTAACCCAGCTGTTAGCCAGCTCGTGCTTCCATTTCCAAAGTTCGAATGTCCTTGAGTCTAGCAAGCCATCGAGTGTCCCCAACCTCATCTTCTCAACACCTTCCAGAAGGCTTGCTTTCTGTAGACCTGAAGCTTGAAATTATTTAGAGGGCAATTTTTTTTTTTTTCATTTTGCATTCAGAGTGACTAAGCTTCAACTTAATGGTATCTCTAAATAAAGTAGAACCTGTCAAGAACACACATTTTCTCTGGAAAAGGAGAAAAAAGGAAAAAGTGAATTTGACTCCTTCCGCAAATTTCCTTGCTGCCTGGTCTTGGTGTGTCCCATTATCTTAGAGTCAAATACAATAGAATATTTGCCCAGAACAATGCAATGAATTATAACATTCAGTACAACTGAATGATGGAATGTGTTAACTGGACCTCCTCCAGTGTCCAGCTCAAATATCTCCTCTTCCATGAGAGATCTGAAGACTCTGATCCTAAAGAGGAGTTCACTCTGAGCTCTAGTCATTTCATTTTTTCAACCACATCATTTTTTCATTGGCTGTCTTCTGCATTATACTGGGTAATCTTGAAATAAAGAAACATGTCTTAGGATATCTCTTTCTTCTATGGCAAATGCACAGTTAACATTTCTGGACCAAATAATGAATGTGTGCTTTAATGAAACAATTTCTTCTCATTAAGAAGAATATTTAAAAAATAAAATTTAATTGCTGCTTCTCAGCCTTTGGCTAAGATCAAGTGGAGTAAAAATAAAATTTGCTTCACTAGAAGATATCCATTAGAGGAAAGTTCAGCATATTTTCCTTCTGATATTTATAGAGTGTATGTAAAACTAAAACTTTGACTTGGGCACTTGAACTGTTATTTTAAGAAATGTTAAGTATCTCTTTTAAAAAGTATGTTGTTGGTTTTCTCTGTCTAGAGGGGCCTACACCAAGTCTTGGTGTATATTTCCATCTTTCTCTCCACTTTCTCAGCAAGTTCTGTTCTTTCCCCCATTTCCCAAATACATTCTGTTTACTAGTCTAACTAAAGTGATGTGTTCATAAAATTCTTTTATGCATCATAGCCAAGAACCTAGCAGAATCCAAAGCTTCTCCCTTTTCATTTGGCGAGCCAGCCAGGAGAAATATAAGTGAGTGGTGCTCCCAGACCCTGCCGGAAACTGGTGAGTTTTAAGACATGTTTGTGTCCTTTTCTTATTCCATTTTAAAGGGGGTTAATGGATAAACTCCCAAAGGACATAAACCCAGTCTGCCCAGACTTCTGACTTCCTCTGTAGAGGTGGCAGGGGCAAGACCCCATGCCATGTAGATCCAAGGAAGTTCTGGGTGGTGAGTGAAACTGCCCTTGAGACCCAGCTGGGCCCATGGCCTAAGTGGAGCAGGAGTCTGCAAGGAGTTTAACAAACCCCTTCTAAGTTCAGAATGGCTATCACTGGGTACATTGTTAACATGGATTGCTAGTCAACTTCTTTTAATTAAAAGTGCCTTTGCCATGGTGGCTGCTGGGGGTAGGGAGTGGGAGGAAGAGATGTGATGTGGGGGCATTTTTGGGGGTTGGAGTTGTCCTGGGTGGTGTTGCAGGGAGAGTTACCAGACATTGTATGTCCCACCATGGCCCACTGGGTGGACTGTGGGAGAGTGTGGGCTATGGTGTGGACCATTGACCATGAGGTGCAGCAGTGCTCAGAGATGTATTCACCAAATGCAATGAATGTGTCATGATGATGGAGGAGGTTGTTGTTGTGGGAGGAGGAGTGGGGTGAGAGGGGTGGGAGGTATATGGGGACCTCATATTTTTTTTAATGTAACATTTAAAAAGAAAGACGAAAAAAATGTTGGGTTTAGCTGAGGAAGTTGGCCCCTGGGAGTGGCTATGACATGAGCTCACTCATGGCCAGCTCCTAAAATTGGTCCAGTAAGCAAATCATTTAAAGTTCCCTAGCAAGACCCTTTCCTAGTGGGAAAGCCTAGCTTGGGTGTTAAGTTCTGGGAACCAGACCCAGAAGACCCCAAGATCTCTAAGGCTTAGGGGACACCCAGAGACAAAGCTCCTGATCCCCAAAATGTGCCACAGTGAGCAGGGCTCCCAATTTCCAGGACACCAGCTCAGCGAGCAACCTCGTTCCATCAGGACAGTGGTGGGACGCCATCCAAACTGGCAAATGCATTTTCCTCCTCTAGATTTATGGGCGACTCTTAAACTGGGACAACCTGCCTAGTCTAATCTGTTCCTGCCACACCCCATGGTCACAGTGCAGCCAAGAGTGGGATCTGTATGGGACTCTACACTCCAGTCAAGCCCGTGTAAGAGAGAAGGAGAGGACAGAAAGATCTGAGGGCTAGAGACCACACCCATGTGGCAGCATGTCCTTAAAGCAGGAGTTCTTTTTTTGTTGTCTTTATTTTTTAATATTACATTCAAAAAATATGAGGTCCCCATATACCCCCACCCCCCTTGCCCCACTTCTCCCCCCATAACAACAACCTCCTCTATCATCATAAGACATTTATTGCATTTGGTGAATACATCTCTGAGCACCACTGCACCTCATGGTCAATGGTCCACACCATAGCCCACACTCTCCCACAGTCCACCCAGTGGGCCATGGCAGGACATACTATGTCTGGTAACTGTCCCTGCAGCACCTTCCAGGACAACTCCAACCCCTGAAAATGCCCCCACATCACACCTCTTCCTCCCACTCCCTACCCCTAGCAGCCACCATGGCCACTTTCTCCACACCAATGCCACATTTTCTTCCATTACTAATCACTATAGTTCATGAACAGAATATCAGTAAGTCCACTCTAATCCATACTCTATTTCTCCATCCTGTGGAACTTAGAATGGTTGTGTCCACTCCACATCTATATCAAGAGGGGGCTTAGATTCCACATGGATGCTGGATGCAATCCACCTGCTTTCAGTTGTAGGCACTCTTGGCTCCATGGTGTGGTGGTTGACCTTCTTCACCTCCATGTTAGCTGAGTGGGGTAAGTCCAATAAACCAGAGTGTAGGAGCTAAAGTCTGTTGAGACTCAGGGCCTGGCTATCACATGGTCAGTCCAGAGATTCAGGTCCCCTGGGTATACATTAAACCCCAGCACCAACTACAGTTCTGGTAAAAGTAACAGGAGAGACTTGTGGACAAAGATCACATCTAAGTCCAACACCATCACACAGAAACACAAACTCCAAAGAAGGACCAACTGACATGGCACTGAACTCCATCTGCCATGACCATAGGACCTGTGGGTCTCTGTAGCCCTCAGAAGAACCAATACCTGGGGTTGTATCTACTTTATCTGTCTCTGGGACTCTGCTGAGGTGTGCATAAGGGCAACCCTTCTGATAACCTCCCGGCTCTTTTTGGAGACTCATAGTCATATAAACTCATTTGTCCTTTCTTAATATGGAGTCTGTATTAAGGTTGATAGCCCCTGCTTTAAAAGGATGAGGAAATGATTCTAATTACCAGACCTCTCCTCTGTAAAATAAGGAATCTCCTCATGAGCCATCAATTATGATTAAAAAGTCCTTGGCTTTTCTAACTCGCTATTTCCTTTTAACACCCCAATTTGCATATCATCTGGACAGGGCTTCTCTAGACCCCTTAGCTCTGTCTCTAGCAGCTGCCCAGGGATTTTCCTAGAGAATTCAAGCTAGAGGGTTCTGCATGATGTTTCAGCTGTGGACAGACACTGGGAGCTTTGCATCCAGATGATTCTAAATTCAGGTCTTTCCCTAAGCTAAGCTAAGCGTGTAAAATTCTCTCTTTTGAACCAGTCTGTACTTGCTTTAACTGTCACTCTGCTCATGCCCAGGAAATTGTAAGTCAGATTTGGGGTTGGATAATGGTGAAAGGTAACCTAAAAGAAAACGAGTCTTGAAATGTCAATGCTAACCTCAATTAAAATTGATATACAAAGAAATCACAAGTAGAATTAATTTCAACTGCGGTAAAAGAAAACCTTAGCAAATTTGTTACTGGTAAAATTGTTTTAGTTGCTTAATGGGGAAAAAAAAAGTATGTTATTAAATTGTATTATTGCCAATGTCAAATTCTTACATGATGTTCATGTTACATGGCGTAATTAGAAATCATCCTACAGCACTTGCTCAACTCACCAAGGTTTCATGGCAATATCCAAGTTACTTTCTATTTTTCTTGACGTACGATAGTATTCCCTGTAAAATAAATTCATTATCCCTCAGTGTATTGAATTAATTATTAAAACAAGGACCTCTTGGCTTCAGAAATGATTTTACTCACAAGCTCTTCCTAAATCACTGCTCTCAGTTAAAAATGAGCTCTTTGCCATGACACAAATCAACACAAGTTGCTGTTATTGGCACTATTATTGAGGTTCCCTGATCTTCATACAAATTGGGGAAGTTATATTCAACTCACAGTTTTAAAGCTTCTTTTTGCACCAGCTTGTGGTCGGTGAAAAAGTTTGAAAGACTTGATGGGGCTAGTTTCCCAATCCAGGGAAATGAATTGGGAACCCCAGAGACAGAGAAAGCTCTGAAATTTTCTCTCCTCCATCCCCAGGAATTTGGGGGATAGATTCCCAGCCATAAGGAAAGTGAAAGAAAAGCAAGTCAGGAAGAATCATGTCTCTTTGCAAAGCAAACCAATCTGATCACTCCAAATCCCTTCTGAGAAAACAGCTAGGGACTTAATTGCTAACTCTATCCCATCAATCAGATGCCGTCTGTAAAAAAAACTCAACGTGACATTACAACTTTCCTTACCCTTTCCATAGCTAAAGAACAGGAAGCAAAGGCTCAATCAAAGGCACCTTGGAATTATCTTCTTACCTGTCTTTCTCAGCAACTTGAGGAATCTCCAACTTTTGCAGTGAGTTTGGGGGAAATATAAGACGTTTGTCTCCCTAACAGACTTGGCAGCTCTCCAGAATCATCCCAAATCCCAGAAAATCTGTTCTTGGCAATCCCGCAGAATTCACCTCTCAAAGGGATCCCAGAAAAAGAAGGTCTGTGAAGGTAGACACTCTGTCCTGACAACTGAGAAATAGTTGCAGGCGGTGGCTGTTAATTCCTGTACATTGTGTTACAGAGATAAGTATGGATTGCCTGAGCAAGCCATCTACCTCAGGCTATAATCAGCTAACTCAGCTGTGTATCCAGTACTGGTCCTAATAAAAGTCCTGAGTCAATAAAAACCAACTTCAGTCTTGCTTACACTGAAAGGAATCCATGAAAATTTAAATGCTCTGTTAGGCACTGTAAGTGTCTGATGCACATTCACTGTTTTGCTAAATGAAAGTTAACCGTACTGGAAGCTTAATATCTAGTGAATGCTGATGACTAAATGTTCTGCTAAGGAAGAGGCAAAACTCTAAATTCTATGCAAAGGCAGCTTTATTCAATCAAATGAGTTTCAGGTTATATTAAATGATTATGATAATTGAGCAAACACAGAAAGGAAAAGTAATTAATTGTAGCACTGATGTGGAGAAAGCGGCCACGGTAGCTGCTGACGGCAGGGAGAGGGAAGAAGAGATGTGATATGGGAGCATTTTCAGGACTTGGAGTTGTCCTAAATGATATTGCAGGGACAGATGCTGGACATTATATATCCTGCCATACCCCATTGAATGGACTGGGGGAGAGTGTGAACTACAATGTAAACTCTAATCCATGTGGTGCAGCAGTGCTCCAAAATGTATTCACCAAATGCAATGAATGTGTCACAATGATGAAGGAGGTTGTTGATGTGGGAGGAGTGGGGTGAGGGGGGATGGAGGGCATATGGGAGCCTCTTATATTTTTTGAATGTAACATTTAAAAATATATAAAATAAAGAGATCATAGAACCAACAATAGCAAAAATACTCCAACATCAGAAAAAATTTAAAAAAAACAAAGAATGAAAATATATACATCACCTAATTGGGAAAAACACCTCTGACCGCTCACGTGAGTGGGGAACCCCTTTGCAGCTGATCAGAGTTCAGGTTGGAGAAATGGTCCCAGGTATCCCTTAAAAGGGATGGCTCTCTCCTAGGTGAGACTTGGCTGGAAGCTTGGGGACCATCCCTTTATAGGGGTTCTGGACCTCAGAACTCCGCTGTGTCTTGCAACTTGTGAGCAATGACCTCATGGAAAGTATCCAAGAATCATCTGGAGTAGGGTGGCCAGCCTTCCACAGGAGAGATGCGCTGTCTTGAGCGGTCTTTGCTCTACTCTACTCATGGTACTCTGAACAGGAACGCAAAGGTTTTCAGCTTTGAGTTGTACAGGGGATACAAAAAGGATGCGCAAGTGCCACATCTGGTATTTAGTTCTTCTTCAACATTTGTTTTTTAGGTAATAGATAATGGGATTGCCTGCATAGCAGCATTCCAACATACTCGAGGACAAAGGGCAAGTTAATCATTCACAATTCTAGGCTAAAACAGCAGCGACTATTGCTTAGAAAGCTCAAGAATTCACGATTCTGAATAATAATTTCCTTACAGGACATCATTCACGTGTCTAACGTTGGCAACCATACTATAAGGTGTTTGCTGATCTATCCACTTTACAGAGAGGAAATTGCATTAAATGGCATGAAGTTCCCCAGCTGGTGAGTAAAAAGGCCAGGATTCAAAGCCAGGTTTTGGAGGGGTAGTAAGGAATACAACGATGGAAGACAGAAGTGGCTGCCATCACCAGGCAGCTGATTCCAGATTCTTTACTTTTCTCCATCATTTTCCATTTCTCCAAGAGAACTGGATTGTTCAGCGTAGACTGGATCAATTGATCCTTAAATCTCTTTTTCTCTCTCTGTGCTGTAGGTGTGTGTGCTGGTTTGAGTCTTTCATGGACCCCAGAAAAGCCCATTCTTAAAGTTATTCCATTCCTGTGAGATGGACTCCTTTTAAAATCTTAAGAGAAAAGTCACCTCATTTAAGGTGGGTCTTAATTCTTTACTGGAGTCCTACGTACATGGAGGAGAGCGGAGAATAAAAGCTGTCCTTTTACCCAGCCATGTGAAAGAGGACTCCAGGTTCACTGGAAGCTGCAGAAAGTCAGAGAAACTCTGATAAGCTGAGAGAGAGGTCAGAGACTTGAATCAGGGGAACAACCCAAAGCTGAAGAGACAAAGCCAGGGGAGAGATGAGCCATATGCCTGATTGCCCACAGCTGAGTTGGGGGAGGAAATGAGCCTGGAGGCGAAGGTGGAGACCAGCCGCCATCTTGCCTTGCCACGAGGCCAGAGTCCAGTATCTGCCAGCAGTGGACCTTTGGTAAGAGAGCATCTCTGACAATGCCCTGATTTGGACATTTTCACAGCCTTGCAACTGTAAGATTTCCCCTTAATAAATCTCCATTATCAAAGCCAACACATTTCTGGTACTTTGTATCGGCCAAAACACAGTGTGTTTCCTATGGAAAAAAAAAAAAAAAAAACAAGGATTTTTTAAAAAAGAAATAGAAAGTATGCAAATTGTGCCAATTCAATGTCAGAAAGATCAGTGCTAAGAATTTTTAGGTTGCGTATTTTATATTCAAGTTAAATGTATACTTACAGAAATAGTTACATTCATAAATCTTTAATCTCTTTATCATGCACATCTGTAGCTCCCAACCCAGTACTTACCATATACACACAACGCAACAATACAAACGCATTACAGCACAATAAATATAGAAACACACACAGAGCCTCTTCAACTTTTAGACAAGCTGATTGGAGGTTCTTTTGTTTTCTGTAATTAAGAGTGGGAGAGAATTGCATTACTGGAGATAAAGTTCTTTCCAAGGAGGGTGTGTTAGGAAATACAACCAAGCAAGTTGAAGAGGTTGCCACCACCAGAAAATGAATGTCCTTTTGGGTTAGAGTGTCATAGTCCAGGTATAATTTAATGTTTTCTTATAGTAAGACCACATCACTCTTTCTAAAGTGGCCACTGTGTGCCTTGTTGGGGAAAAGAGTTCATCAAAACAGATGTCTGCTGGTATTTATCATCCTAGCCATCTCATAAACCCTAATGAAATTTACCCTGGTTTCCTTAAACTCTCAGAAAAATAAAGGGAAAATCCTGTACCCCATCTGGAAATAATATCTTTCCTTCAAATTTATGGACAGCCATAAAGATTGAATATTTCTTGCTGACGAAGAGTCAACATTTGTATGTGTACCTGATTCACTAAACCTATAAATGCTTATTAACCACATGCTAATAAAAGGTTTTGTTCTAAATCCTACAAATATGGACAATAAGATTTATTTTCCATATCAAATATTTCATTGTTCCAAGGAAATAGAGATGATTAAATATATCACTTCAGACCCAGACTGTCTGCCACAAAGCCCATTCTTCTAAGAGTCACACTGGATTTTTGCGTGCACATGCTTTTTTATTATGGCAACATATATACACCATAAATTTACCTGTTTTAACTACTGTACAGAATAAAAGTCAGTGGCTTTAAGTATACCAGCATGTTGTGCTACGATCTCCACCATCCATTGCCAAAATGAATTCACCCCAAATAGAAATTCTGCACCATGAAACAATAATTCCCTTCCCCACTCTACCCCACCCATCTCTATGAATTTGCATATTCTACCCATTTCATAAAAGTGAAGCTATACAACATCAATCCTTTTGTGTGTGGCCTATTTCAACGTGGTGACTTCATATCTTGTAACATGTGTCATATGGCATGTGTCAGAACTTGAATCTTTTTATGAAAGAACATCCCACGCTTTATATATTCCACCGTTTGTTTATCAGTTCATCTGCTGACACATGCTACAGTTTCGAGGTCCCTGGCTAATAAGGATTGGAAAGGCAGATATGGATAGTTTGCGCAATTCTGTGCAGTTCATGTTTGAGATTTCCATGGACTTCTCCAATGAGATCTTTCAATAAAGTGGAATTATCGTTCATCCATGTATTTAACACATATTTAATTTTTAAATTTTTTTAATTTTTAAAGAAGTTTTAGATTACATAAATTTTACATTAAAAAAATATAAGGGATTCCCATATGCCCCACTCCCTCTCCTCCCACACTTTCCCACATTAACAACACCCTTCATTAATGTGATGCATTTGTTACAATTGATGAACCCATAGGAAGCATTGCTACTAACAGTGGACTGCAGTTTTCATCATGGTTTACACTGTCCCTCTCAACTTTGTAAGCTATGACAAAATATACAATGACCTGTTTCCATCACTGCCGTGCCATGCAGGACAAATACAATGTCTTGAAAATGCCCCCCATATTTATTTTTATGAATTTTTGTTTATCTCTTATGTGCCAAGTCTTTTATAGGTGCGAGGGTACACCAATGGTGCACTATTTACATACGTGTACAATTAAATACCTTTTATTAAAAAAAACTTGATGTGTATTCAAAATTCATCACTTCGAATTACCTTCTTGCATTTTACTCTTGCTCATGCTGTAGAGTTTACTTACCTCAGTTGTATTTGTATGGTGGGAATATTATACAACAGCGACCTCTTCCAATCTCTTCCCAACTTTGTCTTCAGTGCTATCACACCAGTACCCTAAAATGGGCCACCGTGGAAGAATCAGCACCCCAGAAATTGGCAAATGCTGCAAAATAGGACTTTCGAATGTTTTAAGAGTTGGTTCTTAAGCCTTTACCAACACACACCTGGATTAACAGGTAAACAAAGTTCCTTTTTTCACAGAGATTTCTTTTGAAAGGCAAGTGGCTCAGGAAAACACAGCAAATCCCTAGCTAGAATGATGAGAACAGATTGCCACATAATGCACAGAAAATTGACTCTATGGTTGAGAAATGCTGGTCTCTGAGTGTTTGGCAGTCTAAGGGACTAGGGAGAAGGGAAAGCAGTTCATTGGACTCATTCAGGTCAGAGTTCAGGAGAAGGGTGTCCAGAAGAGCTCTTTTTCCAGAAAATTAAGATTTCCTTTAGTTTTTTTTTTACCAGATACATATAATTTTTAAAAAATCATACAATATGTTACACAATATATTTGGTTCATAGTAACACAATTCTAGAGCGTTTGTCCTTTTGTGTCTGGCTTGCTTTGCCCAACATCATGTCCTCCAGGTTCATCCATATTGTCATATGCTTTATGACTTCATTTCTTCTTATTGCTGCATAATATTCCATCGAGTGAATACACCACAGTTTGTTTATCCATTCATCCATTGCAGCAGAGTTCTTAACTCTTAGAAAGAGGAATTGAATGGAGAGAGCTGATGGATTTGGGGTTATGTAGGTTATTCTAATCTCCCTGAGCTGCTATGACAAATACCACACAATAAGTTAGCTTAAACAAGGGGAATTTATTGGCTCCCAGTTCTGAGGCTAGGAGAAGTCCAAAATCTAGAAAATGGCAGAGCTTACTTTCTCCACCTGTGGCATTCTGGTGCTGGTTGCCAGCCATCCTTGTGTTCCTTGGCTTTCCCATCACAGGGTGATGTCCTCTCCTTTCTCTTCTTAGTTCCTGCTTCTCCATGTAGCCTTCTATGACCAAGGCTTCTGTCTTTTCATGAGGACCTCCAGTATAAAGGATTAAGGTACACTCTGCTTCTGTTGGCCACAATTAAAAATAACATCTTCTAAAGGTCCTAGTCACAATTGGTTCTCACCAACTGGAAAGTGGATGAAGAAGTGTAAACTGGGGCACATAACTCAACCTAACGCAATTTGAGAACAGCTTCGGCAAACCATCCAGAAAAACCCTGATGACTGAATGGAACAAGAAACCTTAAACCTTTCAAAGTAACAGAAGATGTTGTTCTTGCCACAACATCGTTGTTTTGGTTTCTTTCCCTTATATTGAGCAGGTGGAGAAATGATGATTTGGAAGGATGCTGGTTTCTCCTGAAGGTTCCTTGAATTTCATGTGAGAAACTCAGCAAGTTATGCTGTAGATAGCAGCAAGTCAAGTTTCACTCTGCAGGACCCAGGATATGTGGAGGCAAGGAAGCACATTGGAGTTCCATGAGGAGTGCTCTGCAGTAGTTTATGGAATGGGTGCAAGAAATCTTTCCCCAAATGCAATGGCTAGCGAATATCTGCCCTTACTTTTCAACGTGAACCTTACAGTAAATAAGGGGGGGTGGGATTGAGCATGACACGTTTCTTCTCTGTGGAGCTTGACTGCCGGGGCTCCTGCATCCAGGAATAAGCATAGACCAAGGGAACCATATAAAAGAAGTCTTCACTTCACGCAGCCAAACTACACACAGCTTATTGACAACTCCAGTTCCATAAGAACAGAAATCAAAACCAAACACATTAAGAATACAACCTGTAGGTTCTGGACACAAACCAGAAGCCCCTCCCCTATAAACAGGCAATAATGCAAGATTATTTTTTTAAGATGCTAATCTTTAAGAGGTGAGGACAGAATTCCCTTCAGAAAGGTAGCAAGTTGCCTTTCATTAAGTGTGTAAATTTGAGAGGCAAAGGCAGTGTGTATGAATGAGCATTACCAAATCTTGAAAAAAAGAATTGCAATGAATACATTTTCCTAAAGATCTATAAAACCACCAATGTTCTTTGCTCAACCAGCATTTTTTCATCCAATGTGAGAAAGTGAGTGAAATTAAAGTAATGTGAGAAAATGAGTAAAAACGAGTTGCATATCCACCGCTTGAATTATAAATATTTTTCCATATAATTGAATCATATTCTTCCATGTAATCTTCTCTGAAGTACTGTCCAACACAAAATAAGGAAATACTATACTCAGTTATATATCCTTGACAATGCAATTTTATTGCGTATATTGCCTTCTGGGAAAATGGAAAACTGTCATACATGCTATTTTTAATTTGAAAGAACAATGTACACATGGTACATGGGCACATGGTAATGGGGAATTAAGGTTGAAGATGGAATTTAGGTTTTTAATTGATTGACTGTGAAATAGGGAAACTCTCCTGGATTTTCTGGGTGGGCCCAATTATAATCACCAGGGACTTTGAAAGTGGAAGAGGGAGGCAGAAGAAGAGGTCAAAGGGAGTCAACGTGAGATAGACTTGACCTGCCATTGCTGGCTTTGAAGATGGAGGTAGGAGTCATAAGCCAAGGAACACAGTCTCCTCTAGAATATGGAAAAGGCAAGGAAAAGGATTCTCCCCAGGATCCTCCAAAAATGAATGCAGCCTAATGATACCTTGATTTTAGCCCCATGAGACCTACAGGAGTCTAAGGTAACAAGTTTGAAATCTCTTAAACCATGCATTTTGTGGTAATTTATCACAGCAGCAACAGGAAGCTAATGCACTTGGAAATATCTAGAATAGACTTTTCTTCTAAATTAAGCTGTGGTGGCATGCCAGTGTTTCACTCAATAGCTCTAATCCTAAATTTCTGTTTGGAATTGCTCATCTTGCTCACAATTTTTTTTTTCAGAAAGCTGAAAATGTTTCAGGCACTTTATAGCAGTTAAATATTTGTTGAATGAATCACAAATACAATTTTACCTACTTAAATGCATAGTTCCTAAATTTCTCTCAAAACCATCTTTAACCAGTTCAATATTTATGAATTCCAAAAAAGATAATGATTATGTTTGTAAGCTGCTTTGTTCCTCTGGGTGTGATGCCCTTTGAATGCATTAGATTCAGCTGACATGTCTTGATTAAATTACTTGTTAAGATTAGGGCTTTGATTCAACCACGTCAGTAAGGCATGATTTAGAATGAGTCTTCTCCCCCTTGGTGGTGATATAAATGGACACTCACTCAAGAAGACACACAGGAAGGGAGAGAGAGAGTTCCATAGACATGACAGAGGGGAGAACTTGAGGAGATAACTTTGATCCTGTAGCCCTGGGAAGAGAGATGAGCCATTTGCGTGATAGTTTGCAGATGAGCCGGGGAAGAAACAAACCCTATGCCAGCCTGGAACTGAAACTTTGCGGAGAGTGCCTGCCATCTTGCTTCAACACATGGCAACTGACTTTGGTGAGAAAGCAACATTGAGGTGGACTCTCTAGGGCCTTGTAACTGTAAGATTTTACCCCAAATAAATACCCTTTATAAAAGCCAAAAGATTTCTGGTACTAAGCATCAGCACCCCTTTGGCTGACTCACTATCCACACTCCATTATTGCCATTTTCACCTAAACTACCGTCTACCTTCCCCAAAACTCCATTGCCGTAGGCAGAATTTCAAGAATGGTCTCAGTGATGCTCAACCTGGTGAGAACCTATGATAAGGTGAGAAAAGTGTGGTTTGGCAGTGAATGGGGGTGGTGGTGGTGCAGGGATGTTAGTGGGATTGATAGTGTGAGGGTGAACAATAATGGAGGGTGAGTTGGACTATCCAGAGAACTAGGGGGAAGGTTGGAGGAAGGAACAGGTGAACTCTGGGAAGGTAGAGGTCTGTGGTTGAAATACAATCCTGGGAATGTTCTTTTGGCAAATGTGGCAATGGAGGATTACTGCTGCAGGGTATTGGTGGTGGAGTATGTGTGGGAGAGGGTGCACCTGGGCATGCGTCTATGGAATATTTATGTGTTCATCTTGTTATAGTGATGGATGTAGGATTACCAAATACCTGAAAGTAACTTGTTTCTGTCCCTGTTGCTAGGATGCAAAGGAAAGAATTGTATGTAAAGCAGGAGGTAATGAGAGGCAACCCTCTCTTTGGGCCAAATTCCACTTTCGGTGGTCAAGAATATCCTGTTGAAGCAATGAAGTATGAAGACCAGCTTCATCTGGTTGGCTGGACCTGCACAGAAGAAGCCTCTTGCTGTCCTCACTTCGACTTAATTAATGTAGTAAAATTCCCACTCAGGGGTGGAGTTATCTGCCCCTTTCTTGATTACACAATGTATGTGCAATCATGATTTCCTGAACATACCAATCATTCAATTATATAACCAGCTTTATGTGTTCATCTAGATGCATAAAAACTAATGCATTATCAAAGCAAATGCTAAGTAGTAACTTGGGTATTTAAGCAAGAGTGAAATTGCTGCACAGGGAGTTGGGAGACTGACCTTGGCTCCTTATCTCTGCAGACATAATAAAGGTGAGTTTGCCTAACTCTCATGTTGAGGTTTTCTTCATGCCATCTCTCATTATCCATAAAGAATCTGCCTTGACATCTAACAATAGGGTGTTATCTCAGTGGAAGGAAGCCCACACAATAAATGACAAAATTTTTAACTCCCATCTTGGGTAGTTCTGCTATGTTCTCAGATAGAGGGACATGCATCTCTAGAGTACATAAGCAGTGCCTAATAAAAGGAAACAGACCAATATGTCTAGCTCTTAATATTAATGCATGCAACTACGAAACTTCTTTATGTAAAATTGAAACGTAGCCTAATAATTATTGCCTAAGAATTACCTCCTAAAAAACTCCTTGTTGCTCAAATGTGCCCTCTCTCTAAGCCAAACTCAGCACATAAACTTACTACCTTTCCCTCAGCATGGAACATGACTCCCAGGAATGAGCCTCCCTGGCACTGAGGGATTACTCCTAAGCAATACATTTGATAAAAGACCTTGACCAAAAGAGGGAAACATCAAATATGAAAGAGGTTTCATGGCTAAGAGATTTCAAAATGAGTTGGGAGGACATTCCAGAAGTTATACTTATGCATGTCTCAGGTGGTTCTCACTAACTGCCACAAACAGGGGTGCTCCTGAGGGCTCTAGAGTCCTCCAGACACTATAGTCAAGGCACAGAATTCCTTGCAATCATGCCCTGTTGGTGAGCCTTGCCTTGGAATACATGACAACCTATTTTCTCAGTGTAACAGAGCTAGACTCGTTGATAATTTTCCCACACATGATTCTTCTACCCCTTTTATTTGAGCTTATAATTAGCATGAAACTCATTAAATATGTGTCTCCATGACTTAAATCTTCAGTCTGTTCATATGCCCTGAATTTCAGCAGAGTGGTAGCCAACACCTGCTCTCCACATTATCAGACTTGCCCAACATAATATGCTGATGATGGACAGCCCCCATCCCAAAAAACAGAGAGAATCTACCAACTGCAAGCAAAACAGATGTTTCCATCTGCCCCTTAAGATCTAAGCCCTCTCTCAATCTGAGGCAGAGCAGGCATCACCATCCCAAAATCCTCAAGGTTGAGGGAGGAACAAACATAAGGTGGGGATGCAACCATGGACAAAGTAAACTTATTAATATTGAAGTACTGGAAGAACATGTAACATTGTTATAAAAATAGTGGTTACCAGAGGTTCTGAGGGGAGGAGGACATAATAAGTGGAACATAGGGCATTTTTAGGGTGTTATAACTAAGTGTAAACCACATTGTAAACTATAGACCTTGGTTAGAAATGATGCTTCAGTATTTGTTCATCAATTGTAACAGATCTACCACACAATTGTAAGATGTTATTAATTGGGGAAGATGGGAGAGGGGGAGGGGGTTGGGTATATGGGAATCCCTTATACTTCAACGTAATTTTTCTGTAATCTAAAGCTCTTAAAAAATGAAGTTTATTATATTAAGGGGAAAAAGAACAGCCCCAAGAATTCTACCCCTTATAAGCACACATCTTGACCCTGGTTTTCAAAGTCTATTCTAGGTGCCAGTATTACTCTTATCCATTTCTATGAGATCTTTATGTCTGAAAGACACTAAAAATATTTCAGGTATAGTGTGTTTTGCATTGCTTTTCTTTAAATTCTATTTTCAATTGTATATATCATATGTGTGTTTGTCATCCAAAGAGGTGCTGGTGCAAAATGCCAGAACTCTGTTGGCTTTTATAAAGGGCATTTATGTGGGGCAGAAGCTTTACAGTTACCAGGTCATAAAGCAGAAGTTACTTTCCTCACCAAAGTCTGTTGCCACATGGTGGAGCAAGATGGCTGCCAACATCTGCCAGGGTTCAGCCTTCCTCTTCCTCTTAAATCTTTGTGGTTCCAACTTCTTCCAATATCTGCTGAGCTGTAGGCTAGGACAAGTCTCATCTCTCTCCCAGGACTTATTCCTCTCTGGACTCAGCTTCTCTTTTCTCTCCACAAAGTCAGGTGGAGACTATCAGGCTCTCTCTCTTCCCAGGGTCCCTGCCATGTCTATGGAGCCATCTCTATTTCTCTGTGTTCTTCTCCTGTGTCTTTACTTCCCAGGGCTCCAGCTCAAAACTCCAACCTTCCTTTCCTGCAGTGCAGTTTCTCTGTGAGTCCCTGCCCACCAAGGAGTTGGGCACTCAATATCCCACTGATGTGGCCCAATCAAAGCCCAACCATTATTCAATCAAGTAAAAAATCCAATATGTGCAGAGGAACAAACCAATCTACAAATACAATTCAATATCTATTTTTTTGGAATTCACAAACAATATCAAACTGCTACAAGATGTCTGTGTCAAAATTTATATGATGAGGTCATTTGCATCTGAAAATTGCACATTCCACTCTATTCTCATCTTATATTTTAGCTGAATTTTGCATAGCTTATCTTTAATTCAAGTGAAACTTGGTTGGGAATGTGATGTTAAATGGTCTAAATTTTAAGAAACTATAACCTTTTGGTCCTTATTTTAAGAGAATTTTTTATTCAAAAATCACAAGTTGTTACTGAGATTTATAAAATGCCTATTACAAAGTGTATTAGCATGATCATAAGATTTCCACATGCCCTTTGCTCTTGAAGATTTAATATTTGCTGTTTGGCCATTGTCAGATGACTTACGAGATCTACCAAAGCATGCCATAAATTGTTATTTTTATCGCGTATGTTATAATATTTATTAAAGGAAGTCTATCCTTTGATTCTTAGATAAACCTAGTAATTTAGGGTCTTGGGAGACAAATATGTATTATTCTTTGTGCACTTTTGTGTATCTTGCATTTTCCTATGTCTTATATTACACTTCATTTTTCTGTTGGATTCAAATATATACATTCTATTTCTTCTCATCATTATAGCTTTACATGTATTTTTCACAAGGCCCAAATTCCTCAGTTTCTTTCCCCTCCCCCTGAAGAATGCAAGGATCCTAGAAGAAATTAGCTATGTATCCTCCTTCTTCCCTTAAGTGATATTATTTTCCATAATTTTATTTCATTGAACTTCTCCCTAAAGTAGACATTTAAAAATAAATTTAAATAAATAAATTTTTATCAAGTAGATGTTTGCTTCTACTTCTCCATGTTTTAATAATTGCTTTCTTTGCCATTTCACCTGACATCTCAGATTTTCTCTTTCTGGAATTGTTTCCCTTCACCTTTCAGAAATTCATTTAGTTCATTGAGTTCTTTTGCTGCATAGTGGTAAACTCTCCCCATTGTGTTTCTAAGTTTTAAAAAAATGTCACCATCATAATTGAATTACCCATTTAGACCTTTAATTCTAGGTTGAATGTTTTCTCTTGACAGTTTAAACAGATTATTCTATTGTCTTGTGGCTGTCACTGATTTTTAGAAGTTTGTTATTAGCTTAATCCTTATGATTTTGTAAGTAGCATCTTTTCTCTCTGATTAATCTGAAAATCTTTTCTTTGCCTTTTGTGGTCTGCAGCTTCATCATGAATCTGTAAGGTATGGACTTATTTTTATTTACTCTGTTTGTAATTATTTCCTGAGTGTGCTTCCAGAATACCTTTTATCAGTTCTGAAAACATTCATCCATTTTTCTGTTTTTCCTTAACATTGTCTCTTTCCCATTCTTCCCACTCTGTCCTTCAGGAATATAATTAGCTACAGTAGACAATAATTACAACAAGAATATTAATAAGAACATTTATTGAGTGCTCACTATACACTAGGTAATTCACAAGAATGAATGCAAATAATCCACACAGCTGGTCTGAGAAATAGACACTATTTTCCCACCGTTTTACACATGAGGAAACCAAGGTAGAGAGATTTCCCCCCAATCACATAGGTAGCAGGAAGCAGAGTCAAAAACTTTCATCCCAGACATTTTGTCCCAGGACCATTCATTTGCTAGACAGGAAGAGAAGCAAAGAAGAAAAGGGGGGAAATCAAGGAGTGAAAGTGTTTTATGAATGCTTCATAATCAAATGAAAAACTTACTGTGATTTCTTAAAAAAAAAAAATTGTGTGTCTGGGTTAAGGATCTGTAGGTAGAAGTTTCTAACACAACCTTGTTGAAGCAATCATACTGGAGATGCTGCTTCTGCAAGTCATCTTCTAGAATCCACAAATCCGCATGAATCGTTAGATGGTCACCTTAATCTGTCCTTTACCTGGGATTCAGACATGATTTTGTAAAAAGTTAATACAGTGAATGCTCCATTTAAGGTTCACTGTTGTGCCGATCAACTTTCATTTCATTGAGTGCCTCAACATGACTTGGAGTAACAACTTAAGTTTGAATAAAAATAAGTGGTTGAAGTTACCCTTTTTATCCCAAACGGCATTAATGAGTCAGCTGACACTTGCTCTTTTGACCACTGTAATGGTGCCTTTGTGGTTGGTAACAAGTAGCCCCTGTAGTCATGGAGCATCTTCCTTGTCACACCCACAGAAGGGGAAAGACCCACAACATGGCTGCAGCCAAGGTTTCCAAATGGTGTTGAACACAGAGAACTGCTGTGGGACAGGTGTTATTGTCTTACGATGTTCTCTCAGAGCTCTCTCGATTTTCTTTATCACTGAGTCAAATAACGCTTCATTGTCAGTGTTGAGCAGTCGGGCTTCTGCAGGGTCTCTTGAGATGTCAAAGAGCAGTGGAGGATCATGGAAGTCCACATCCCCAGAACACGAGCACAACACACTGCTGTAGCAGGCATCAGCACCCGCTGGGTGGAATTTTGGAGTTACGTAATGGACCTTCCAAACGGTTGCACCTGGAAAACAGGGGTCTATCTTAGAGCCAAATTCATTGCTATTTTAAAACTCTGACCATTCAAAATATTTCTCCCAAACACTTTCCCTCACATTCAATGATCTTCTTCTGCACGGAATTATATAGCAATGGTGGCATTTATTCAAATTTTAGAACATTGCACAGTTTCATTCCAAACGTGAAGAATTTTCTTAACTTATCATAAGAAATTTTGGAGACAATAGCGCCTACCTAAATGACCACCACAATCATACAAATTGTAATTAAAAACGTGATTTGAAAACATGATTTGACTTGGCATAAGCAAGGTGGGAAAATTATATAAGGCTAAATACCATTCTCTGATCTGAAATTGGCAAGGGTCATTAGGCAAGATTCACTATTCCTTGTTCTCTCTCTCTCTCTCTCTCTCTCTCTCTCTCTCTCTCTCTCTCTCTCTCTCTCTCCCCCCCTTCCTCCTCTTTCCTTCCTCTCCCTCCCTTTCTTCCTTCCTTTTTAAAATATGAAATGGTTAGCAATTCTATCTCCTGAGGTCAATTTTAGGTAGTAAGCATCATGAGCATTTCCCAGGCTGTGGTCAACACAGAAGTCTGCTGTCTGGATCTTGTGAAAATTTTGCTTTCCTAATAAATTCGAACTAAAACACCTGTTTGGATCTTTTACCTTTTTTTTGTCTTTCCCCTACCATCCTCCATGGAGTACAAGTGATTCTTAGAGAAAGAGTAAACATTTTGCATCAATGGAATGAATAGCACAAAGATAAGACTATTATTTTAGGAATGGCAAACTGGAAATAGGCAAAGAGCCATGGTTCCAGTGTGACCCAGTCTCAGAAAGTTTTATTATGTGAAAAAATAAAACAAATTCTGTCTAACCCTGTGTAGTCAGATTTGGAAGGCTTTTGTTGTTTGGTCAACTGTTTTCTTTTGTAACTTACAGTTGAACATGTTCCTAAATGGTACAGAATTTGAAAGAAAGAGTTATGGGTTTTTTGTTTGTTTGTGCTGTTTATGTTTTACTTGGAAGACTCATCTACATAAACATCGAGACTGCATCATGCCATAGAAAATTGGTCACATGGGGGGAAATCCATGTTTTTCCTGCAAATCAAGTCACATCCAATCAAGTAATAATTCCTAAACATTATCCAATGTCTCTGAAAGATCTTTCTTTACAGACATGAGTGAATCAAAATCATATGTTAATTTTTATTTGTTTGCATGAAACCTATTGTGTAAAAGTGGGGCAGAGACCTTCAACAGCAATTTTTTAAAGGAAGGTGGAATAAGTAACAGCTGTGTGAGTTAGACCAGAGAGTTTATGATTTGTGGCGTGGCTATTTCAAGTCTGTCAGTCTCTCTCACATGCATGCAAACAAGGTTACACACACACCCATTCCCAAAACCCTAGTATAGCCACAATGTCTAGTAAAGCAACTTTCTAAAGGAGAAGAATCATCATGGCTGGCTGTTGTTTGCGTGAGAGATAACTTCCCCCAAGAGAAATGGGAGACGTGGCTGTGTCGTTATGGTGTTCTCCTTCATGTCCACCATCATCCTACTCACAGTCCTTCTGATGCCACCTCACTGAGTGCAAGTAGACGCCGCAGTAGTGGAAGAGAAACTCATGGTCAGAGTGGGAGACCCTGCCTTCCAGCAAGGGCATCAGGTTCCGGCCATCAATTATTCTTAGGAGAGAGGTGGGATGCAGAAAATGGGGAGAAAAGCCTAGATTAGTCATGCATTTTATAACCGAAGAGGGAAAAAGAAGAGAAGGAAATGGGGACGAGAAAGAGGTGGTGAAGGAAGAGGTGGAGGATAACAAAGTGGTAAAGAGGAGAGGGAGAAGGAGGTGAAGGTGGAGGTAGAGGAGGTGGAGGAGGTGTGGGAAGAGGTGGAGAGAGAGGAGAAAGTTAGGAGGAGGAGAAGGTAGAGATGGAGAAGTTGAATGAGGAGGAGGAGGTGGAGGAGGAGGAGATGAAGGAGAAGGTGGAGGAGAAAGAGAGAGTGAGGAGGAGAAGGTGGAGATGGAGGAGAAGGTGGAGGAGGAAGAGGAAGTGGAGGAGGTGGGGGAGGAGAAGATAGAGAGGGAAGGAGAAGGAGGAGATGGAGGAGAAGGTGGAGGAGGTGGGGGAGGAGAAGGTGGAAGAGGAAGGACAAGGAAGAGATGGAAGAGAAGGTGGAGGAGGAGGAGAGAGTGGGGAGGAGGAGAAAGTGGAGATGGAGGAAAAGGTGGAGGAGGAAGAGGAGGTGGGAGAAGAGAAGGTGGAGGGGGGAGGAGAAGGTGGAGAAGGAGGAGACAGTGAGGAGAAGAAGAAAGTGGAGATAGAGGAGAAGGTGGAGGAAGAGGAAAAGGTGGAGGAGAAGGAGAAGGTAGAGGAGGTAGGGGAGAAGAAGGTGGAAGGGGAGGAGAAGGTGGAGAATATGTCAAGAAAGTGGAGGAGAAGGAAGTGAAAGAAGCAGAGGTAGAAATGATTTTTATAAAATTATTACACATTTTTACTCATTTTATAACAACAAAAAGGAAATGACACATTTTCCAAGATTATGGGAGATGTGAAACACTGGAAATAGTCTAATATCTTGGAAGACAACATAAATTAATGTCATGAATTGAAGAAATTCAGTCCTTTACACTCATTCGATTCAAGTAAAACTTCCCAGCAGAGGAGTAAAAAGCACCACAGGTAGGTACATCGAGCCATGAAAGCAGATAATGTGTTTTTCCATTGTAAAACCCATATATAGAAAGTGTGATAAGATACAGTGTAAGCCATCATACATAAATTTACTCATTCTTGCTCTTATTCATAAATTCATCTAATGTGCTAAAGGGGAGGAATATAAAAATGATTGAGGTGCCATTCCCACCATAAGGCCAGGCACTTGTACACAGGACTAATATGAGGGAGAGAGTAAATGTGATGTAAGATGAAAACAGTCAAAATATTCCACCATGTGCCAAGGGGAGAGAAATGTTGCCTGGCCATATGGGCAGAATATTGGTAATTAACTCGCAAACTGGATACACACATAAAATTATCTATTGCATCCGCATGTGTGCCAAATACCCCTCCCTAGATCAGAGGCAGCCCACTCTCCATACCTGTCCTGAAGCAGGATCCCACCACCTATATAAGACAATGTCGGGTAAATATCCATGAGGCTCGTCGGCTCGTCGATCACCTTCCCCGGCTCCAGGACTGTCGGCCACCGGAATATGCCAGGGACACGGATTCCCCCTTCCAAGCCCCCCATTCCTTTGCCACCTAAAACCGAAGATGAAAACCATCGCTGGAGTAAACTCAACCACATCGTTCTCTGCCACGTTGAATCTAGGTGCAACTTTTCTCCATACTTGCTATATTCAAACCCATAGGCTATATTTGGGAGGAGAGATGCAAGTACCTGAGAAGTGAAAACATGCCTTCCTGAAGCTAAAACACTAGTTGTGAGGTTCTCATGTACAAGTGACACATCAATCATAGGGAATAAAATCTAAGAGCGGTCATAAGAAGCTATGCCAATGACATGTCAATGAAGACTACAGAATTTCAATATCATGAGAAGAAATGAGACAATCCCTTAAGCCACCAAGTCTTCCTTGAAACTAGACTGGCTCTAAAGGATGGGCTCGACAAACTCAGGAAGTTTGACCTTATCCAATGATCTCCCCGATAAGGGAAGGAAGAGGGAATTAGCTGGGCTGGTAAATGGTGCAGCGATAACGAAAGTGTTGAGAATCACTTCTTAGGCAAAGGCCATCTTGGGTGGTTCCAGCACAAATCTGAGATGAAGACGGAGCTGGAGGACAAGTCCTGAGTCAGAGGCATTCAGAGAAGAATAGAATACCGCAAGTCAAGGTCATACTTTAAAAACAGTCTCTCTAGGGAAAAAAAGAACATACAACTATTCCACAAAGAATGACTATGAGAAATTCATTGAACGTCTTCCACGTGCTTATCCTTCTTACTGGCATTACGAATTACAAAGAAAATCCCAGAAAGTGTCTCTCTAGTAGAAAACGAGGGCAAGTCCCAATTCCAGACTTCACATTGTCCAAAGTCTCCCCACTTTTAAAAGTATCATAGTAATGAAAAACTGACAAGCTCCTGGAAACAAATCCATATTTTTTATGCCCACGAGCAACAAACAATCAAACAAACTTGGAGCTTCTCAATAACCGGAAAATGTGTGAGCATGAAACAGAACTAATTTCTTAACCAGGATGTCTAGTTCATTGATGAGGTATGGGAATCAGACTAGTGAGCTGTTACCTGCCCCAAAGGGAATGGCTACTCCCAAGAAATACGGCATATCTCTTCAGATTTGAGGAGCAGACATTATTTAGGATGGAGTTTACACACAAACACCCAGGCAGTGTCACTGTTACAATAACCCATTTCATTGCACAGCATATGCTGAGTGATTTCATTTTATTACCCACCTTTTCAGCTAGGCTTAGCAGCATTTTGCAGCTATTTAATCTTTCCTAATGAGGAATATTATGACAAAACAGAGAAGACGCACACATTTAGAAGCTCACCTCTCTGTCAATCCCCATATTATATATGTATTATGTTACATATCATATAATATGGATACATATTATAGATGTATGTGTCTACATTATATATGTGAGCTATTATATACATACTGTTATATACATAATGTATATTATACACATGTATACATATATATATAGTTTATACACTATTTTTTAATGTGTAAGGAAGTCTAAATGCTCTGACTTTTAGAGTGATGACTACTTTGATGTCCTTTTAGATTTTGGGGGTGGAGGGATAGCAAACACTAAATTCTTTTTAAAATGTTCTCTTGCGTGGCTCTGCCCTGCTAAAATCCTAAGAGCATATATAATTGACTCATCAAGGAGGACATCAGAGGAGGTCAAGAGAATACACTGGAAATGAGGAACAAGGCTTTCATTCATTAAAAGAAATGACTCTTTCCTGAACAATGCAACACTTTCAAAAGAGAGTGATAACACAATTTACTTACTAAATTTTAAAAAATCTGAATCCAGGTGTTCACGTGATTATGATTTAACATCCGTGGATCTTATCTCAGGGCAATTTTACCTTCTGAGGGGACTTGGCATTGCCTGGAGGTATTTTCAGTCACCACAATTGGAAGAGGGGGTGCTCCTGGCAGAGTGGGTGGACCCCAGGGACACCCTATAGTGTCCACCCCTAAGAATCACCCAGCGCTCTATCCTGATGTACCTAGACAAGCTCTCCTGGTCCAAACGTGTGTTTAAAACTGTTGGAAATTGCCCCAGAAGTTCCAGTGTTTTGCTTTCTTTTAAATTTTCATCCAGCCTCATAAAGGAGGATCACTCACACACGTTCAAGTCTCCAAAACAACGAAAGCCCAAGCTATGCCATCTAAGTAGAGAGGGCACTGATTTTAAGCCAAAAAGGGTCTTTTCGCTACCTACCTCTGTAGATCCCATTCCAGCCACCGGTCTGAGCCGCCCCGTCCTGAGATTCCAGGCTGCCTCCGTTGTCCGAGGTGAAGTAGACCAAAGTGTGGTTAGTCAGACACTCTTGTTCCAGGGCTTCGACGATCTTGCCTGGTGAAGGTCAGAAGCAAGAAACCTTTCATGTGGACAACTAGCATTTGCTTACGTGAGGTCACCACTGCCCACAATTCAAATAGCCCATTCAAAGAGGGTCCAGCTGTGAAAATTAACTTATGAAACCCACTGAATAGACTGGGGGAGTGTGTAAACTACAGTGTAAACTATCATCCATGTGGTGCAGCAGTGCTCCAAAATGTATTCACCAAATGCAATGAATGTGAATGATGAAAGAGGTTGTTGATGTGGGAGGAGTGGGGTGAGGGGGGTGGGAGGTATATGGGGACCTCTTATGCTTTTTAATATAACATTTTGTGTGATCTATGTATCTTCTTTAAAAAAAAGGCAATAAAAATAAATTTTAAAAAAAGAATCTGGAAAAATAAACTATGAGAGTCATTATTTGGGCCCCAATTGGACAAAAATAAACCATTTCTTCAATTACAATGGCTACATTAGCCTTATTTCAAGTACAATGACTACAAAGCTTACTCTCGTCATTGACTGTGGATATTGTATATATTTGGCTTTATATACTTTCTAAATTTTAATAAATGCTACTCTGAAGGAAAGACACTCTTATTTTTTAAAATAAAATGATCAGTGAAATTGGAAAAAAAAAAGCATGTCAGGGAGCTGATGTGGCTCAATTAGTTGGGCACCTGCCTCCCACATGGGAGTTCTCAAGTTTAGTTCCTGGTGCCTCCTAAAGAAGAGGAGCAGATGCAATGAGCAGATATAGTGAACAGACAAGGAGTGGAAACAATGAGCAGACAGACAAGGAAGCCATCTTGCGGGTTGGGGGGAAATGTCTTTTTTAAAAGTACATCTGGGGAAGCGGACTTGTCCCAATGGATAGGGCACCCGCCTACCTCATGGGAGGTCTGCGGTTCAAACCCCGGACCTCCCTGACCCGTGTGGGGCTGGCCCATGCGTAGTGCTGATGCGTGCAAGGAGTGCCCTGCCACGCAGGGGTGTCACCCACTTAGGGGAGCCCCATGCGCAAGGAGTGCGCCCCGTAAGGAGAGCCACCCAGCACTAAAAAAGTGCAGCCTGCCCAGAAATGGCGCCACACACCCAAAGAGCTGACACAACAAGATGACGCAACAAAAAGAAACACAGATTCCCAGGCCGCTGACAACAACAGAAGCTGACAAAGAAGAAAACACAGCAAATAGACACAGAGAGCTGACAACTAGGGGAAGGGGAGAAATAAATAAAAAATAAATCTTAAAAAAAACTAATTCTTTGAAAAAAAGAACATATGCAGAACACATGGGAAAAATACAACCGGAATGACCTATGGCCTGTGTTTAGCAGTAATAATATAATATTCTTGCATCTATTCCAAAGATGTATTGTGCTGATACTGAGGCAGTATGGAAAAAGTGAGCCAAATGTACACTATGGACATGGTAACAATCAGATGATATCTTACCTGTAACAAATGTTCCACCACAGTGTGGTGTATATATGGAGGGGTGTTGTTTGGGAATTCTGCACATGTGCATGATTGTTTTATAAGTTTGCAACTTCTGTCATTAAAAAAATATATTTAAAAAATAATAATAGGGTGGGTTGGGGAGAAACACACCAAATGTAAGGTAAGGACTAAGATTAGAAGTACGATTTTAACAATATTCTTTCATAATTTGTAACAAACATTTCATGATAATGCAAGGTGTTGGTGGAGGGTCGATGTATGGGACCCCTGTATTAAATTATGCATGTCTGCCTTGTAAATCTACAACTTTTACTATACACTTATTGTTTATGTATGTTCATATATAAATGAGATAAAGATAATAATATTAGGGAGGTTTGGGGGGAAATACTTTGTTTAGTAGTAATATTTTGACGATGCTCTTTAATCATTAGTTAAAAAGGTTTAACAATAATGTAGGGGGTTGGTGGTAGGGTGAGTTATGGGAGTCCTGTGTGATGTTATATATGTTTGCTTTGTAAGTGCACAACTATTACTATACACTTATTGTTTACGTATGTTTGTGTGTGGGTGATATATTTCAATAAATCAACTTTTTTTAAAAAGTGGATCTGCAGGAATAAAAAGCAGTCATCACATCCTGCAGAGAGCAGCAGCCTCTTATTTTAGGAATCCAGGGTTCCCTGGTGCCATCTTGAGTCTGTATCAAAATAGAAGGCTATTTTTGTTGTTTGAGTTGTAACAATAACATTCAGTTACACTTAGCAGGCATTGCAGGTAGACGCTGATACATCTTCAAGGGGACAAAGCGTTTTGAAAAAAATTCAAGTAGAAAGTTGAGCAAGCCAAATTCCAAACCATGCCAGTTTGATTTCCAATTTCTTTTGGACATTTTCAGGTCAGCAGGAAACACTGCCCTGGGATTCCCTGGGCACCCTGCAAATCTTACCTTCCAGTCAACACATATCCCTCGTGCTGGAATCTCATCCCTGTTTATTCATTGTTTAAAAGTGATTTGTTTGAGAAGCCGGGCTAGCCATTTCTTAGAAAAGCTGCCACTCTAAGTTAAGATTTGTGTTATTATTTCATTCTATTTTTGTGGTGACCCATGAGTTTGTAGCATAAAAGGTGATAAAGGCTTTCTGACAAGAGCATAATTAAATGATCAGTTTGTGATAGATCTAGCTAGAGTAATAACTATATCAATATATATCAAAGGAATAAAATAGCTACAAAAACATTGTTTCATTTGGAAACGTATAGAATGTGTGTATGGAATGTATAAATATGGGAAGGTATGTGTGTGTGGGATTGCAGATGGCAACGGGATAATCATGAGTCTCGCCAAAGATACATGGAAAGAGGCCAATAAGGAAAGGTGATTAAAATATTTTTTAAAAGCACAAAGTTCCTTTGAATGGAAAGGTTAGATCGATATTGAACTTAAGATTTCAGTAATTCTATCCATGTTTTTTTTTAATTATTTATTTATTTTTTTTAATTACATTATGAAAAATATGAGGTCCCATTCAACCCCACCGCCCCCACCCCCCACTCCCCCCACAGCAACACTCTCTCCCATCATCATGACACATCCATTGCACCTGGTAAGTGCATCTCTGAGCATCACTGCACCCCATAGTCAATGGTCCACATCCTAGCCCAGACTCTCTCACGTTCCATCCAGTGGGTCCTGGGGGGATCTATAATGTCCCGTAATTGTCCGTGAAGCACTATTGGGGCTTATTTTTCAGTAACGGCAATACTGGGATCCACCATGCTTTTCACAGCAAAACTTCATTAATATTGAAAGCGAGTTTTTCAAGAAAATGACTACTTTTATTTTAAAGATGGGAAAACCTAGACTCATAAATTGTGACTGTTATTCTGGTTGTATTCACTGGTACTGCTCAACCCAGAGCTAGTTTTTTTAATTCAATTCAGTGAAAAAACACTTACCAGCATTTGCCCATGATATACAGGGCTGGATGACATGTCAGACATTGAAGAGATTTGCTTTTCTCTAGCCCTTGAATCTCATACAAAAAGCTAGGTTACGAAATACTCACCTACCATCCAATCCATTTCTTCAACATTATCCCCATATAAGCCGTATTTGCTGTGTCCAAAGAACTTCTTCTTGGTGATAAGTGGTGTGTGGACATGCAAAAAGGAAACAAACAGAAGGAAAGGTCCACCTTTATACCTATGGGTAGAAAATCAATTGCATTATCCATCAAGGCAATTCCTCCACTTTGATTTCATTCTGCACGTCTTGAAAGAACTTGGAAAAACTAATGGAGATTTTTTTCATGCTTTAGTAAATAATGCATACCACAACAAGACTCTATATTGGAAGGAGATTCTCACAATAACTGAGAATATGTTTTAGCAATAAAATAGTGTAGTCAATCTTTGACTCTCTAGTATCCAGCTTAGCATCTGACATAAGCAGCGGTTTAATAAATCTTCCAATCTTTGTTGAATGAATAAAGTCACGTAAAAATGAAACAAGAATTCTCATTACCCATTGTACTCTCTTGGACATAAAAAAAGAAGAAGTGTATCCTAAGTGTAGGCTTACTTCTCCTTCATCTGAGGCTTCAGATCCTCCCCTTTCACCATCCTTGTGTTTCTCAGTAAAAGAAGCCCTGATATTTAACTAAATCCAAGATTGCCCAGAACACAGATTACATTTCTCAGCCTCCATTACATCTAGAAAAGTCCAACCAAGGGTGTAGGATAAATAAAACTGCACTATGCCGTTTCTAGAGAGGGTTCTTTCTTATTCCTTCTTCCTCTTCCTTCTTGCTGCTTAGAACATAACTAAATGGCCGGAGCCTCGGCATCTACTTGGAGCCATGAGGCTACTACCATGGGATGGCTGATAACAAGGTAGAAGGAGCTAAAGTGCATCTGAGGCCTGCCTACTGTCAAAGAGAAATAAGTTTCTCTCCTTTGTGTCATGTTGTTTGAGTTTGACATTTTTATGTTTCCTGTAGCCATCTTATAAACCCATTCATTCACAACAGCATTTAAAAAGAGGAAGGAGACAGAGTTGAGTTATGTTCTCTCAAACATAGCATAAGCAACTTTGGCAGTGAGAGGCATGTGAAAAATGGGGTGCTGCTATCTACTCATTAACTCCCTGGAATTATGCTGTCACTTTTTCTACCCACTCCTCCTTCTGAGAATAGAAAAGCAAGATCAATGAGAGTCCACTCTGACAATTTTAATGGGTTTTCAATACTTAATTGGGAAGGAACAGTCATAGAAAGATGAGAGCTCAGTACATTCGTGTGTGTGTGGCTTGGGTTAAACTTACAAGACTTAAAACTAGATATCTGCAGATACAGAGCCACTTCCAAGTAGTTCAAAGAGCAAGAAGCGTCTAAGGCAAATCAAAAGCCAGACAAATTCCAAAGAGTCAACCAACTCAGATATGAATCTGCATTAGAACAATATAGATTAAAATTCTAGCTTTAAAAAACAGAAGTGTATAAAATAGACTTCTTTGCTTGTCCAGTGTTCAGTTTTGAAATTCAACTCTCTATTTCATTTTATCTCAGGCAGGGGACTCAAGTATGTCATAAATATTTCAAACAAAGTGGCCCAAGAGGTACCCAACTGCTCTGAAATAGAAACGACATTCCTGCCCAGGAAATCAGCGCAGAAATGACTGATTACCTTTCAATAAACGAAAGCGCCTCCCTCAGCATGAGGGAAGAGACTCTTTCCTCCTTCATCGGCTGTTGAACAATCTCATGGTTCCTCATGAGGATGCAATTCCAACGCCGGGTAAACCCATAACTGGAGTACCAGGCTGTGAAAAACAAGAAGACGAGGAGAGCAAAGGAGACGATGACCTTCCAGGGCACTGAGAACCAGCCGGCGTATCTGGGGATGTAAAGGAGCAGGGGGAAGAGGGCAGCAGCAGCCGTGGAGATCCAGAGCTTGGCCCTCAGCCAGCGGTGCAGTTCAGGTGTCTTCGAAGGCTGGCAGTCACTGATGAGGCCAAAGGGAACGCCGTAGAAGTAGTCGAAGCCGTGGTTGAGAGGGTGGTGGCAGTGATCATCTCGAGAGGCGTGACTCAAGCCCTGGTGCCATTTTCCTGGGAGACAAGACAAAATCAGGCTGTCATGGCACTCACAGAACCAGTTCCCAGAATTTCAGCCTCACTGGGTAAAAGTTCAGTACAGCTCCAACTCTTGGGCTGCTATTGTATCACCAATCACCTCCCTGGGAAATGCCAAGGAGTCTCCTAAATCACAGAAGAGGAGGCTCACGTTATATCCAGAAGAAACCATTTGTTTGGGGCTTTTACATCCAGCTCTGTGATTTAAGATGGTTTGGATATCTGGAACCAGCGAGAAAGCCAGAATCTGCACATTGGTTCATCTGTTGTCAACTAAACCACGAACTTACAAAGTGTACTTGGGGCACTGGCTATTGTTATCCAAGCGACTTCTGCCCTTTTCTTTCTGTCCTGCTGAAAAGTGTCTGAAATTCTGTACACAGAGCCGCTCTGCAAGGGCCCTAAGCTAAGGATGGCAATCTAGCCCTGCAAAGTCCATCACCAACCAAAGGATTCTCAGGGTGGGAAAAATCCCTTTTATTGAACACAAACTATCCATCAATTACCCCTACGCTTTATTTACATACATTATTGTATGGAATCCTTTCCAAATCCTTTGTTACCAATGAGAAATTCACTGTCTGGGTTTATTAACGTGCCCACAGTCACGTTAAGAGTGGTAGAGCTGGGCATGAATCCAGGTTTGCTTGTGAAAGTGTTAAGATGCTTTCAAGGATCTCCGTTCACAGGATGCTACTGGGAATTAGACGGGAATAAACGGTTTATTCATCAAATGTGGAAGACGCTCCAGCAAAGTTATGCATTGTTTTTAACTGAGGGCATCCCACTACATTTAATATTCTTACAATTCACATTGAGAATCACCCCTGCCCTGTGAAAATGGTTGCAGCAAGCAGATATCATTGCCCGAAATTACTGAACCACAGAATCTCTTTTTAGAGGAATGACAGAATGGGCCAGGATTTTACAGAATATGCTTGCTTGATCCTATGTTGCATTTTATTTTCACACCTCCCCCCCATGGTACAGAATATCATATGATCTAAATAATTGACTATTAATTGCTTCAATTTCACAAACTATTAATGTAAAGAGTTCCGGATGCAGGAGAACTTCATTAAAAATTCACTGGTTCTGTTCATGCTGTCCCAAAAGTATATCTCGTTACAAAATATTCCATTTCGCTGGCAAAAACAGTTAAGCGTGTCCACTTTTCATGGTTTTCCCAGTACCATGGGCTCCATACTCAAAGCCCTCAACCATTCTGGGATAAATCCCTTGTCCCTGCGTCTGACCCCAAAGTTAAATCACCTGGAATTTATTCCACCAACCACCCGGGAAATGCTGAGTCTCCACGAGAGCACACTGAGTCTGCACTGTCCTATTTCTACTTGCAGATTTCTGCCGGCCTACCTATGAGTCCAGTGCGGTAGCCACGGTGCTGCAGGAGCTTGGCAAAAGTCGTTTCGTTGGCAGGGAGACCAGCTGACCCGCCGAGCCAGGTGAGGGCTCGGTTCAGATTGAAGGAAGATGCCATTCCTAAATGGACAGAAGTCAACGGATTAGTGTCTCTTAATGACAGTCTCTACCGGTTCCCATTCAGGGCTGATATTCTTGGAATTCTCTCTTGTGTGGCTGTACCATTTCCTTCTTTCCTAAATTTCCACTGATTTTCCTGGCTCTATTTCCTGGACCCTCTTCTTCTTGATTGAATGCTATTTCCTTGGGTAATTAGAGTTCCCAGATTAAATGCATCCTACTTGACCCAAAAAAGGGCAGGTTTGTGGAGGGAAGTGGTACAATTCCTTTTGCATTTTCTGTGGATTTGCACTGCTGGGTGACCTGAGAAACCTGGAGATTAAAAGAAATGTGCATGAAAAATGCAAACAAAGATGTATGGATTGAAAGAGAAGGAAAGGCAAGTTGTTATTTCACGAGTCCACTATGGAAGAGAACCCATTTGTTTAACCGAAGTAGTAGAATATTATCTTGGTATTCAATTCTTTTTTCTGGAATTTTTGAAAAGTAGAAAGAATTAAACTCAATTATTTGTCCCACATTTTTTGGAAAATTACTTATGAATATGCCTTGATTATGGTGTGCCCATCAATGATTTAATTGTTTTTGTTAATTTCAATAAGTGGTATTCTACCATAGTTGATATTTATAATTTCATCAAATTATAAATGCCATTGACTTTTCTTAAAACAAACACAGTTCCATATCTCTACAATCTCTTCATACACAGTACTATATTATTTGGAGACTATTTTTTTGGAAACCAGATATGTTGAGCAAAATTGAGAACACTGACTTATGAAAGAAGTCCTTTGAGCAGCAGAAGTAGATGACCATAAATCAATGTTCATGTGATGGGAAGTTACAATGTTTATTTACTCTTGGGCTGCATGTAATTCAAATTAACCTGATTGGTTTCCTTCCCAGGCTTTATCAGATGTAGAAGCTACCGCTTAGAAGAATGAAAGCTCATAGAGAAAAAATTATCGTTGAAAAATAAATGGTGGGGGTGGAGATATTAAAATTATAACAAGAATATGTAAGAACTAAAAAGAGCAAAATAGTCTAGGGCAATTTCATGTAGAGAAATAGGGGCCTCATTGTATTTTAAACGGGTTTAAAAATTGATATTCAGAGTTTCTTTTGGGGGTGATGGAAAAGTGTTGGTAATGGAGGGAGTTGATGGTAGCCTAACAATTTGGACATTTAACAGCACTGAATTATATATTTGAATGTGGTTAAAGAGGAAATTTTAGGTTGTATGCGTGTTACTAGACTAATTTTTTTAAAACATAGCACTGTACAATACAGTGAAACCTAGTTTCAACTACGAACTCTAGTTAATAAGATAGGTATGACAATGTTGTTTTACCAACTGTAGCAGAGATACTAAATTAATGCCAAGTGTTGAGATGGAAAACTGAGTGTGATGAGGAGGGATATGTGAGAACTCAGTATCTTCTGTATGATTTGTCCATAACCTATAACTTCTCTAACAAAAATAAATGAAGGGAAGCGGACTTGGCTCAGTGGTTAGGGCATCCGTCTACCACATGGGAGGTCCGCGGTTCAAACCCCGGGCCTCCTTGACCCGTGTGGAGCTGGCCCACATGCAGTGCTGATGTGCGCAAGGAGTGCCCTGCCACGCAGGGGTGTCCCCCGCGTAGGGAAGCCCCACGAGCAAGGAGTATGCCCCAGAAGGAGAGCTGCCCAGCGCGAAAGAAAGTGCAGCCTGCCCAGGAATGGCGCCGCCCACACGGAGAGCTAACACAACAAGATGACACAACAAAAAGAAACACAGATTCCCGGTGCCGCTGATAAGGATAGAAGCGGTCACAGAAGAACACAGCAAATGGACACAGAGAGCAGACAAGGGGGGACGGAGAAGGGGATAGAAATAAATAAAAAATAAATCTTTAAAAAATAAACAAAATAAATGAAAAGGAAATGGGAAAAACAGATACCACCTCACATCCTCTAAGATAGTTACAAGCAAAGAATGACCAGGGAGCAGGTATAGCTCAGTGGTTGAGTGCTTGTTTTGCATGTAGGAGGTCCTGGGTTCAATCCCTGGTACCTCCCGAAATAAAAGGCAATGACAAGCCTTAGCAAGAATTTGGAGAAATTGGAACCACGCACATTGCTGGTGGGAAGGTCAAATGGTGCATCTGCTTTGGAAAATAATTAGGCAACCTCCTCAACAAGTTAAAACACCGACTTACCATATTTACCAGCATCGAACTGCTAAGTATAATCCCAAGAGAACTGAAAACACACGTCCATCAAAAAATTGGTGCACAAATTTTCCCAGCAGCATTATCCACAATTGCCAACAAAAGTGAAAACAGTGCAAACGTCCATCAACTGATGAGTGGATTTTTAAAATGTCATACAGTAGACTCTTATCTGTCCGTAAAAAGGGAAAAAGTATTGATCCATGCTACAACATGGCTGAAACTTTCAAATATTATGCTCCGTGAAAGAAACCAAACACAAAAGGCCATGTATTGCATGATTCCATGTATATGAAATGTTCCAATTAGGCAAATCCATAGAGACTGGAAATAGAATGGGAAGTGACTATTAATGGGCCTGGGACTTCTTTTTAACGTGATGAAAATGTTCTGGGAATTATATAGTGTTGATGGTTATCCAACTCTGTTATCCACTAAATTGCAAACATTAAAAGGGTGGATTGTATGGCATATGAATTATAGATCAACAAAGCTGTTACAATAAATGAAAAAACTGATGTTCATAATGTTGATTCCAAGCTTAGGTATAAATATTAAATGGTAGCCAAGTTACTCAATATTTACAGGCCTAAATATTTTAATTGTGTGTGTGAATACAAGATTATGTTCCAACTCTCATTTATGTTGTATTTTCTTAACACGCATTTTCTCAATGGCTCCTTCCACTTTTCCAATCTACCCAGGGACTCGTTTGGCTTGCATTTCTTAGAAATTCTACGTGGTCTCTGATAGCTTGAAGACTCTCACCACATTTGCTCTATCATTAAGAAACTGCTTCCCAAAGCCCAAACCTGGCCACTGTGTACGTACACAGGTGAGCAGCTTGGGGACACCTGGCGAGCAGAAAACCTGTATAAGCTTCCCAGCTACAGCAACACAAGCCCTGCTTGAATTTACATTCATTCAGAGTACCTTAAGCAAACTTTTCGGACTGCTTATGAAGAGTTGCAAAAACAAATCACGAGAAAGCATTTTCATCAGAGAAAAATACCGTTGCAGGACAGTTTGCCTTACCTGATCGAATTGGATACCTGCCAGTCAGGAAGGCAGCCCTGCTAGGGCTGCACATAGAGGCGGCTGCCAGGTGTTGGGTGAGCATCACACCTTCCCTGGCCAGACGGTCGATATTAGGTGTGCTGTGGACCGAATTAAAATCCAGTGGGTGAGCTTCTAATTCCAAATTGTCCTAGAACCTAAAATTCACCCTTTCAATCTTTCTTGTTTTTTGTAAAGTTTGTAAAACACATGCTTTATCTTCCCCAGTGTACTTATAGTGATTTACAATCAATGTGGAAACTGTGAGACACTGAATCCTTCTCTTCTTCAATGTATTACAGTTACATGTAAATGGAAAGTAGAGTGCAAAACAATATATCTTCAGGAAAAAAAATATTACAAACTAATAAAGGCCATCAAGTATAATTTAAATGATTACTAAACTGAGTAAATATGCATCTCAATATCTTACCATGACCCTAAAATGAATGAGTAAATAAAATAAATAAAAACCTTAAAGTATTTTCTGTAATACAATCTAGCTTTTTATAACCAAATTTTAAGTTTTTATAACTTTCTGTCACCAAATTGTGACATTTTAGAGTTTATCAATTTATTCATGCCATAGAGAAAAAAATTTGGAGATAAAGATGTCCAAAATACTACACAAAATATTTGAACGCCTATAGAAGAGAGGCACCCTGAATTGCTTTGCTTCCGCAGGAGTCAGAGCACACCAATACTAATCTCACACCAATGACTCGTTCCTTTCACAGTCACATGGAAGGATGATGATGGAGGGTTTTCCATACCCCACTCTGAGACACCCATGTGTGGGCACAATATCACAAGAGGTGAGACAAGTGGCTGCCAGTGGGTGACAAATTAGGAGAACAAACCTCCTTCCTTAGACTTGACTCCCATGGAGAGGAGAGGGCAACACCTCAACTCCCGGCTAAATGCCCTGAAAAAGACCAGCTCTTTTCAATCTTCAAGTGCACATTTAAAACATAGGATTTCACCGACACAGTGCTGTGTAAATTCAAGTTAAAAAGACACGTAGACTTTCACATCAGCAGGATTTGTTTGGCAATGCGTAGAGATAAAGGAGGTCTCTGGGTACCAAAGGCTTTGGAAAGAATTCAAGGAATGCATTTAAAAACTCTACATTAATGTGGTATATCCATAAAAGGGAATATTATTCAGATGTATGAAAGATACATGCTACAATGTGGATGAACCGCAAACACATCAGGCACAGTGAAAAAAGTTGGACACAAAAGGACCACTTAGTACATGATTCCACTTATCTGAAATATCAGAATAGTTAAATCCATAAAGACAGAAAGTAGGAAAGCAGATTAGTGGTTAACAGGAACTATGGGGAAAGGTCGAGATATGGAGGGACTGCTAATTGGCATAGGGTTTCTATTTGCCGTGGTGGAAATGTTCTGGAATTAGTTAGTGATGATGTTTGCACAACATCGTGGATGTACTAAATACTACTGAATTTTACAATTTAAAATGGTTATGTGGTGCCTTTTGGGGATTTTTGGTTTTGTTTTGGCTTTTCTTAGGAGGTACCAGGAGTTGAACCCAGGACCCCGTATATGGGAAGCAGGCATTCAATCACTGAGCTAGGACTACTCTCCAATGGTGCGTTTTATGTTTTGTGAATTTTGCCTCAATAAAAACAAAATTTTTGTTTCTGACATTTTGCAGATGGCCTAGTGCGGTCACCCCTCGGGCTGAAGTGTGGTTTGCTGGCCTGGCAGGGGAGCGGCCGCGGTAGGCCTAATTCCGCTGCCCCCATAATAGGGTGGCTGGTCGGACTCACCGCCACCCCTGAAGGAAGCTCGGCATGGGCGCAGAGTGCCCTCGGGTCTCCCCTTCTCGGCAGCCATGCTTCCGCGGCCGCCCCTCCTCCCAGATGGCACCACCCGATGCCTTGTGGGGCGGCACCCTTCTTCTTCCTTCTCCCTGCGCAGGCGCAGGGCAGAAAATTCCAGCCCGCCCTTTTCCCTCCCCCGACAGCAGCAACAGCCAGGCGTGGGCGGGAAACTCAAGTCTGCCCTCCACCCCAGCAACAGCAGCCACCAATCCCTAAACCCTGCCCCTTCCCCCAGCAACAGCGACAGCCAATCCCTAACCACCACCCGTCCCCCGTCCAGTACCGCCCACTGACCTTTCGCCGGCAACCAATCAGAACAGGGCGTGGCTTCAACCAATCAGCCTTCCCCAGCCCCTATAAAACTGTTGCCTCTCCCTCAATAAAGTGGACTTGCCTGTTTACCTCGTCTCCGCGGTAGTTCTTCTGCCGTGCGCCCTCCAGTCCTGAGAGCCCCCGACAAGGGCCTGGCCTCCCTTGTCCCCGGTTCGTCGCCTGCTTCTCCGGGCGACCCCTTCGTCGCCGGCTTCGCCGGGCGACCCCTTCGTCGCCGGCTTCGCCGGGCGACCCCGTCAGCCAAACCGCGCAACCCCTGTGAGACCGATCCCTCGTCTGCTGCCGGACCGACCCCTCGTCCCAAGTGGGACCGACCCCTCGTCCCAAGCAGGACCGACCCCTCGTCCAGAGCTGGACCGACCCCTCGTCCGCAGCCAGACCCCACCTCTACCGACCGAATAAGCCGCCGCAGCCTAGTGTGACCCCTATTGATATAATAGATAATTGGTTTCTGACTGATTCCTTGCTACAATGTCAAAGATGAGGATGAGGCAACTTGGGGTGCTAGCCATGCAGGTGGATGGTGTGTCATCTGTCTTTACCTCATTGTGTTATTACCGTAGCAGGACAAATCTCCCACCCCCAGGTCATCCGCCATCAGCAGAACAATATTGGGTCTGGAGTTTCTTGTCATGACAGCTCCATTTTCATTCCCGAGCAGCCACCACAGGATTACTGACAGCCAACAGTTCCTGAAAGTATTTTGGGGGGTTTGGGGGAGGCAGAAGAGAAGAAGGTATCGATTAACATTTACATTTTAGACAGTTTCATATACGAATGAATTGGGGAGCGGTGTAGTTCAGTGGTTGTGTGCCTCCTCCCAAAGTACAAGGTCCTGGGTTTAATCCCCAGAACTTCCTCAATAAAAACATACAAATAATGGCATTCTTTACAAATTTTCACTGTAGATCATATCTGAGTTGGCTTACTCAGAAACCATAGTTTCTCTAAAAAAGTAATTTTATGTTACTGTAATATCATATTTTACAAACCGATTATCATGAGTTGAATAGTGTTCTCCCAAAATCCGTGTCCACTTGAAACCTTATTTGGAAAAAAGGTCTTTACAGAGCTAATTCGTGAAGGATCTTGAGATGAAATCATTTTGGATTTAGCATGGGCTCTAAATCCAATGGCTGGTGTCTTCATAAGACAAAGGAAAGGGATAGTTGACATGGAGATATAGAAGAGAAGGTCATGTGAAGCTGGAGGTAGAGATTGAGGTGGTGGAGCCACGCAACAAGGTATACCAGGAGTCCCCAGAAGGTGGAGCTCCCAGAAGGAGCACAGTTCTGCTAACATCTTTGTTTCAGTTCAGCAAAACTGAATTTGAACTTCTGCTCTCCAGAACCATTAGCGAACAAAGTTCTGCTTTGGAAGTCAACCAGTTTGTGTTAATTATGGCAGCTCCAGGAAACTCATACCCTGATTTCACATGCTTTATGACAACTTACTCTCAGAAAAACTCTTCAAGCAGCTGTAATGATATCAGACTCTTTATAAATAGTCTGGCAGTGGTCAAAGTTGTATGTAAAGTTCCAATCATTTGCTTTATTCATATACAACTGTAAACACAGTGAAAAATCAAAGTAGGCAGGTTTGATTTTTTAAGTTTAATTGCACTTTTTGAAGCCATGTTATAACCTTGGACTCTTGCTCCAAGGCATACAGATAAGAAAGTAGCAAATGAACCAATTTCCTAGGAAATTGATTCCAGAATGCCATGATGGCAAACTAGACTCTGGAGTAGAATGCAAATATGCAAAGAGACTTATTCTTTTATCTTCATTGAGAAAATAAGTCTATAGAAGACCTCACACCTGGGGACACTCAATTGCCAGATTAATAATAATAATAACAAGAGTAATAATAATAATGTAAATTCTTTTTAACACCTGAAAAAGGAAATATAATATTTTGTAAAATATTCTACCAAAATTTAGACTGTAAAGTACCCATATGTAAGTGGCCAATTCTATAATGTGCTGAAAAAAAATCCAACAACTCTTGATGGATGATTGTCACTAGAGGCTGGCAACCAACCTTCCTTCTGGCAGGATGCTGTTTCTGCCACCCACAATCCATCCCATCAATTACAAGCCCTATTAATTCTACCTCAAAAGTGATATTGTAAATCTATTTGTGCCCATCCATCTTCAATGTAAATCTATTTGTGCCCATCCATCTTCACTCTCATCGCGGGAGCCCAGGAAACTGTCTACCCCTTCTTTCACTTGTACACTTCAAATCTTTCTAAATGGCTTGGACTTCCCCACTTTCGCACCTGCAAAAGGCACCCAAGAAGGGAGACCCTATAAAAATTCACCTGTTTTTATAATACTTCCTAAAGAAGTCCAATGGCTTCCCAATTTGGGGGGATTAAATGTCCAAACCTGACCTTTCTGATAAAACTTGACTCAATCGAGTTTTTTTTCTATTCCTTCTAAGACTTCCTCTCACAGTTTCCTCTTATTGGCTCACTACGTGCGAATTCTCAAAACCTAAGATCATACATGTCTCTCCCTCTGCAACCTTCATCCGGGAAAGCCCTGCCTCTTACCCATCATATTTGCATACATCCTTCCAATATATTCCCAGGGTAAGCGTCACATCCGTGGCAAAACCATTCTTCACAGCTGCATCCAACAGCAGTCCTTTGCGACTCCATTACAGTTGACACTTCCTTTTCACCTTTGAACTTGTTATGTTTTGGGATTTCTAGTTGGCTGCTTGTCTCTTTCCATTAGACTGTAATTTCCAGGGAGGACTGGAATTGTGACTACTTCATTCACCTCTGACAGTCTTGACGATGTGGTACAGCGTAGGTGCCCTTAAATCCTTGTTCAATGTATGAAGGAATGATGGATGATGAATGAAGGAATGAGGGATAGATGATGGGCGAATGCCCTCTGCCTCACCTTCCCTTCTCAGCCAAGCAGCTCTGCAGACTTGTTGGCTTTGTCTTTCTTAACGTCTTCAATTCCAACACATTCCTGAAGCCCCCTGTTGTCCATCTACCTGCTTATTGCCTCCAAATCGGTATCGTATTTCCAGCCCTCTCCTAATCTTATAGCTTAAGATTTATAGGCACAAGTGCCAAGGGACCCAAATTTTATACTTACTTGTTCTGGCAAGCTTTATTCAGGCAAGGAAAATAATGACTGTATTGAAATAATAACGTTTTAAAGACAACATAAGGTGATTTATATTTATATAAATATAAATTTATATAATGCACAGTACACAATGAGTCATCAGAAACTGCCGTTATTACTATGAATTTTATTACTTGCGCAGACAACAGAGGTGTTCAGAACCACATATATATATAGTTGTCAATGAAAGCCTTTAAATTTTTAAGAATTAATGCCGTCTAAAATTGGTACTCTCTTCCCGGCCACTGTAAACATTCATATTTTCAAATATGACTTATCTAAAAAAGAAACTGGAAAGAAGTTTCCATTTACAAAATCTGAAGGAGACAGCAAAAGTTCTTTAGAACAAGCATGTCTCTGGTTTGGAACATTTTCTATGAACATATTATTTAAACAGGATGCAATTGCCTTTTTGTGCTATAAACCTGATGCTACGCTTGCTTACTCTGGTGTTTTGCCATGCAGATTGCAGTTCCCATGCTCTCTCCCTTATAGATTTTAGGGCAAAATCCCTTATAGAAAATAGTTTTGATAGCCTTGATTCACATATCATGGACTTTCTTTACCTACCTCAAATAATTCTAATTTTTATGACCCACAGGCAATTTAGAAGGTGGTCTCTGCTTCTCTATTAGAAGGGGAATTCCTTAAATTTTACCACCTTATGTTTCTCTACTGTATCAGGATGTTTAATCCTTCGAATATGCTTTTCGACAACATATATTACTAATATATATTACTATCAGAAATGCGTGGATCCATAAACAGTTGAGAACCAGATGTTATCTACTTTAGCTGTGCACTGGAATTTTAAAAATTGATGCCAGCATTCCATCCCCAGTAATCCTGACATTCATGGATCTGAGGTACAAGCTGGCCATTAAGATTATTAAAAGTGGGCGGCAGACTTGGCCCAGTGGTTAGGGTGTCCATCTACTACACGGTAGGTCCGCGGTTCAAACCCCGGGCCTCCTTGACCCGTGTGGAGCTGGCCCAGGCACAGTGCTGATGCACGCAAGGAGTGCCCTGCCACGCAGGGGTGTCCCTGTGTAGGGGAGCCCCACGCACAAGGAGTGCGCCCCGTAAGGAGAGCCGCCCAGCACGAAAGAAAGTGCAGCCTGCCCAGGAAAGGTGCAACACACACGGAGAGCTGACACAACAAGATGGCGCAACAGAAAGAAACACAGATTCCTGGTGCCACTGACAACTACAAAAGCAGACAAAGAAGACGCAACAAATAGACACAGAGAACAGACAATTGGGGTGGAGGGGTAGAGGGGAGAGAAATAAATAAATAAATCTCTAAAAAAATAAAAAGCTTCCCAGGTGATTCTACTGGGCTGTCCAGGTTGAACCCACTCTTCTAATTAAAGCTTATCTGCATCTTCATACAACTAGCCAACAGCTGGACTATAGAGAGAAAATGCATCACCTGCTGAAGCTTTGATTTGGACATTTTTCTTGGCCCCAAGACTGTAAGTTTTTAAACTAATAAATCCCCATGGTAAAAGCCAACCCATATCTGGCATATTGCTTTGGCAGCCTACAGAAAACTAAAACAAGCATAAAAGGAAGATGGAACCTATGAATTCTATAGATACTTGAGCAAGGGTGACTTTACTGTGTACTTACTTCCACAACACTCATGTATTAAGAAAGTTGTGCAGAAAGAATTTACAAGTCTGACATTGCCTTCTTTAGAAAGTTCTGCTTGCTGGATTAGCCCTTGGCTGGTATCTGGGAACATGGCATTCAGAAGGGTTCCATACCTGATAAGAGTGACTCACTGTACCAAACTATTTTTTAAAACAATGTGGATTATGCTGAACACCTGCTTTCCTTCTTGGAACCTGGAATTTGGCAGGTGCTAGACAGAAGTTGCCTATTTGACCAGCTCCCCCACCAAAAAAATAATGAGCTGCCCTGGTAGAAAGCACTCAACACAGGTTGTCACAACTCATTACTAGAGAAATTAAGCATGTTCTATGTGACTCCACTGAGAAAGGACTCTGGAAGCTTTTATTTAGTTTCCATCAGATCTCATGAGATAAGCCTTCACCTTTTGTTTATTTTGCCTTGTGTCACTTTCCTCTAATAAATTACAGCCATGAATAAAAAGATAGGTTGAGTTCTGTGAGTCCTCTTAGAGAATCACCAACTTGGGGTGGTCTTGGGACCCTCAAACACAAAATTCCATTTAAAAAATGACAACTGTAGAAGATGAGCTCATAGTTCAAAAATATTAAAAACAAATATTATTTCCATGAGACAGAGACAGTCAACCATTGAGACAAATGGGATGATTTACAGCACCTTTGCTAAAGGACCCATGCCAAAGAGATTCTAACATAAGTGTTATCAGAAGGCTCAAGAAAACAAAGAGAAGAATAGACAAAAAAGCAATGTCTTAAATGAAATGTTTGAACATTTCAAAACAAAACAGGTCTGTTTAAAGTAAAGTAAAAAATATAAAACAGACATGAAATATAGTCATTGGAATTTAAAAATAAACTTAATAGAAAAGGAGTAAGCTCCATTAAAATTCAGAATAACCTGGAAACTAGATCTCAAAGCATCTCATAGCATGCAACATGAAGAGCCAGAAGAAGGTAAGAGGCATGAAAAATAAGTGTAAAGTATCATCCTATATTTAAAAGGATTTAAAGGAATGATATTAGAAAGGAAAAGAAGAGGAAATATTCAGAGATATACTGGTTAAGAATTTTCCAGAACTGAACACAGACATGAATATTTAGACCGAAATAGCACAGCACATCTCAGGCAGGGAAATAATTACCCACTTATTTCTGTGTCTTTAAAGTACAACACAACAAAAATAGACTGGTTTAAAACAACCGCAAGTTACTTACAATAAGGAGACAACTGGACTGAAAAGAAACTTTTCAACAGCCACAAGGGAAACCTGAAGACCAGGTAATACTACTTTCAGAGTTAAGGAAAAAATCACTATCCACATAGAATCCTATACACTGCTAATATATCACTCAAGAATTAGAAGAGATTATGGGCATTTTGGGATATATACAAACCAAAAGACCCCTGATGAACAAACTACTAAAAATTTTTAATAAAAAAGGCAAATGTATCCCAGGAAGAAAGTGTAGAACACAAAAAAAGATGGTGAAAATAAAATGAGATAAAATGTGCTGATAACTAAATATGCATTGACAAAAAAACCCTGATAATGTAATAATTTAAGGAAGGGGTAAAACTAGGCAAAACCAATTTCCCAATCAATAATTACATGGAGAATGTAGCCGTTTGATAAGTTTGATATTCCTGATGAATTCCAAAAAGAAATATTGGATTATGTTTCTAATCTGATCTGTACCTGGGCATGATTGAGTTATGATTAGGGCTTTGAGTTCCCACCCCAGGTGGGGAGTCACAGATAAAAGGTATGACAAAGAACGGAGTTGAGGGTTTTCTGATGTTGGAGTTTGATGATGAAGACTTAAGCTGGAGCCCCAGGAAGTAAGCACACAGAGGAAAGAGAAGCACAGGAAGAAAGGAACCTTGAACCCAGAGAAAAGCAAGCCCCAGGAACATAGGAACCCAGGAAGCCTGAGCCCTCACAGACGTCGGCCGCCATCTTGCTCCAACATGTGGAAATAGACTTTGGTGAGGGAAGTAACTTATGCTTTATGGCCTGGTATCTGTAAGCTCCTACCCCAAATAAATACCCTTTATAAAAACCAACCCATTTCTGGTATTTTATGGCAGCACCCCTTTGGCTGACTAATACAGAGAATGAAAGGGAGTGACTTGGAGTTAAAACATTTTATAGTTTTTCTTTCTTTAAAAGGAGGGTAGAGGTACTGATTAACTATCATACTTTGATAAACTAAAATCATGTTAAAAATAATTAGGGGCAAACACACAATTGAAAGCATTATGTGGGAGTGGATGTAGCTACCTGCTTCCCATGAACAAGGTCCTGGGTTTGATCCCTGGTACCTCTGAAAAACAAACAAACAAACAAAAATGGCAACAGAAAAACAACTGTCATTGGGGAGCAGATGTAGCTCAGTACTTGAGTACCTGCTTCCCACATATGAGGTCCTGGGTTCAATGCCCAGGACCTTCCAAAAAATAAAAAAGCATTATGTGAAGTATAGCCTCCAGACCAGCTGGGAAGGGAGGAAATAAAGAAATCTCAATATAATTCGCAAAAGTATGGAAGAAGAAAAAAGACAAAGAAAACCCTTGCAAATAGAAAACAAACTACAAGATTATAGAAATAAATTCAACTATGTTAACAATTTAAAATATAAATAAGTGGCTTTATTTGCTTATTGTAAGTAAGAGAGTCTCCAATTATTTATTTTAATCCACCGGGCTTTTTCTAAAACACACATCAAAAACCCAATGACAAAGAAAGTTTGAAAATAAAAAACATATAAAAAGCTACAATGGGCAAATAGTAACCAAAAGAATGTAGTTGTCATAGTAATAATATCAGCCAAAAGAAAATAAAGTTAAAATCATTAATATAGACAGGCAGAGCTATTATTGAATGAGAAAAGTAATCCACAAAGATGAAAACCATAAAACTTTATGACCTCAATTATAGTTCCAAATTGTATAAATCAAAGGTTGAATAAAATATGAGGAAAGGGTGATAATCTACAGTCATAGTAGAAGGAATCTCTCAGGTACATCAGAAAGAACAATTATCCAAAGGCTCTTGACAAGCAACACTTCTCTCAACATATAGAAAATTAGTGCATTTGCCAACTTACCAGTTCTGGAATGGCTGTTTCATAGTGTCTGGTTATTTTACCTGAAAAAGAAAAGAACAGTGTTGCTGCCTCCCTTTACCCCTCCTCCTAGCCTTTGTTATCTCCCTTTTCCAGCCGTTGCTATCCTTCACTGCCTACCTCATAGCTGCCTGCACAGCTCCGCCTATCCACTACCGCCCGGTAGTTAATCCGCCCCCGTTCCTACCCCTCCCTTGACCCGACCTTATATAATCAAGTGTATTTCCGCAATAAAGTGGACTAGCTCACTCTCACAGGCTGTCTCCGTGGTTTTTACCGCGCGTCCCCCACACCTGGAGAACCTAGGCCTACGCGCTGGCCTAGGGGCTCACCGCCGAGCCGTGGAAGCCCTCCCGGTCCTCGTGGGTTGCTAACTTAAAATAGCAAGCCCACAGCAGAACAGCTAAGCACTCTTGCAAAGAAACTAGTTTCTGCAGAGCAAGATCCTTAGTGAGCCAAAGTGCTAACTAGCCTGTTTTGTGGTGATCCATTCAATTCTTTATGCCTAATTGCAACAAATGGTCTTGACTAATCCATCAACATGAGCCCCTCCATTCCAGAGTCTTAAAAAAAAATTGATAATAAACAAGCAGGCATGTATTCAACAAAAGTTTGTATCAGCCCTTCACTATATATGGTACTCTGCTGGAAAGTGAGATATTTTACAAATTTTGAGTCAATACATCTTGTCTCCCTAGCAGGAGAGTGCTGTCTGCCTTAAAACGCCTCACCTATGGATCAGCTGCCGGCTTGGTGGCTCAACTCATTTGACCCAAGAAGGTGTGTCTGACAGCTGTATTTATGATCCTTTTATAAGACTGGTGTCCCCTGCTTAGGATTCCCAAATTGTTCAGACAGGTGAGGTTTCATAACAAGCTACTCCACAAGATAGGTGACATATAATAAAAAATTAATAGCACTGCCATATACTTTATAGAGGTTTATAATATTCAAGGCACTTCCAGGTACATTTTCCCATTGGATCCTGAAAACATCTTACCCAGCTTGCCTCAAACGGTTAACAACTACTCTCCTATTTTATGAAGAGGGTATTGGAGGTCATCGAGGTTTAAAGACTTGTAGGAGGCCACTGAATTGAAGAGCCAGGAATGAAAATTTGGCCTGTGACTCTCAGTCCTCTGTATGTCTAAATCAGATTTCTCATGGCCACCATCTCATGTTCAACCCTCCAACAGGACTCTCAAATGTGATCTTTCTAGAAGCTGTCTCTCCTAATGCATTTGATCACCATGAAACTGAAGCCCACACCCCAACCTGTGAGTGACAGTCCATTCTCTCTGCACCACAAACACCTGTGAATAGTTCTGTACTAGACCTGACCACATGTGACCTCCTAAAAAGTCACTTTGGCCATCTCTGTCATGCCTAGTACGTTAGATGGTTTGGTGGTTTGAAGCTGTTTGAACCCGAGTTCTTAAAGGTAATCCATTCCCGTGGGTATGGACCCATTTGGAGTCGAGTAGGATCTTCACTAAGTTAGGATGCAAGCCACCTCATTCAGGGTGAGTCTTAATCCTCTTACTGGAGTCCTTTAGAAGAGAATGAAATTCAGAGGAAGAACAGAAGCCAGAAGCTGGAATCAACAAAACCTGGAAGAGAAAGGAGAGCTCAGCTCATGCTGCCATATGCCTTGCCTTGGTATGGAGGAGACCAGGACCACTGGCCTTCCAGAAGAAACCATCACCTGATTGTGCCTTCATTTGGACATTTTTCTCAGCCTCGAAACGGTAAGCTTGTAAGTTAGTAAATTCCCATTGGTAAACACTGACCCATTTCATGGTATTTGCATTTTGGTAGCCTAGCAGGCTAGAACACATGGCATTCTAGTAAATGCATACTTAAGGAATTGAGAGAGTCCCAAGAGCTGGGTGAAAGGGACAGAAAATGGGTTGGAAATTATTCTTTTTAATTCAACAATAGATGCCATAACTTAATAAGTTACTCTCTGATCTGTGATGGGCAAGAGTCTCAATTGGTGGATGTAGCTACCACTGCAATGTGCCCCCTAACAGGCAATGAAAAAAAGCAATTTTAGAAATAGATGTTTTTAGAAATAGATGTTACCCTCATGGTAGAAAGGAGGTGCTAAAGTACATTCCATCCCTACTTCTAGATTTTAATGTTTTCACCATTAGTGATTAACTCCCAGTGACCCAGGGACTTCCAACATGAGGGGTCTAATGAAAGAGAAACTGAGGGAAGGGGGAGCTTGAGTACTTTTAGATAAAGTTGGCTGAGGGTACTGATGACAGTCTGAAATAGAAGGAAACCATAAGAAAACATTGGAAACTGCCTAGCGGGAAAAAAAAGGAGAAAGGCAGAAAAGCACACAACTAAATTCTGGGTTCCATTTCAAAATGGCAGAAAAGTAAATACTGCACTGACATCAAAGAATTTATAAGAGAGAAAATAAATGCATAAAAACGCGTTTTGTGGTGGATAAAAAGAAGGAAGGCAGATGGGAAACCACAGGAGCAAGCCTACTTACCGCTTAGAGTCTCCAAGCATGCTACAGGAAATTCTAAGACTGCAGTGAGGAAACCCCACCCAAGGCACAGAGAATTAAGTTATAGGGGGAAAGCAGATGTGGCTCAACTGATAGAGCATCTGCCTACCAGGTAGGAGGTCCAGGGTTCAAACCCAGGGCCTCCTAGCCCGTGTGGTGAGCTGGCCCACATGCAGTGCTGATGTGCTAAAGGAGGCCTGTGCCATGCAGTGGCGTCCCCGTATGGGGGAGCCCCATGTGCAAGGAGTATGCACGCAAGGAGAGCCACCCCATTCGAGAAAATCACAGCCCACCCAGGAGTGGCGCCGCACACACGGAGAGCTGATGCAGCAAGATGGCGCAACAAAAAGAGACACAGATTCCTGGTGCTGCCTGACAAGAATGCAAGTGGACACAGAAGAACACAGAATAGACACAGAGAGCAGACAATGGGAGAGACGGTGAAAGAAATAAATAGAAAAAATCTTTTTAAAAAAATTAGGTTATAGGCAATGAGGACTTATTATAGAGTCACCAAATATTCACAAGTACAACAATTTAACAGATTACTCAATATAGGACTTACTAATAACTATTTAAATTACTCCAAAAAACAAAGGAAAGGAATCAATGAAACTAGAGTGGGAATTTGTGCTATAAAAAGAGATAGCTATGAAATTGAGATGAATTCCAATCTTGGAAATGGGAAGCACAAGAGTTAAAAATTGAAAACAAACTAAGCTAAAGTCCCACTGAATCACAAAGTGGCCATAGCTGAAGAGTATATTGTTAAATTAGAAAGTTGAGCCAAAGAATTTCCACAGGATACTACAAAAAGAAGGAAAAGAGATGGAAAAGCTAAAGAAAGGATAAGGCAAGGGGTTGTCGAAGGTTGGAAATGCTGAGCATCAATCTTTCTATTAAGACAACTGATGGGTACAATTTAAAAGGCTGGAAAGCCTGCAATATTTGGTAATATTGGACAACTTTCAGGAACTGAAGGAAAGTCCAGTCTATAGGATAACAAGGCCAGTGAATCAGATGAAAAGCTACCTACACTTAGTGCTGAAGTTTCAGGATACAAAGAACATATCCAAACTACTAAAGAGAAAATACTTACAACTGGATGAGACTCAAATGACTTTGGACTTCTCGTGGGAACATTGCACTCAAGTTGCCATGTCAAGATGGATTGACATTGCTAAGCCTGACTGCTCTGAAAGCATAATTTGAGCCTGAGCCTCGACATCTCCTTGAGCACATATTGTAGAATGTCAGCTAAATAAACATATGTTCACAGACTCAGAATCTCTCTGAGGAAATCAGCAGAAATATACATCAGGGGGAAAGTAGGAATCAGAATTCAGGGAGGTGTGAGCTTAAATCGTGAGCAAAGGAACAGGGAAAGCATCTGTATTGGGTTGAAGACACCCGGAGACTCTGCGCGTGACCTCCTACGGGAAAAGGTTCTTTGCAGATGTGGTCAAGTTAAGAAGAGGTCCTTTTGGTTTTGGGTGGAGTCTAAATCCAGCATGACTGGATGTTGGTACAAACACAGGGAGAAGACATCCTTGTAACGATGAAGGCAGTTTGGAGTGACGGTCTACAAGGCAAGGTACACCAAGGGTTGGGGGCAAGCAACAGAAGCTCAGAGAAGCAAGGAACAGATTTTCCCCTAAATCTTCCAAGGAAAACACAGCCTTGCCAACACCTCGATTTTGGACTTCTGGTTCCCAGAGCCAAAACAGAATAAATTCCTGAAGCTACCCAGTTGGTGACACTTTTTTAAGGCATTCCCAGGACAATTTATATGGCAAGGCACACTGTAAGCAAAGCAAAAGGGGCAAGTTACAGGGAAGGAAAAAAAAATGCCTTCACTATTTTATATAGATAAATTAGTAAAGGGACAAGAACACTAGAGGAAAATGGACATGGGATGCAAGAAAACAATAGTAAAATGGACATAAGACATAAAGAGATAGTTCATAGAAAATGTACGAATGGTCAATAAACATACAAAAATATGTTGACCCTTCCCAGAAACCAGAAGTACATGTTGACATTAAGAAGATAGCATGCCTCAGTCGAAATACCAGGTTGGTTTTTTTTCAAGTTTGATAGGATGCGATTTTATCACTGATTCAAAGAAAGTTGCCTGCACACCGCTGAAGAAGCCGTGATTAGGGCGGCTGTTTGTGATAGAACCTGCCCCTAGTGAAATATAAAATGGATCATAAGCTTAATTCCACTTGCAACTCTAGAGAGAAGTTCAGCCAGGGGCAAAAGGAGGTATCACCAAGGATGTTTATTGCAACGTTGTCTTTAATTAAGGTAAAATGGAAACCCACCAAAATGTCCACTCTCAGGCTTCATAAATCAGAATATATCCAATATATTCATACCATGGAATTCCATGAGTCAAATAAGAAACAAAGATACTTATGTGGATCAAGAAGGGTAGGTTTCCAAGGTACATAACAAAGTTAAAAATAAAAGACCAAGTTTCAGACAACTAGATACAGTAGGATACTGTTTATTCAACAGACACAGGCTCAAGGATTTCCTTTGCAAGGATGCTTGTAAACACAGGCAAAAGCTCTGGGAGGCTATGACTCAGAGCAGTCTTCACCAGTAGAGAAAGAAGAGATGGAAATAGGGTGAGATAGAAGGTCAGGGCAGGAGGCTGTCCAAATGGACTTTATCTTGACCCATAATCATTGTTTTAAAAATTAACATCACAAAAAAAGTACATGGTGGCTTTTCCACATTAATTTACCGAATGGCGTTTACAAGACCCTTTACCTGATATCGGCTGCCATTTCCTTCTAAAACAAGGGGTGTTAAAATATTTCCTTTAGAAAAAGGAAGATGAAACTGAAGGATCCCAGTGTCTCTGAGGAAAAAAAACGTATATGTTTTATAAGGCATTGCCCAATCACAAGTGAAATAAAAATAGCAATTACTTTTATGGGACCTTTCATCTAAGGAAATAGCAATGCTACCTGGATATTATCTCTTTAACCTTCACCACTTTTGAGTGAGGGAGGATACCTACATTTATGTGGATCAAATGGGCTGCATGGGGAAGAGGTGGTGTCACGTAAGTCCAACTAATAAATTCTAATGCAACCTCCCCATTAATTAAAATATTCTTTGTATTAATGTTCATTAACCAAAATATTCCAACCACTGAAACTACTCTCAGAAGTGCTGTGCTTTTTATTTTTTTTTTATTTTATTTTTTTTTAAGATTTATTTTTATTTATTTAATCCCCCCCGCCCCCCCGGTTGTCTGTTCTTGGTGTCTATTTGCTGTGTCTTGTTTCTTTGTCCGCTTCTGTTGTCGTCAGCGGCTCGGGAAGTGTGGGCGGCACCATTCCTGGGCAGGCTGCTCTTTCTTTTCACGCTGGGCGGCTTTCCTCACAGGCGCACTCCTTGCGCGTGGGGCTCCCCCACGCGGGGGACACCCTTGCGTGGCAGGGCACTCCTTGCGCGCATCAGCACTGCACGTGGGCCAGCTCCACACGGGTCAAGGAGGCCCGGGGTTTGAACCGCGGACCTCCCATATGGTAGACGGACGCCCTAACCACTGGGCCAAAGTCCGTTTCCCTTTTATTTTTTTAATGTAATATTTTTTGTGAAAGGTAATAATTTCATCATTTTCAACCCTGTTGATCATTAAAAAAAATAAATATAAATAATAAATACAAAAATAATAAATATTATAGTATAGTACAATATAGTAAAGTTAACATATTTTACTCACCTGCAACAGGCTGTTTCTTAAGTTTCTACATTTCTGGACCTTGGTCTTAGAAAGTCAAGGTGCTATAACTGGTTGGAGTTAGTGTCATCATTATTATAATTAAACATTTTTTAAGTATGATGATTGGACACTGAACAAGTCTAGCCATTATTTTTACATGTAAACATAGTCTACTGTGACAAGTGTTATATAATTATTTAGGAAAGGAATCTTTCATTTCCGCCTTTCGACTCACACTAAGCATACGTTTAATTACAGGAATTTTATGACATTGACTAAGTTGTATGAGGAGAAAAAATTTGAATAAGGATGACAGGTGCTCAAAGAAGGCAAGAGAGAACGGAATTCTAATACATTGAATTCCACCATTTTAATGCATACTCCCTACTTTTAGATGTGGCTTTCATCTTTCCATCAAAATGCATCACGTAAGCATTGCATCATTAAACCTGGAGTAACGGACTTGGCCCAGTGGTTAGGGCGTCCGTCTACCACATGGGAGGTCCGCGGTTCAAACCCCGGGCCTCCTTGACCCATGTGGAGCTGGCCCATGCGCAGTGCTGATGCGCGCAAGGAGTGCCCTGCCACACAGGGGTGTCCCCCGCGTAGGGGAGCCCCACACGCAAGGAGTGTGCCCCGTAAGGAGAGCCGCCCAGCGCGAAAGAAAGTGCAGCCTGCCCAGGAATGGCGCTGCACACACAGAGAGCTGACACAACGAGATGATGCAACAAAAAGAAATACAGATTCCCGTGCCACTGACGACAACAGAAGCGGACAAAAAAGAGCACGCAGGGAATAGACACAGAGAATAGATGGGGGGGGTTGAGAGAAATAAATAAACAAATAAATCTTTTTTTAAAAAAAGCCTATATGATGTGGATCATTGACTATGGGGTGCAGTGATGCTCAGAGATGTTCTTACCAGGTGCAATGGATGTGTCATGATGATGGGAGCAAGTGTTGCTGTGGGGGGAGTGGGGGGTGGGGGCGGTGGGGGTAAATGGGACCTCATATTTTTTTTTAATGTAATTTTTAAAAATAAATAAATAAATAAAAAAGCCTAGAGTAGATGAGATTGTTCCCTGTCCTGGTTGATGGACATCCTTCAGGCAAGATTGAGTTAGGCATGCCCTACAAAATGCTGTCCTCACAGAATCTTTCCTCACATAATTTCACCATTTCTTAAAGCCTTATTAGGTGTGTGACATCTGGTAGGTGTGTGGGTGAGGGTGAGAAGAGATGCAAACTGAAAATTCTCATGAAAAAGATAGATGTGCAATCACCCAACAACACCAGAAGCCAAAGCTGCGTACTTTTGGAGATGCGAATTAAGGAGACACACTGAAAAGGCAACTCAGTGTTTGCATCCTTCAAGCTCTCCACCAGGTCCCAAAGACTTTTCCAATGGATTCTTCCTAATTAAGGTCACAAGAGCAACTGGTCAATACCCATGTTATAAAGAGGTTGTTGATGTGGGAGGACTGGGGGGGTGAGGTGTGGGGTATATGGGAACCTCTTATATTTTTTAATGCAACATTTTTTGTGATCTATGTATCTTCAAGAAAAATACAATTAAAATTTAATTTAATTTAATTTTAAAAATATATATACAGTTAAAAAAAAATACCAATGTTAAAAAGTTAGCCAAGTCAGCAAGGTATTTCACCTGCTTTGCTGCCAGCACTGAGAGTCCCAATGTACCCTGACAATTACGGGAAATGTAAGAGATCTGACAATATCCAGCATCACTGTGAACACCCCATTTTAACTAGAAGTGTTTTTGTTCCTGTTGTGTTGTTCCTGAGATACTCTAAGAGCAATGTATATTTCCTTCATGATGTGTATTTTAAGACTAACCATAGCCCTCCAGAAATTCAGCAGTTTTCTGTTTCACATTATTTTATTTTATTTTGAAAGAAGCTTTAGATTATATAAATGTCACATCAAAAAGAGGGAATTCCCATATACTAGAACCCCTGCCCCCACACTTTTCCCCATTAACGACGTCTTTCATTAATGTGGTACCTTTGTTCCAAATGATGAATACATATTGGAGCCTTGCTACTAACCATGGACTATAGTTTACATTATGGTTGACACTTTGCCCTGCACATTTTTATCGGTTTTGATAAAATGTATAATGGCCTGTATCCGTCATTGCAATGCCATGCAGGACAATTCCAGTGTCCCAAAAATGCTCCATGTTCCACCTGCTCTTCCCTCTTTCTCCCCTCAGAACTTGTGGTGGCCACTGCCTTTCTATCGATGACACAAGTTCTTCCATTGCTAGAATAATCGTAAGTCTACTTTAGTCCATAGCTGCATTCCCCCCTTATGTTTGTTCATTGAGGATTTGGGGCGGTGATGTCCACTCTGCTTCTGATTGAGAAGGGGGCTTAGATGCCATGGGGCAGAAGGATGGAACCGTCTTCTTGCAGTTGTAGATTCTCCCTGTTTTTTGGGATGGGTGTTGTCCATCATCATCCATCAGGGAGTTGTCCTGGGCATTTCACTTTAAACATCTTAGGATCTGCATGTCTAGATGTCAGAGATGACTGAACGCAGAAAATACATAGATAGATGACTCACCTTTGAAGTATTACTTACATCTGTCTGCAGAGGCTGGACATGGGAAAAATCAGAAATAGTTGGGGGGCTGGATGGGTTCTTGGCTGCTGTAACCAAGAGCCATAAAGCAGTCTTAAACAAGTAGGTACTTATTCTCTCAGGTTTCTGAAGACCAGAGGTCTGACTCAAGGTGTGAGTAGACCCATGGTCCTCCGTAGACTCTAGGAGAGGCACCTCCCAGCCTCTCCCAGCTCCTGGTGGCCCGAGGTCTTCTTGGCTTGTGCCTGCTCACCCTCATCTCTCTCCATCTTCCACAGCCTCCCCTCTGGATCTTTCCTTATCTTATAAGGACATCAGTCATTGAATTTAGGGACCACCATAACCCAGGGAATCTCATCTCACAATCCTTAGTTACATCTGCAAATGCCCTATTTCCACATAAGGTCCCATTTTGGGGTCCCCGGTGGACTTGGATTTTGGGGGCACACGATTAAACCTGTGCAAGCAATTTAAACTAAACGAGTAAGTCCCTCATTCTCCCTGGTGTTTGTGCTAATGAAGGGCTGGAGGAAGTGCAGGTGCAGTTCACAGTAGCCAGTGTTCAACTGTGCCCACCCCTGACCTGTCTCTCAGGTGTTGGCTCCTGGTGGCTGAAAGACTGGGGGATTTTGGAGCTCACCCAAGAACCTCTCTGTCCTCCCAAGGGATTGCATTGCCCACCCAGGGGACAGTGCCTGAGGTTGCCAGGCTGCTATGACAAATAGCACCCATGGGTTGACTTAACAACAGGAATTTATTCTCTTGCAGTTTTGAGGCTGCAAGTCCAAAATCAAGGTGTTGCCAAGGTCTGGCTTTCTCTTGCAGCGTTCTGGTGCTGAGTCAGCACAGGTCCTAGGGTTCCTTGCCTGGCAGCTGGGTCTCTATCACCTAGGTACGTCCTTGGTCTCCTTCTGTGGTTATCTCAGAGTACTGATGTGCACAGACAGGTGTGCATGCACAGGTGTGCTTGTGCAGGTATGCTCATGCAAGTGTGCTGATGTAGGTGCACTCATGCAGGTGTGCTCATGCAGGTCTGTTTATGCATGCATGCTCAGGCAGGTATATTTGTGCAAGTATGCACACACAGGTGACCTTGTACAGGTGTGCTTGCACAGGTGTGCTTATGTACATGTGCTTGTGTAAGTGTGCTCAAATAGATGTGCTCATGCAGGTATGCTCATGAAGGTGTGTGCTTGTGCAGGTATGCTCATGCAGGTGTGCTCATATAGGAGTGCTTGTGCAGGTATGCTCACACAGATGTGCTTATGTATGTGTGCTCATGTAGGTGTGCTCACTCAGGTGGGTTCATGCAAGGATGCTCATGCAGGTGTACTCACACAGGTGTGCACACGCAGATGTCCTTGCATAGGTGTGCTCACGCAGGTGCACTGATGGACGTGTGCTCATGTAGGTGTGCTCATGCAGATGTGCTCATGAGGTGTGCTTGTGCAGGTGTGCCTGCTCAGTTGTGCTTATGTACATGCACTCATGAATGTGTGTTTGTACAGGTATGCTTCATGCAGGTGTGCTCCTGTAGGTGTGCTCACACAGGTATGCTTATATATGTGTGCTCATGTGGGTGTCCTCACACAGGTGTGTATGTGCAGATGTGCTTATGCAGGTGTGCTTACACAGGTGTGCTCACACAGGTGTACTTATGCAGGTGTGCTCATGCAGGTGTGCATGTGCAGATGTGCCTTCAGGTTTATAGGCATTATCAATGAGAAACCTGGCTCCACAGTTGCTGCCTGGTCATTATAGGAAGCCTCTAAATCCTACTTTACATCATGAAAATTATTGGACTTCAGGGATCCCACACTGCCACAGGTGAAAACTCTGGCTCCCAGATTGTAGGATGCATCCAAGTTGAAGGTGCCTCTTTGAGGAGAAGAGGCTAGTGACATTTGGAATTGCTTCCAAAAACACCCTGGCACATTTATTGGAGTAAGGGGTTAAATCCAGCCTGTGTCCTTTGCTGGGAAGCCAGGAGTTCAGGGATTAAGTGCTCAAGCTTGGATCCAAGACTGCCTGGCAGCAAACCACTTACTATAAATGGTTTCTAGGATAAATTCATACTCTATCGTATCTTATTCTAAGATGAAATTTTGTCCTCATATTTTCCTTCATTTTTATTGTGATAAAATGCACGTAATATAAAATTGACCAATGTAACCATTCTAAAGTGGACGATTCAGCATCACTCAGCACATTCACAATGTTGGGCAACCATCACCTCTATCTGATTCCAGGGCTTTTCATCACCTCCAGATGGAAACCCCATAGCCATTAGCTGTCAGGCTCCATTCCCTCCTCTCCCTGCCCCTAACAATCACTAATCTCCTTCCTGTTTTTTTGGATTTGCTCATTCTGGATATTTCATATAAATGGAATACATGTCCATTTGTGTCTGGCTCATCTCACTCAAAATAATGTCTTCAAGTTTCATCCATGCTACAGCATGACTCAGAACTGCATTCCATTTTATAGCTAAATAATGGTCTGTTGTATGAATGAAAACAGTCCACAAAATTAGCTCAAACTCTATCAAGTGCCTGAAGTGAGGCGCTAAAACCAGAAAACTTGAGAGGAAGACATGGGGATAAATTTTCATGGCCTTGGGTTTGTCTGTAGATTCTTAAATACAACACCAAAAGCACAAAGGAATAGAATTAAAAATTGATGATAAATTGGACTTGATCAAAATGAAAAACTTTTGTGCCTCAAGGGACGCTCTCAAGAGAAAAGACAATCTGCAGTATGGGAGAAAATAACTATGAAGCCCGCATTTTAACTTCCCTGAAAGAGAGCTGCATCTGACACTTCTTTCCACCAGGTGGCAATCGTGACCTAACTGGAGACTGCTGGCCACTTCTGGAGAGGTCCGGAAAGTTCTGGCATCAGAACCTCTTGGAGTTGCATGCATGAGCAACCCATCCAAAGTTCATCGCCATCATCATTTCAATTTTTCTACTCTGTCATCTGTCTTAGAAAGTGAGGTAAAAAAATCTCCCCTTGAGTTATCATTTAAGAAATTATAATAAAATATAAATTCTAAGAAGTTTCAACCCACATTGCTCCCTCGCTACAGCAGCCTATGGATGCTTTGAAGTCCCACTGACAAAGCAAGTCTAAATTTGCTCTTCTCCTGCCTCCAAAACCCGCCTCCATCTTCAAGGTAGTTTTTTGGGGGGTGCATTAGTTGGCCAAAGCACCTGATGCATAATACCAGAAACGGGTTGGTTTTTATAAAGGGTATTTAATTGGGGTAGGAGTTTACAGATAACAGGCCATAAAGCTTAAGTTACTTCCCTCACCAAAGTCTATTTTCATGTGTTGGAGCAAGATGGTTGCTGACGTCTGCCAGGGTTCAGGCTTCCTGGGTTCCTCCCTTCCAGGGTCTTGCTTCTCTCTGGGTTCAAGGTTCCTTCCTCCCAGGGCTTGCTTCTTCCTGGGCTCAAGGTTCCTCTCTTCCTGGGGTTTGCTTCTCTTTCCTCTGTGAGCTGACTTCCTGGGGCTCCAGCTTAAAGCTTCAGCATCAAACTCCAAGATCAAAACTCCAAAATAAAAAACCACCAACTCTGTCCTTTGTGTCTTATCTGTGAGTCCCCACCCACCAAAGGGTGGAGACTCAACATCCTGCTGGCACAAGTGGTTGATATAATTACCTAATCAAGTAAACTTATGACTCCAATATAATCTAATATGTCCGGAGGAAAAGATCAGTTTACAAACATAATCCAACATTTCTTTTTGGAATTCAATAATATCAAACTGCTGCAGGGGGTGTCTCACTTACTTGCAAATAAGTCAGGTTGGCAACCCCAAACTCCTCCTCTACCAGGGACCCCTGCAGCCAGTGCTTCTTCAGCATTTGCCAGGACTCTGCCCAGGGACCACTGTCTCTTTGTGGAACCCATCATTTTTTAGGAAACTGCTGCCTCCACCTCTTCCTCGCATCAGTCCCTGCTCCACAGGGTTGATTTCAGAGAAGATCCCATGGAAAGGCAGGATTTTCACTGCCACCTAGGAGAGATGAGGTCACCATCCCCTGTGATGCCACAGAGGCCATGTGAGAATTGGCCATGGGGCACTCCTACTCCCTCCTAACCAGGGACACATCAGTGGAGAAAAGCTGGGGAGCTGGAGGTCCCCAACCCTGCTGTGTTAGGTTCCTTGGGCTGCTGTAACACAGTACCACAAAAAACAGACATGTGTCCTCTCACAGTTGTGAAGTCCCAAACCATGGTGTGGGCAAAGTCATGCTCCCTCGGGAGTCTGCAGCAAAAACTCTGTCCCCTGCTTCTCTCCTGGCTTCTGGGGTGACCAGGAATCCATGGCAGCCCTTCACTTGTAGATGTAGCACTCCAATCTCTTCCTCTGTCTACACATGGTCCTCTCCACTATGTGTCCTGCTCTGTATCTCTTCTCCACATCTTATAAGACACAAGACATATTGGATGAGGGGCTCACCCTGCTCCAGTCTGACCTTATTTTAAGTTGCCAGATTCCATCTGTAACAGCCCTATTTCCAATCAAGTTCAGGAATCTTCTGAGGTCCTAAGTGTTAGGATATGGACAGATTTTTTTTTTTTTTTTAAGAATAATTCCCCCCACTACTGAGATGGCTCCCTCATCTGTTTGCCCATTGTTTTTTCTCACTGTCTGCTCACGGTCTCCTTGTTCTTTTTCCTCATTGACTGCTCATTATTTTTGCTCATGTCTGCTCATTGCTTGTCTTCTATAGGAGGCACTGGGGACCGAAACTGGGACCTCTCATGTGGAAGGTGGGCACTCAACTGCTTAAGCCACATCCACTCCCTGGGCATCTCTTTTTTCTTTCTTTTAAATTTACTGAAGTATATCACTCATACATAAACAAACAAACAATAAGTGTACAGTAATAGTTGTGAACTTACAAATATATATAACATCATATTAGACTCTTGCAGTTCACCCTACCACTAATACCTTGCATTGTTGTTAAACCTTTTTGACTAATGATTAAAGAGCATTGTCAAAATATTACTACTAGCCAAAGTATTTTCCCCAATCCACCCTATTATTATTATCTTTATATCATTTATATAAGAACATATATAAAGAATTAAGTGTATAGTAAAAGTCATGAACTTACAAAGCAAACATGCATAACATCATACAGGGGTTGCATACATCAACCCTCCACCAAAACCTTGCATTGTTGTGAGATATTAGATACAAGTTATGAAAGAATATTGTCAAAATCTTACTACTAATTATAGTCCTTATCTTACATTTGGTGTGTTTTTCCCCAAAACCATCCTATTATTATTTTTAAATATATTTTTTATGACAGAAGTTGTAAACTTATAAAACAATCATGCACATGTGCAGAATTCCCAAACAACATCCCTCAATCAACACACTACACTGTGGTGGAATATTTATTACAGATAAAATAATATAATCTGATTATTGTTACTATGTCCATAGTGTAAATTTGGCTCACATTTTCCATATTGTCTCATTATCAACACAGTATATGTTTGGCATAGATGCAAGAATATTAAAATTATTACTACTAACCACTGTCCTTAGGTCACTCCAGTTGTATTTTCCCATGCTTCTCCACATTCCCACCACTCTGCAGTAGTGATATACATTTGCTCTAGCTCACAAAAGACACTCTTGCGTCTGTACCATCAACCACGATTCTCATCCAGCTCTTGGTTTACTGTGCTATTCTCTTCCTAGAATATTCTCTAGCATTCTGTCAATTGGCATTTACATACCTAGACTACCATTTTCAGCCACATCCCCATTTATAAACTAGCTGTTACTCACTATTTGTTACCATCCACTCTATATATTTTATACTAAAATGTGCAGTAAAATATACACTTTTACAGTAAAGATAATTAAAACTGCTACCTACATTAAACATCAGTAGTCCCTCTCAGTCCTCCTCTTATCTCCTTTAAGAATCCACCACCTACCACCAGGTCTTGAAGCTATTTTCCTACAATTTCTTCTAGAAGCTTTATGGTTCTTGCTTTTATTTTTAGGTTTTTGATCCACTTTGAGTTAATTTTTGGATAAGGTGTGAGATAGAGGTGCTCTTTCCTTCTTTCAGCTATGGATATCTAGGTTTTTCAGCACCATTTGTTGAATGGACTGTTCTGCCCAACCTGTGTGGGTTTGATAGGCTAGTCAAAAATCACTTGACCATACATGTGAGGGTCTGTTTCTAAACCAGCAATTTGGTTCCATTGGTCTTTGTGTCTGTCTTTATGCAGTACCATGCTGTTTTTACCACTATAGCTAGGTAATATAAAGTCTAGCAAGGGAGAGTTCATGTTTCCTTTTTAAGATGTTTCTGGGTATTCAGGACCACTTGCCCTTCCAAATAAATGTGATAATCATGTTTTCAATTTTTTAAAAAATGCTGATGTACTTTTTATTGGGATTGAATCTGTATATCAATTTGAGTAGAATTGACATCTTAATGATATTTAGTCTTCCAATCTACGTGCATGGAATGTTCTTCCACTTATTTAGGCTTTTTAATGTTTCTTTTAACATTGAGTTGCATTTTTCTGAATACCTCTGCTTTACATCATTGGTTAAGTTTATTCCTGACTATTTGAGTTTTACCTGTCATATTTTATTTTCACCACTCTTTTGAAACATTTAGTTATTTTTTTTTTATATGTAATCTTCATTTCTAGATTCTCTTCTAGGCCTCTCTCGCTCTCTCTCTCTCTTTTTTTTTTTTTTTCCCAGACTCTAGCACACCCTTTAGAATTTCCTGGAAATCTGGCCTCTTGGTTAGAATTTCTCTCAGTTTCTGTTTATCGGTGAATATTCGAAACTCGTCCTCATTTCAGAAAGACAATTTCCTGGATATAGGATTCTTGACTGGAAGCTTTTCTTTTGCATTATCTTAAATATATCACACCACAGTCTTCTTGCATTCATGGTTTCTGGTGATAAATCAGCTTGTCATCTTATGGGCTATCACTTATATGTTATACATTGCTTTTCTCTTGCTGTTCTCAGAATTCTCTCTTTGTCTTTGGCATTTGACATTCTGATTAGTATGTGTCTTGGAGTTGGTCTGTTCAGATTTTTTCAGATGGGAGTACATTGTGCTTCTTGCACATGGAAATCTATGCCCTTCAACACAGTTAGGAAATTTTCTACCATTGTTTTTTCAAATATTTCTTCTGCCCCTTTTCCCTTCTCTTCTCCTTCTGGAACACTCATGTCACATAGGTTTGCATGTCTTTTGCTATCATTTAGTTCCCTGAAGCCTAGTTCAATTTTTTCATTTTTTTTCTTCATATGTTCTTTTGTATGTTCACTTTCAGAGGCCATTTCTTCAAGCTCACCAATCCTTTCTTCTGCCTCAAATCTGCTTTATATGATTCCAATGTTTTTTAAAAATTTCATTTATTGCACCTTTCATTCCCATAAGAGCTGCTCTTTTTCTATGTATGCTTCCAAATTCTTCCTTGTGTTTATCTAGGGTCTTCTTAATATCCTTAATCTCTTTAGCCATCTTATTGAATTTATCAAGATTTGTTTGAACATCTATGATTAGTTGTCTCGACTCCTTTTTGTCATCTGAAGGCTTATCTTGTTCCTTTAATTGGGCCATAGCTTTCTGTTTCTTGGTGTGGATTGTAATTTTTTGTTGGTGTCTTGGCATCTGGCTTACTAGAGTATGTATTCTGAGTGTAGTCTTTCTCTTTAGTTTAGGATTTCCTGCCCTTTTTTCCTTGTTGGTCATGCAGTAGAAGCCAAGGATGTAGCTAGTGCTATAAGCTGTGGAGGCTCAAACTGCTATCATTACCTCAGGGAACGATAAAACTTCTCCCCACTTTCTCCTTTACCAGGGGTAGAGACAGAGTCACAGCTGTGTGGAATAACCCAAGTTGTGCAGGCCTACACTCTAGTTTCCCAGAGAGACTGATGAAGTTACATGCCTCCTTCTCCCTTGCCTGGGGTGGGGACAGAACCGCAGGTGTGAGCAGCAATCTACACAGTGCCAGTCCCAGATGACCACAGTTGCCCCAGTAGACTTCCAATTATCCAGACTGCACCAGCCAAAGGTACCTGCAGTAAACTGGATAGGTTGGCTCAGGACCTGCCAGCCTCTTCCCTGCCAGAGGTGGGGTTGAAACCTAGACTAGGGCTACAGGCCAATCTGGGTGAAAGAAACTGGTTCCTACCATCACTGTGATTTTTGGTCAGCCTAGCTTCCCCTCATACTGGAGGCAGAGTCAAAATGGCAGCTACCAACTTCTTTCTGACCTGGGCAATTTCAAACTTTAGCTGTTCCTAGGGTTATACTCTAGCCAGCTGAATCCACCAATCAATAGCTGAAATCAGTGGCCAATTGTCTCCTCCTCCCCTGTTTTTGGGGAATGGAGAATCAAATTCCAACCACAAAATAGCTCCTGGGGCAGCTTGCACTGCCAAAGTAAGATGGTCACCAGCCTCTGCAGCTTGACTGGTAATTTCCCAGATAGGCTGGCACAGGTCCCCTGGCTTCCTCCTCCCAGAGGTGGGGCTGGGGTTTAAGGTAGACCTGCAATCAGATCTGGATGGAAAGAAGCCAGTCCCCACCAGCACTGGAATTTTCAGTCCACCGCCCTTGCCCTCATGCCAAGCACAGAGTTAAGATGGTGTCTTCTGGCCGCCTTCTGACTTGGACAGGCTCAAACTTTAGCTCTTCTCAGGATTATACTTTAGCCTGCTGAATTTACTCATCAGGAGCTGAAGTTGGTGCCCAACTGTCCCTTCCTCCCCCATTTTTGGGAAGTGAAGCTTTCAATTCCAGCCACAGAACAGCTTCCAGTGAAGCTCCAGTGAAGGACTGGCTCTGGCCCCCATTGCATGGATGACTCTACTTATGAATCTTCCCTGCCGATGGGCAGTCTCTTCCTTCCATTCCTTCAAGGATGTTGCAGGATGCTCTTCTGGTCTCCTGGAACCCCCAAACAGGTGCTTCAGCTAGCTCCAGATAGCTCTGGGTGTTTACTAACTGCCCTGTAACTGCCAGGAGCTGACTCTATGATCTCCTTACCCCACTGTCATCTTGCTAGTTGTCCTGGAGATCTCTTTTGGGGGGACTCAACTCAACCCCATCAGCTTCTCAGCAGTAGCATGTAGGCTGAGTGGGGAAGTTCACCTGGCAGTAAAAAGGTCTCCCCCCCCGCAATTTCCTATGCTGGAGGAGTACCAAAGAAAACCAGCTAAAACAGAAGGTTTAAATAGGATTCAGAGCCACATAAAAGAATACCCCAAATGTCCAAGTTTCCATTTCAAAGTTCATTTGTCATGCCAAGGACCAGAAAAATTTTTAACTGAACAAAAAAACCCACAACCAGCAGATGTCAATGCCAAGATGACAGCGATGTTAGAATTATCTGACCAAGATTTTAAACCATCGGCCGTAAAAATGCCTTAATAAGCAATTATGAGCATACTGAAAAGAAACAAGAAAACAAAGACCCAGCAGCAAAGAGGTGAAAGGCATAAATCCAAGTGCCAAAACCTAAAACCTTTGGTTCATGCAGGGACACTGATTTCTCATCTTTGAAGCCAAGAGGTAACATGACTCCAGAATCCCTCCATCCTTAGGAAATGATTGTAATGCTTTTCTGGAAATAACAGGTGGTATTGCAGATCAATAGTATTACTAACAACTAGAAGAGTAGATAAAGGAAGAATGAATTAGCCAATGTTAAGGTTTTAAATTCTAGGAAAATGGCACCATGCTGTTTAAAATTCTTTGTCAACAATGATCAGAGAAGATGGGGCATCTGTGGCTTACACCTCATCCTCATTTTCCTGGCTGCTAAGACAAATATCATGCAATGTGTTTGCATAAACAATATTACTTTATTGTATCACAGTTTTGAAGGAAATCCCTTTCTGTCTGACCAACAATCTTGAGTTTCTGGGTTTTCCCATCACATGATGTTGTCCTCTTTCTTCTCTTCCAGATTCCGTTGACTTCCAGCTTCTCCATCATGTGGCTTTGTCTCCATAAAGCCTCCAGCTGGCTACGCCTTAGCCAAAATTACCATCTTCAAGAGGTCCTATTTATAACGGTTCACACCCACAGGAATGGGTGGAAATTACGAGCATGTTTTTCTCTGGAGCACACAACTCAGTCTACCGCATATGTGGATGGTGATGATGAAGTCATGCCTCTGCAGTTGCTCCCACCCAGGTATAACCCAAGTCTTTTGGAAGAAAACATGTTTCTTTGCCATCCTTAGTTTTCCCCTTGCCCTGACTTCACACACTAATCACCTACAGAGCTTGTTTTCTGATGAGAAACCACATTAGCACTAAGCCATCCAAGAGTCACCATCAGGTTTGGCAAAGGAGCTCTTTATCTGCTGACAGGTGAGCACTGAGTATGTCTGCAGAGTAGACCCAGCATGGAGTGGGTCATGCAGGGAAAATGGAGAAACTTCTATCTCATGGGAAGCATTGTTTGATCTGCCCCAAAGCTCACTTTGGCCATCACAATCCCAACTCTCTTCTCCCTAATGCCTGGCCTTAAATCTCTATTTCCTCTCTTCCCCCCATCTCCCCTTCTCCAGCCCTTCCCTCAGGTGAACCCTGGCTGCTCTACCCCCACATCTGCCCACCTGTCTTTCCATCACACAGCCCTTTCTTTTTCTTATGAAAAACATTTCAGCTCTGTGCCAGCTCCCCTCATGTATGTTCTATCATTATCCCCCCTTGCTTAATGCTTTCAAAAACTGTGGTCGCATTTCTGCAAATTTCATTACAAGGACTTGAAATAGTGACTAATATCTATTGATAATACAATGATAGAAGAGAAGAATTTAGCTTTCACACCATCTCTATTCCCCAGGCATGTTCAAGCCTTCCCAGACTTCTATTTTCCACCCTCCCAATACAACTATTTCATGGTTTGGAGTTAAATATTTAGTATTTATTTTGCTTTGGTGAATAAATATTACTCATAGTTTCCACTATTCCCAGTTAAAATGGTAATATTTTTAGTCTACTCAATGAGTCAACTTTTAGAAAATACAGCGTCTCCATTTTCCCTTAACTCAGTGTCTTTGTAAATCCTTTTCCTCTACTTGTAATGAGGTTTCAGAAGTTAATAGAGGTAAATGCACTTATTTATTATTTGATTTTAGCTAGAAGTCTCATGCATAATCTTTCCAGGTCATAAAGTATTCATGGCTATATCCTGTTTGTTGGCTGATTAGAATTTGAGTGTGGGTGGGCCCTTAATTTTGTTTTTAGCTAATGTCCCACTGCTCTAAAGTAAAGTCTCACCCAAGGACAATCAATTATACATGAGCAGCTTGAATAAATATAATCTAAGAAATACTGTATTTCTATTAAGTTAATTATAAAGCTTTATAGAAGGACACTGAAGAATGCATAATAAATTAGATAACTCTTGAAAAAGAAGTCCTAATATTGGATAAGAAAGTATGTCTTTCTTAATATTGGATTTATCCATCTTCATATTGGATAAGAAGGCTCTTGGAGAAGTTTAATATTAGAGAGAGATGTCCCCAAACTGATTTCTAGAGTCAATACAATTCTGGTAGACTAAAATTACAAAGCAAGGTTTTTTGTGTTGTTTTGTTTTGTGATCTTTAGAAGCTTCTCTTAACCTTTAAACAAAAGATCAAGATTAACCATCATTGAGGAGAACAAGATAAGGCAATAGTGATAGAACCCATGTAGACGAATAGACAAACAATAAAATAGAGTCCAAGAGCAATTTCATGCAGTGAAAGTGAAAGGGAAGAGAATCTACTGTTCAATGAGTCAGAAAGGACAATTAGCTAAGCTTATGGAGGGGAAATATGAAGTTCATGAAAATCTATTTGTGGTTGATTAAAGTTTTAAATTTGGGGGAAACTATAAAATGTTTAGAATACAATATAAGACAGTATCTATAAGACCTTGATGAAAAAAAGAAATCTCTTTTAAAAGACAGTCAATCTGATAAAACAGATATGATGAAGGCATTATACATAAAATATTTAACTGCTAATTCCTCAAGTGGGAGTTATGCCTTTACTAGATTCAATATTGAACATTTTTGGCATCACTAAAAACTATTTATTGGGTATTTTATTAAAGTAAAATTTTCAAAAATTGCATAATTTTCATACAAATATAAAGTGAATCAGTGTTAAAGATTTAGTAAGCTCATAAACGAGGGCACAAGCAAGATATTAGGGATATTTTATAAGGAATTGAAGATGGCAAAGTATTTACAGTGACTGGGCAAATGCTTGAGTGGGTTTTCCCATTTAAATTCACACGCCTCTTCTGTAATGTTTATTGAAACTGTGGTTGGTGCTGGGGTTGGTGTTTAATCAGGAGACTTCAATCTCTGGACTGTCCATGTGCCAGCTGGACCCTGAACCTCAGCAGAGTTGCAGCACCTACTCTCCAGTTCATTGGGCTTACCCAGGTCAGCTAACAGGGAGGTAAAGATGGTCAACCACCACACCAGGGAGCCAAGAGTGCCTACAACTGCAAGCAGGAGAATCCCATCCATCATCCATGTGGGATCTAAGTTCTCACTTGATTTAGAGGTGGAGTGGGCATCATCATCCCAGGGCCCATAGGATGGAGGAATAAAATATGGATTGGAGTGGACCTACTGATATTCTACCATAGAACTATTGTGACTCTAGCAATGAAAGAAATTGTATCATTGATGTGGAGAAAGTGGCCACAGTAGTTGTTGAGGTCAGGGAGAGGGAAGAAGAGAAGTGGCATGGGGGCACTTTTGGGACTTGGAGTTGTCCTGAATGATATTGCAGGGACAGATGCCGGACATTATATCCTGCCATAACCCCGTGAACGGACTCGGGGAGAGTGTGAACTACAAAGTAAACTCTAATCCATGTGATGCAGCAGTGCTCCAAAATGTCTTCACCAAAGGCAATGAACGTGCCGTAATGAAGAAAGAGGTTTTTGATGTGGCAGGAGTGGGGGGTTCTGGGGTATATGGGAACCTCTTATATTTTTCATGTAGCAGTTTTTGTGATCTATGTATCGTAAAGAAAAAAAAGACAATAAAAACATAGAAATTTTTTTTTTAATCCTATAAAGTCCAGGACACTGGCCTTGAGAAAACACCTATCAGGACACCAAAATAATGAATGATGAAACTGAAAGAAAAGAGATCTGAAGAAAAAGCAAATGAATAAAAGTCATCAGAAATGCAGTGATGAGGAGGAGGTGATATGAGCTTTGTATTTCACTCTAACCATTATGGCTAGAAACTTAGCATGTCATGTTCATTGCACAAACAATCACATTGCCTTTATTTTCTGACCTCAACATCCTCAAGACCTCCCTTCCTGGTTAACAAGGGTAGGAGCAAGGAGAGCAAACAGGTAGATACAGTAAATAAATAAATGAAACAGGAAAAAAACAATTTGACCATCAGAGGTGAAACTCTCTGTGTGTGCGTATGTTCATTTCCAGTAAATGAAGAATTTTAGAGGACAAGTGTCCTCCCTTACAAACTAAACACCTGGGTAGAAGGACCATGTTTCACCCTCTGGAAAGGAGGGAAAGGAGAAAGATTCCTCAAACCCTCAAGCAGACAAAATAGTAGGCCAGATAATGACCTCCTAAGATGTCCATGGCCTGGTTCCTGGAACCTAAGGCTCCAACACCTTATCTGACAAAAGGATCTTTGCAGATGGGATTAAGGTAAAGGCAGATGGGAAGATAATCTTGGATAAGACAGGTGGGTCCAATGTAATTATGATGGTCCTTACAAGGTAGGAAAAAGAGGCAGATTCAAAAGAATGAGAGAAAGAGAGATTGGAAGATGCTTCTCTGCTGGCTTTGAAGATGGAGTGAGAACCAAGGAAAGCAGGTATTCAACAAGAGCTAGAAATGGCAAGTAAATGGATTCTCACCTGGAAACCCCAAAAGAAACATCACCTTGCCAATCCATTTTGCATATCTGACCTCCAGAACATTATAATAATAAGATGGTCTGGAAGTTTGCTATTGTTTATAAACTCCAAAAATAGATATCGGGCTGTGTTTGTAAACTGGTCTGACCTCTGGGAGTGTTAGATCCTATCAGATTCAGAGGTTTCACTTTTACTTCATTAAATCAAGATTAGGGCTTTTATTCGAACATGTCATCAGAGTGTGCAGGGTTGAATCCCCACAGCCTTGGTGGTAATAAAACACTGTCACAGAGAAGATACACAGAGGATCCTGCAGCCTGAGAAGAGGGATGAGCCTGATAGTTCACAGCTGACCTGGTGAAGGGAACAGAGCAGCTGAGCCCAGAACGACATGGGCTCTGGGAGAGAGACAAGCCTTATCCCAGCCTACAGGAGATCAGAAGAAGCTGGGACCAAGGAGACTGAAGAAGAAGAAGGAAGGTTGAACCCTCACAGACGCAGATGACTTTGGGTGAGAAAGTACCTTGTATGGTACCTTGAGTTGGACTCTTGTGACTGTAAGCTTCTACCCCAAATAAACAACCTTGATAAAAGCCAACAGAGTTCTGGTACGTGACATCAGCACCCCTTTGGATGTCTAAAACAGAGGGTGTTGTTTTAAGTCCCTTTGTTTTTTCATAAATTGTTACACCAGCAGGAGAAACTCATCCCGATGCACACCATGTCTTGCTCTACCCAAGGTCATGTGGCCTCTACTCTGGAGCTCCTGGCTAGTGACATCACTGATTTGCTTTCTTGATGCAGGAATGTGCTTGGAGGGGGTCCTGAAGTGAAGTGGTCTACTAAAATTCTGTGGGCACCCTCCACCCATGAGAGTTTCAGCACCAGGTGTCAGGCCACAAGAGGATGGACAAATTCACCTACCTTAAAATTGAGACCATCTGTTGACCCAAGTACACTTGCTATGGATTGAATCCTGTCCCCCACAAAGACATGTCCAAGTCCTGACCCCATCCTGTGAGTAAGCCCACTTGTAAAAAGGCCCTTTTAAGTTATGATCAGTCAGGGAAGCAGAGGTGATTCAAGTGATAGGGCTTCCACGTGCCATATGAGAGGACCCAGGTTCAATCCCTGGGGCCTCCTGATGAAAAAGAAGAGAAAATGTGCCTGCACAGTGAGCCAGTGCCCGCATGGTGAGACAAGTGCCCTCTCAGTGACCCAGTGCCCATGCAAGTGAGTCACACAGCAAGATGATGATGCAACAAAAGAGAGACAAAGGGGAGAGTCAAGGTGAAGCACAGCAGACACCAGGAACTGAGGTGGTGCAGCTAACAGGGAACCTCTCTCCACATCAGAGGTCTCCAGGAGAAAAAATGAGAAGACCAAAAAAGAAAGAGATACAGAAGATCACATGGTGAATGGTCACAGATGGCAAAAATCAGCAGGGTGGGGGAGGAGGACGGGGAAGGGGGAAGGGGAGAATAAAATAAATAAATCTAAAAAAATAGATGTGATCAGTGAAGGTGAGGCCAAGTGGAATCAGAGGACTTCATCCACTATGACTGGAGCACTAATAAGTGCAGGAAATTTAGACAGTCAGGAGAAGAAGGAAGAGGAAAGAGGTGGTCTCATGATGGAGTGAGAGGTTGAGTAATGGCTCACCACCAGGATGCTGCAGACTTCAGAGGAAACACAACCGGCTGATGACATGACCTCAGACTTGTGGTCTCCCAAACTGGCACAACAAATGCCTGTTGTCTAAGCTAACCTAATCTTGTTACTGCAGTCCTGGAAAACCAAGAAACTACTTTAACAGAGAGGAAAGACAAGCAAAAGGGTGAGAGAAGGTATTTCGAACCCATCTACATTACATTTATTGTATTATGGTACAAGGGTATTGTATACTTGATGCTTTACTTACTTTATACTATGTATGATTCCCCAATTTTTTTTAAAAAAGAAGACATTGTAACGCTTTTGTAGTAAAAGCAAAGATGGTACGGTATTAACTCTAAAGGTAAAAAAAAAAAGAATATGGGGTTTGCTCTTGTGAGATATGAATATGATTAAGCATTTTTCTCTTCCTCACTTTTTTCATTAATAAGGAGACGTTAACTAAGCCATTTAACTAATCTGTGTTCATCTCTGTATCTTTCTGAACCCTAGAGGAACAAATGACTTAGCAGTTGGAATTAGATGGGATAGATAGTTATGTAATGTGTTTTGAAACCTGGTAGTCCGTATGCTTTTAAAAATTGTTCATTTTCATAACTTAAACAAAGAAAAGAAGTTTTAGCTTCCTATAAAGAAAAAAAAAAGAGAACATTCCTTGCATAAACTATAATGGTTTCAATTTTATTTAGCTTGGGTATAATATCCCTTAGTTTATAAAAAAAAACCATTAAATAAATTAACACTATATGTACAAAATCTTTAGAGTAATAAAAATTGTAAGTTCACCTTAATGAAATTAAGCTAAAGAAGAAAGATTGTAAAAAAAAAAAAAGTACCTAAAAAGAATTTTTTAGGAGTAATGTTTCATAACTCATTGAACTGCCTTTTTCTGTTCTTTTATTTTTGTAAATTTGAAATAAAGTTTTTAATGGAAAACATAGAATAAAAAATAGACAGACAAGCTTTTGGACAATTGAGAAAAAATACTTGAAAAGCAAGCAGCAGCTCAAAAAACATGTAAAAATGAGACAGGTCTCATTAATAATCATCAAAAGGCTAACTGACTATCAAAAGAATAGTGGGGTAGTGAATGTGGTTCAAAGAGCTGAGCACCCACCTACCACACAGGAGGTCCCTGGTTTGGTTCCTGGTGCCTCCCAAAGGAAAAAGGAGGAATAGTGGTTGCTGTTGCAGTAGGAGAGAGTGCCAGGATGCTCTTCTCTGCTTCAAGGACCAAATGTCACAAACCTCTGACCACTCAAGGAAAATGTTATTCATCCTCAAAGTCAAACTCACCCTTATTTTGACCAAGACCATTTTTTTGCACAGCTTTTTGTTTTTCCCCAGAACATCCAAATATCTTGCTTTTTGCTTCTTTGAACAATGTTGTCTGCTTTTTGCTTTCCCTTGCCTTGCTCTCCTCTGTCATTCTGACCTTGCCTGGTTTTTATTCCTTTCAGGAATTCCTCAAATTTTCTAGCTCATGGCATATCCCTTTCCTTATTTTCAAGCATGGTGATAGTTGAGAATAAAGGATATTTGCTATTTCACCTCTCATTTTAGCTAATCCTCCACAGAGATGGCAAGTGGGCATAAAAAAGTCCACTAGCTTGACCAGAACAAACCTTTGTTAATGATTTTGACCATATCCTTTTATTCTTCTATGATTTGAATACTTGTGTTTTACTATCTGCAATGGTTAATTTTGTGTCAATTTGGCTAGGTGTTGCTGTGCGGGTATTTTGTAAATGGGATTAGCATCATCCATGGGATCATAGCCCCCTCTCAATTACAGGTGGAGTGGGCATCACCATCCCAGAATCCTCAGGATTGGGGAATGAATGATGAGCTAGAGTGGACTTAATGGTATTCTACTATAGATATATTGGGATTCTAGCAATGGAAGAAATTATATCATTGATGTGGAGGCAGAGGTCACTGAGGGTTCTAAGGACAGGGAGAGGGAAAAACAGATGTAATACAGGGGTGTTTTGGGGACTTAGGAATTGTCCTGAATGACATTGCAATGAGAGATACAGGCCATTATATATCTTGCCATAACCTACAAAATTGGGTGGGAGAGAGGGTAAACTGCAATTTAAACTATAATCCATGCTTAGTGGCAATACTCCAAAATGTGTTCATCAATTGTAATGAATGTACCACACTAATGAGGAATGTTGTTAATGTGGGAAAATGTGGGAGGTGTGGGGAGGAGAGCATATGAGAATCCCCTATATTTTTATGTGACATTTGTGTAATCTATGTATGTTTAAATTTTTTGAAAAGGCTCTGATAGTCTCCCCAGCACAAGTCAACAGAGCTAGGGAAGAAACAAGTCTCTCCCAAGCAATCCCAATCCCTGGAGGAAGCAGTGAGAGAGCAGGAAATGCATGTGGTTGTCTTTGACTGTCATCTGTTGAGTACCTTGGATGTGCCAGGATCTGCAAAGTGCAACATGTGGGTGCTATAGCATTCCATTCTCACCAGAGCCCTTGGAGGTAGAAACCAAGAAGACATGAAGCCAGTGAGGAAAAGAGCCAGGGTTTGCAACCCAGTTGGGTCATCCACAAGTCCTTGACCACTCTTCTCTAGAGCTTCCTGCTGGGAGCAAGGAAGAGCCTCTTTTAATAATGGAAGGGGTCAAGCTGGTGTGGCACTGAGGCAATTCACAGTGGCACTGTCTGGAAGTCTCCTAAAGATCTAAAGGAATCTACCTTCCCAGGTTCCAGCTGAGTATTCTTCCACTCGGTCATGGGTAGGTGGGGTAGTCTGAGTCTTTTGTGGCCTGGAGAAAATCATATTCTTAAATTAATCCATCCCTGTGAGTGTGCAACCTACAGGTGGGACCTTTTGATTACAGTATTTTAAGGAACATTTGATTAGATTATTTCTAGTTATCCAGAGTGGGTCTTTTTTTTTTAAATTTATTTCTGTCCCCTTCCCTGCCCCCCCAGTTGCCTGCTCTCTGTGTCCATTCACTGTGTGTTCTTCTGTGTCCACTTGTATTCTTGTCAGTGGCACCTGGAATTTATGCCTCATTTTGTTGCATCACCTTGCTGTGTCAGCTGTCCATGTGTGCGAAGCCATTCCTGGGCAGGCTGCACTTTTCTCGCACTGGGTGGCTCTCCTTACAGGGCACACTCCTTGCATGTGGGGTTCCCCTATGTGGGGTACACCCCTGCATGGCAGGGTACTCCTTGTGTGCATCAGCACTGCGCATGGGCCAGCTCCACACGGGTCAAGGAGGCCCGGGGTTTGAACCGTGGACCTCCCATGTGGCAGGTAGGCACCCTATCTGTTGGGCCAAATCCACTTCCCCAGAGTGGGTCTTAATCCTCTTACTGGACTTGTTCATAAATGAGACCCAGAGGAGAAGAAAGAGACAGAAAAGACCCAGGAGTTCAGAGGAGAAGCCACAGAAGCTGAGAGCATAAGAAACTGCAATCAATGGAACCCAAGGGAGAGAAAGCCACAGGAGGAGCAGCCAGAAGCTCAAAGCAATGGAGCCCGGAGGAGAAGGCACAGACCAGCAGTGTTCCCATTTGTCTGATCACCATAGCTGCAGCTCAGAGAGAGAGAGCATCTTCAGAGGATACCTAGATTTGGGCCCATTCATGGCCTCAGAACTGTAAACTTATAAGTTACTACATCCCCACTGTAAAAGCCAACCCATTTCTGGTGTATTACCTTGGCAATCCTTAACACACTAAAACCATGGGTTTTGAAATGTTTCTCTAATCATAATCCATTAAGACTCAGCCATGTTGGCAGGGAGTGAAGCTCAAGCAAGGAAAAGCCCACCAAACGATGAGGGTCAACCTCATTTAATTCTAGTCAATAGCCTGATTGGGAATGAACATCTTCACGTAGAATAGCTATTGTCTCAAAGGGGCTAAAGCATGAGGTTGATGGTAAAACCTGAGGTTTTGATGGACATATTTATCCCCAAGCTTCTTGTACAGAAATGAAGGCATTGAAAACCTGTGTCAGAAAAGGTGATTCTGAACATCTGTGTATTTTAACAAATCGGATCTCCATGCATCCAAATGTTAGGATCCCTGGGAGTCATTCTGAAATTCAATGCTTGCAAAGTGAATTAAAAATTGCATTCTTTAACAATCAGATCACTTCTCATCTCCGCTTCCATGATGGAATACCTCACTTAGGAGCCCCACACTTTCTACCAACACAGTAGTTCTCAAATTTTACATCCAAATCAACTGAGGCTTCTTAAGATGAATATTTCTGAGACTTTTCTCCAGAATAATGGATCCAGTAAATCTGGAATGAAAAAAATAATAATTGGATGTATAAATTTTTAAAATTTGTAGGTGCATGTTGGCAATTGAATCATGTCTCCCAAAAAAAGACATGGTCAAGTTCTAACCTCTGGTTCTTTGAGTATCAACTAATTTGTAAATAAGACCTTTGAAGGCATTATTAGTTAAGGTTTGGCCAAGTTGAATGAGGTTGGGCCCTAATCCAGGACAACTGAGGTCCCTAAAAGCAAAGGAAATTGAACAAGGAAGAAGCCAGAGAAGGAGAAAGAGATAACTATGTGATAGAGGCAGAGGTGCATCTACAAGTCAAGGAACCCCAAAGTTTGTCATCAGTCCAGCAGTAGAATGCTGCAGATTTCAGGAGAAAAAGAAGTGACCTGATGATACCTTGATGTTGGACCTCTAGCCTCCAAAACTGTTAGACAATAAATTCCTGCTGTCTAAGCCAACTAGTCTGTGGTATTGTTTAGCAGCTCTTCCAAATTGATACAGTCCAGTTATTCTGTAGAATATTATCCAGCCTTGGGCAGGAAACACTATGGAAAGAAAACCCTCAGGACTGCAAATCAGGAAGCACACAGTGTCACTTTGTCCCACTACTGGTGACCTTATCACTTTAAGTGTTAATTTTTCTCACTTGGTTAATGTGGTGTCTATCATTATTTAATTTTTTGCTCAAATTGTCCCAGACATGACCAGCAAGAGTCCCTTCAAACTGGTTCATGTATTCGTTTTTTTTTTAAGATTTATTATTTATTTCTCTCCCCTTCTCCACCCCCCAGTTGTCTGTTCTCTGTGTCCATTCACTGTGTGTTCTTCTGTGACTGCTTCTATCCTTATCAGCAGCCCCAGGAATCTGTGTTTCTTTATGTTGCATCATCTTGTTGTTGTATCTGCTCTCCGTGTGTGTGGTGCCATTCTTGGGCAGGCTGCACTTTCTTTCGCTCTGGGTGGCTCTCCTTATGGGGTGCACTCCTTGAGCGTGGGGCTCCCCTACGTGGGGACACCCCTGGGTGGCACAGCACTCCTTACATGCATCAGTACTGCACATGGGCCAGCTCCACACGGGTCAGAAGACCCTGGGTTTGAGCCGCAGACCTCCCATGTGGTAGGTAGATGCCCTATCCATTGGGCCAAGTCTGCTTCCCTGGTTTGTGTATTCTTTGCATATGAAACCATTATCATTCAAGCACTTTTTTATCTTCGGCACAAGGAAATGGGTTTCAGGATCATCTTGTATCTTCTATGCCTCAGCCATGATATCAGCTACCACTTCTCTAAAGAGTTCTGCTCTGTTAGAGGAGAGTGGTATTTAGGACACAAGACCTGGGTGCTCTCTATGTTCATTGCAACTGAGTCCTTTTATTGGGTGGAGAGCTTGGAAGTGTGTATTTGTCTGTGTGTTTGTGTGTGTACACAAAATTATGTCCATGTCTGTGACTATGTACATGTCTATATCTATGACTATGAGAACGACTTTGACTATGTCTATGTCTATGTCTACGACTATGTCCATGTCCATGTCTATGTCTACATCTATGTCTATGTCTATGTCTATGACTACATCTACATCTACCTCTATGTCTATGTCTACATCTCTGTCTATGTCTATGTCTAAGTCTATGTCCATGTCCATGACCATGACCATGTCTATGTCTATGTCCATGTCTATGATTATGTCTATGTCTACGACTATGTCTACATCTTTGTCTACGTCTATGTCCATGACTATGTCTATATCTACACCTTTGTCTACGTCTACATCTACGTCTATGTCCATGTCCATGTCCATGTCCATGACCATGACCATGACCATGTCTATGTCTATGTCCATGACTATGACTATGTCTATGTCTATGACTATGTCTACGTCTTTGTCTATGTCTATGTCCATGACTATGACTATATCTCCATCTTGGTCTACGTCTATGTCCATGTCTACATCTATGTCTACATCTTTGTCTATGTCTGCATCTACGTCTAAGTCTATGTCTACGTCCATGTCCATGACCATGTCTATGTCCCTGTCTATGATTATGTCTATGTCTATGTCTTTGTCTATGTCTATGTCCATGACTATGTCTATATCTACATCTTTATCTATATCTACATCTACGTCTATGTTTATGTCCAAGTCCATGTCTATGTCTAAGTCTATGTCTAAGTGTATGTCTAAGTCTATGTCTACGTCTACGTCTATGTCTATGTCCAAGTCCATGTCTAAGTCTAAGTCTAAGTCTAAGTCTAAGTCTAAGTCTAAGTCTATGTCTATGTCTATGTCTAAGTCTATGTCTACGTCTACGTCTACATCTACGTCTACATCTATGTCCATGTCCATGACCATGACCATATCTATGTTTTGTCTATGTCTAAGTCTAAGTCTATGTCCATGTCCATGTCTATGTCCATGTCTATGTCTATGTCTATGTCTATGTCCATGTCCATGACCATGACTATGTCTATGTCTGTGTCTACGTCCACATCCATGTCCATGTCTATGTCTTATGTCTTTGTCTGCCTCTGGGTCTATGTCCATGTCTATTATGAAGTCTCTGTGCATTTCCTTCCTTGCATTCAGGGTGCACTAGTCTCAAGCTACTGAGCCCCAAATACACTGTTCCTTTTCTTTGGCTAAAACTAATATTTCCCCAACTGGGTTTTGAAGTACATTCTTCCCATTTGGCTAGAGGAAAAGAGCTCCTTAATCAAAGGTTTGGAGAGTTCTTTATCACCTATCACCCCCTTCTTTTACATGCCTAGCATTCAGGAGTTTATTACAGAGTCCAAACAGTTGTGGTGTTGATGTGAACACAGACTTAGAGATCAAGAGCACAGAACTGGGAGTCCAGTGACTGTTGAAAAGAATGCCAAGGTAATTAGAAGAGGACAGGGCAGTCTTTTTAACAAATGGTGCAGGAGCAACAGGATAGGCATTTGAGAAAGAAATGAAAGTTTATCCTTACCTGGCACCTTATAAAATTAAATAGGAAGCCAGTATAGTTCAGGGGTTGAGTGCCTGCTTCCCGTGTATGAGGTCGTGTGTTCAACCCCTGGTACTGCCTTAAAAAATAATAATAATAATAAAATAAACTGTATTCAAAAAAATTAATGTAATGAATTGTAGACCTAAACATAAAAACTAAAATACAAAACTTGAAGATGAAAACATAAGGCCTTGGGGTGGGTATGTATGGCTTAAGTAGGAACAACAAAGCACAAAATAGAAAAGAAAAATTTAATATATACGACATCACCAAAATTAAAACTACTCTTTGAAATGCACTGTTAAGAAAACAAAAAGGCAAGTCACACTCTGTAAAACTATTACAAATTCATATATCTGACAGAGAATTGGTGTCCAGAATTTACAAAGAACTCTTATAATTTAATAATAATAAGTTTGTTCCTTTTTAAAAATAGACCCTTTACAGAGAAGATATACTCATGGCTGAAAAGCTCATGAAAAGGTGCTCAACATCATTAATCCTCAAGGAAATGTGCATTTTAAAACCAAAATAAAATACCAATTCATGAACTAAAAAGGCAATGCAAAATATTGGCAAGTATGTGTAACAGCCGGAACTCTAAAAAATTGCTGGCTGGAAATCAAAATGTTACAACCACTCTGGAAAAGAAGTTGGCAGTTTCTTAAGTTAAACATACCAGTTCCATATGATCAGCAATTCCACTCCTGGGTATTTACCCAAGAGAATTGAAAAAATATGTCCACACAAAGCAATATTTATAGCAGTGTTATTTAATGACCCCAAACTGAAACAATCAACTATTCATCAGAAAGAGATAAAGAAACTGACTCCTACAGATGCAAAGAATATTACTCCACAATAAAAAGAAAGAAACTAAAGGTACACTCTTCAAAATGGATGGGTCTATATAATATCATGCGGAATGAAAGAAGCCAGGCACAAAACAGTGCACGGAGTAGGATTCCTTTTACGTGAAATTCTAGAACAGATAAAACTAATCTCTAATGACAGAAAGGAGATCAGTAGCTAACAGGGGCTCCTGGAGACTGGGCTAGGGGAGATTGGTGGCAAAGGAGCTGGAAGGAAATTTTTGGGTGATCAAAATGTTCTATACTTTGTTTCTCTCCGTGGATACATAGTCGTATAACTAAATTCAATGTTACTGAGCTGGATGCTTACATATTGTACTGTAGGCAAAGTAGATTTCAATAAAGTTGATTTAAGAAATTAAAATTAAATAAGAATTAAACGGCCTTGAATTAAGACATTAAGAAAAAAACGTCTAAATGTGTTTCCCAACTGGGTTCTGTAGGACATTCTTCCAATCCATCGAAAGATTTGGCTAGAGAAAAAGAACTCCTTAATGAAAGGTTTGGAAAGTTTTTTATCGCCCATCTCCTGCTTCTTTTACATGCCCAGCATTCAGGAGTTTATTACAGAGTCCAAACAGGTGTGGTGTTGATGTGAACACAGACTTAGAAATCAAGAGTACAGAACTGGGAGTCCAGTGACTATTGAATAGAATGCCAAGGTAATTAAAAGAGAACATGACCGCCTTTTCAACAAATAGTGCCCGAACAACCTGATAAGCATTTGAGAAAGAAATGAAACTTTATGCTTACCTGGAACCTTATAAAAAAAAATTGGGAAGCGGGTGTAGCTCAGAGGTTGAGCACCTGCTTCCCATGTGTGAGGTCCTGGGTTCAACCCCTGGTACTGCCTTAAAAAATAAATAAACAAAATAAACTGTATTAAAAAAATTAATGTAAGTGGACCATAGACCTAAACACAAAAACTGAACTACGAGACTTTAAGATGAAAACATAAGGCCTTGGGGATCGGTATGTATGGCTTAAGTAGGAACAACACAACACAAAATATAAAAATATATGTATATTTCCTAGTATATCTTTTATTGAATATACTTTACAATTTTTTGTATGTATTTAGTGTCCTGGGGAAGAGATCTCTTCAGGGGAAAGGTAACTGCAAAACTGCCCTTCACAACATTCGTTGTACACAATCAACTTGGAAGAATAAAGAAAAATATCCAGAGTCGGACCCTAAACCTACTGACTCAGAGACTTTGAGAAGGAATGGTAAGACCTGTCATTTTAAGCTCTGCCTCAGGTCATTCTGATGGAGAGCCAAGATGGGGTTTCAAGTTCTTTGCTACAAAGAGTTGAGATAAAATTTTTAAAGATGAAAACAGAGTAAATCTCTATAATGAAAAGTAAAGGGGATTCTTCCAAACCACTTACAACCCTGGACTCCAGTGATAACACAGAGCTCTTTCGTGGCAGCCCAGTAGCCTCTCCACACCCTTTCCTGCAGAGATGCTTGGCACCCCTTCCTTTGCTTAACTCTTTCAGCACCAAGCTCAGCCCCTCCGCATCTAAGGGGCTCCTCATTGCGAGGAGTCCAGCCTTGTCCTGGATCCCCAGTCCAGGAGACCCTTCCCCTGCACGTGTGGCTCCGTCTTCCTGCCTCAACTTACCCTCCTCATTAATCCCACTGAATTTCTGCTCTGGGGTGGGTGGGGCATGCACTTAGGTGTTTAAGATACCAGTTCTGTTGTGATGCTAAGAAGCCACAATTCGCTTCATTGGCTTAAGGGGGAGGTCAGCCAAAACTGCACTCCCCCCTGGATAAGAACCTCTGCTCTCTGCACACTGGGGCAAACATTAGACCCCTTCCCCCCCAAAAAAATAAAACAACTGACCAAGAGCTCAGCTAGAGCCCTGGGCTGGGCTGGGGCAGCCCCTCTGCATCAGCTCCACCCCCTCTGGGCTCTAGTTAATACATTCAGTAGGTTTTATTTAAGTAATGCAATTCAACTTTGTTAATGTGAACTTTTCTAATTTAAAATCTAAAACCATGTAGCACTGGAAAGGAAAGTTTTGGTAATCCATGCACGAATACAGAGAGACTATTGAAGTTCCTTAGGAGAACACATTGTTTTTAAGTTCTGTACACACAGGAGGTGCACAACCATTATCAAACACCTAACGAACGCTAGAAGGCTCAAGTCCTTCCTAATCACGGTTTGCTTATTAACTACTTTATTTTCATCAGAATTTATTTACTTATCTTTAAGACGTTCGACCTTGAACATGCAAAGCAGGAGCTCAACAACTGAGGGACACTTGCTCCACATAAAGGGATCTTTATTTGGCAATTTGGTCGTTTTAGGTCACGTCAGTCATTTGTGCTTATATCCTACCTTTTGCGGATAAAAGGTGAGCCGCCTGGTCTTGTTCATTCTCCGGGAGTGTGGAGCATACCTGCCGCAGATCTGGAAAAACCAACAACCAACCCGGAAGTGAACTCTGGCTGCAAGTGAGCAGGAGCTCTTCTTTCCCAGGAGAAGTGGATTCCCTGGTTTTAGAAGAAAATGCCTTAGGGCACTCTGCTAAAGCAGAAGCGTTTCCTCTTCCAACTTTCCACTTGGATAAAGCTAGAAATGAGATAAAGGCACTTACCAAGAAACTCTCAACCATTCATGTTCCCTTTCCTCTTGGCAGACCCCAGCTTTGCTTAAATTCCCGAGTTTGACCATTCAGTATTAAATCTGTACTTTGGGACCCACCTTTTATACCCCTGAGAAGTTCCTTTAATCCATTTTTGGGAATTGCCGTTATTAGCGTTCAGGCACCTTTTTCTTCTTAAGACTTAAGATATACTGTATAAGTACAAGAAATCTATTGAGTCTTAAGACAAGAAGCAAGCACGTTCAGCTTTCCAGGCTATACAGCTTCAGAAATGAGTGTGGGATTAAAATTCCCAAGAGATTAGGAGATTTGATGATTAGGACATGCAGTAATAAGGGCAACATTTTTCTAAGGCATGTTGGGCTCTGTTCGAGGGAGATGATAGTTGACATGAAAAGCAGCTCTTTATAGGTATTTTTAAAAATAGGTCAATCTAGTTGGCATTTTCTCATGTGAACAAACCATCAACTTTACTCTGGTATGCAACACTTTTTTTTCCTCAATAAATTCAAAGCTGAAGCAACTGCGTTAGGATTGGGGATCTCAGGATTTTCTTCTTATGTGCAAACCAGATGAAAATCTCTTATTTTCCCTGAAAACATTCAGGTATTGTCTGTACAAGGAAAATGGAAATGGAGGTTAATTCTTCTACCAAGGAGGGGATCTCTTTACAACTCTGAAGAGGAGTAAAACTTCAAACCACAACCCTGAACAAATCTAACAGAAAAGGAATATGAACTAGAAAGAGAAGAAAGAAGAGGGTCGGGAGGGGAGAAGGAGAAGGAGGAGGAGGGGAGAAGATGGGGAGGGAATAAAAGGGAGGAAGAGGGAGGAAGGGAGGGAGGGAAAGAAAGAAGGAAAAATAAAAGAGAGAAAGAATGAATGAAAGAGAAAGAAATTTAGAAAAAAGAAAGAAGAAAAGGAAGGAAGGAAGGAAGGAAGGAAGGAAGGAAGGAAGGAAGGAAGGAAGGAAGGAAGGAAGGAAGGAAGGAAGGAAGGAAGGAAGGAAATGAAAGAGAGAAAGAAAAGAGAAAGAAATTAAACTCAACAGGATCCCCTGACATGTGAGAGTCTGGGAAAGACAAGGGAGCCCCTGGATTGAACGAGACTTTCCCGTACCCCCAGAACATCCTTGGATCTCTTTGAGCCCCTGGAGAGAAAACTTACCAAGTCATTGTCAACACAACACTTTGCCATAATTAAACGGCTCATTGCTAGAAACTGTCCATTTAAGAACAGTCAACTTGCTTCTAGCAATGTTTGGAGAATACTAATATTATCAGTGTCCAGCCTAGTCTGTCACCCACACGCCCAGGTTCAGAGCTGACCAGGCTTCCACTATCAGAGTCTGAGAAAAGACAAAGTGGAGATGAAGCTGGGTTGTCATGAAGCATTCTCCTGATATCTATAAAATATTTTATCAGCAGTCGTCCTCAGCCAGGGTGAGACTGGGTTGTCACAGTGGGGGTGGGACTACTGGTCAGGGGGGCTGCTAGATGTCCCATACTGCAACAGGACAGCCCACCAACCCAAAATGATGCTGCTCCCAAATGTCAGTGGCAGTAAGGCGAAGGAGCCCTTTTACTGACTGGAGAAAGATGGGTTAAGTTGGGAAACCAGGGCAGTTTGATTTCCATCCTGGGGGTTTGCCTTCATTTTGCAGAAAATGTTCAAAATGCCTGAAGCAGGCTAGTAAGATAGAGAATTAATAGGTGGATCTAGAACGTGGCAAGAAGTCCACGTGGACATCCCCAACCCCAAGACAGCTGCTGGAGGACCCTCCCAAGATTCTGCCACTCAAGAGAAGCCTTCTTGTAGAAGCCAGGAGAAACCCAGATATTTCCCAAAGACTTTATCATTGAACCCTCCTGGGAGATTGATGGGTGGGGTAATCAATCAAAACAGCAAACAGCTGGAACCCCTCCCCTGCCATTAGCAAAGGGGTAGAATAATGAACAGCTTAAAAAGCCAGGCACGGGGCCTGAATGAGCACTCCCACTCTCAAACTCTGTTGCCTCTGGACCCAGGCTCCAGCTGCCTTCTCCCCTGCTCGGATCACCACGCAAGTAAAACCTGGGCATTTATAACCTACAATGGGAAATTGTAGCCTGTCAATCAGCCCCCTCTTTATCCCTTTTCAGCCCCTTCCTCTCTACCCCTGATCTGTTACATTCTCCCATTTCTCTTCCCTCCCTACTTGAATAAATTACTGGCCTAACTCACCCGACATGCCCTTAAAATTCATTTCTGCAGCCTGGTAAAAGAACCTAAATGAAATCTGGCAACGTATTTGGCGAGCCAACCAGGAGTTCATTGGTGCATGAAACTACGGCCTGCAGCCTGTTTAATGCCTTCCTTGGATTCTCTATTTTAAACACATTTGGCTATGAGCCCCCAAAGGCTGTAATCCCAGGAGGGAAGGGGCCAGGGTTTGGGAATTCTTTAAATCCATGCTGTGCACCCAGGCTTCTAAATCTGACCCCAGCCATGATGGCTGGGCCATAAGGCAGTGGCTTAAATCATGGCCCTGCCAAGGTAGTTTCCCCAGCAGAGCACTGGACCTGTGAAGCTACTTTTTCAAGCCATTTTAGCAGCCAGGGTCTTTGTCCTTGGACTTCCTTGCCATAATTAACCTTTCCCCATGTTTTACCTTGCCTATTTCCTGCTCCTGAAATTCCCTTTGCGGGTTTGTCTTAGAAGGCTTCAGTCTGTTTTAAAAACTGTGAAAATGGGAAGTGCCTTTGTCTAGCAAGAAAACTGCGGCCTCAGGGCCCCACGGCCTTTGAGCTAGAGCAATTAATCTCTAATCACTTAATGGCCTTTGGATGGATGGCTTAACTGGGAGACTATCAGACGGCGAAGCCATGAAACCGTGATGGCTTTATTTTTGCCCCTCCTCAGAAGAAGGAGCAATATTTGAGGAAGACGCAGTATTTGGCTTGGCAACTTCAGAGTAAAATCTAGTCAGCCTGTCTCCCAAGTCCAAGCGGCCCTGGGAACACCCAACAGCAGGACCTCTATAATTCCCTGGGGTGGTGGGAAGCAGAGGCCAGCACATTTCCTGAGATTTAACTCACGAACTGCTGTGTGGTCAGTAGGGGTCTCGGAGCCTGTAACAGCCAGGGGTGCCGAGAACCAGAGCAGGAAACTGAAGGGCCCCCAATCCTTGGGCCCATCCATTCAGAGAGCAGCTAAATATCCCCTGAGACAGACATCCCAGGTGCTTTGATCTGGGGCCACTGCTCAGTCTCCCACCAATTCAGCTTGGGTGCATTGATCTGATCACTGGAGTGGGCATCAGTTATCCCCCAAGACGTAGATCTCTCACTCAAGGATGCCTGAGGGCCAGGTCAGCTCTGAATATTGAAATTCTTGGGACACTGAAACAGAGCATCAGCTCTAAATTATAGGGAGTGTTGAACGTTAATCAGACTGGGACTCTGGGATGCCAAATCAGTCGACTAAAAAGGTGCTTCTTCACCTTCCTAGAATAATGGACATGGTCTCTAGCCCACCTGTAAACTCCCTGTAGGAGTATCTTTTAAGGAATCAGAAAATTCCACCCACTGCTGGTCTAAATTGCCACAATATAGCAGAGAGCAGCCTCTGTATAGGAACCTGAATTCCAGTTAAAAATTCTAAGAAATGAAGACAAATAAATCTAAGGCCCAGAAACCTCATGTCATGTCTCCTTAAAGAAATGAAGGGGAAGCGGACTTGGCCCAGTGGTTAGGGCGACCGTCTACCACATGGGAGGTCTGCGGTTCAAACCCTGGGCCTCCTTGACCCGTGTGGAGCTGGCCCATGCGCAGTGCTGATGCGCACAAGGAGTGCTCTGCCACACAGGGGTGTCCCCGCATAGGGGAGCCCCACGCGCAAGGAGCGTGCCCTGTAAGGAGAGCCGCCCAGCACAAAAGAAAGTGCAGCTTGCCCAAGAATGGTGCTGCACACACAATGAGAGCTGACATAACAAGATGATGCAACAAAAAGAAACAGATTCCCATGCTGCTGACAACAACAGAAGTGGGCAAAGAAGAACATGCAGCAAATAGACACAGAAAATAGACAAACTGTGGGGGTGTCTTTTTAAAAAAATAAAGAAATGAGGAAATAAACCTCAAACTTCTATTGGTTTAAACTGCTTGTGCCTGTAAAAGGTGTGACTAGGGATCAAAAGGAGAAACCTCATGTGCCACCAATTAAGATCAAAGAGTTCCAAGAAGTGTTAAAGGAATAAAATTCTCTCCTTTTTTAATCTGTGCTGAACTTGGTGTTCAACTTTGAAATCTGTTTAACCTTGTCATTTGCTTGTGCCTAGGAAATCAGATTTGGGGTTCACCTGGTAGGAATTGGATAACAGTGAAAGGTAACCCAAAAATTAGTCTTTTAATGTCCATACTGTCTTGCTAGTGGATTTAATGCATAAACCACAAGTGGAATTGATTCTATTGCCAGAAAAGCAGAGAAATGTCACAAAGTTGTTACTGATAAAATTCTTGTGGCTTGATTAATAAAAGTACTCAATTCACCTTAAGGTTAAAAACTTTCTAGAAACTGGAACTCAGAGTTAAAATTCGTTATAGATGCCTTTATATTATAAAACAGCAGAAGGATAATAATCAAAATTGTATTTGGGTGGATTTAGCCTAAACTTACTATTGTACATGTAAATTCTAAAGTGACTTTACCTTCATTTATGGTCACTTCAAGCCTAGCCTCACCCCTTGCCTTTGCTTATGGTTATTTCATAACAGCTTCTGCCCTAGGCTCAGGGGAAAGCAAACTTCAAACATCCCTGTCTCTTCCTCATCCAAAGTCTGCTAAGGTCAAATTAAAATATAAAGTGCTGAAGCAAAGGAAAATGGTATTAAAGCATCGGGGACATTTTGGGTAGAAGCCATTAATTAAGAAACAAAATTTTTGTGCAAAACTGCATAGTCATGGTGCAAATTAAAGAAAAAGCCTTCAAAGAGATCTTTCCAGAAGGACATTAAACATGTTAACAGTCCTGGTCAACTTCATTTTCTGAGTAGTTAATGAACATGTCTATAAGATAAAGGAATGGCTACCTTGCCTGAGAGCAGCAGAGCCAACAGCCCTTTCAACCTAAACAGCCACCAAAGTAGCATGGGGGCAACCTCTCACAGTCTTCACCACACCAGCTTAAGGATGTGCTTGAGCCCAGGGCCACCAGTGGCTCCCAGGTAGCAGATTAATTAATCCAGTCTCAATTTCTAAAAACCCCTGAGATGCAAATAAGGATGTGTCAGACTCTCATCCCAGCCACCCTCCTACTGGTACATGGCCCAAAGTCAGATCCCAAGGGACCCCTTCTCCATCCTGCCTTGAAACTCTTCTCCAAAACTACTTGAGCAGGCCAGATTTAAAAGAGGAGCCTCTCGTGAACCCAAACATTGACTAATTCACAGATAAAAGCAGCTTTACTGAGGAAGGAATTAAAAGGGCAGGCTATGCAGTGGTTTCTCAATTTAAAACCAAAAAAGCCAAAGCTCTTCCCCCTGGAACTCCATCCCAGAAAGCAGAGCTGATTGCCCTTTCAAAAAGTTTAAAGCCAGCAGATGGGAAGCAGGCTAATATTTACACAAATTCTAAGTAGGCACTCCTTGTCCTTCATAATCACTCTGCTCTATCTATAACAAACAAAGCTTGCTTACTAACAGGAAGTCACCTATTAAGCACAGGCAAGGAATACTAAACTTACTAAAAGCTGTACTGTTAACCTCAAGAAAGAGCAGTTATGCATTGTCCAGGGCATCAGAAAACAGACACTGCTATAAGAAATGCTCAAGCCGACACAACTACTAAAGTAGAAGCACAAACCCAGGTTTCCCTCCTACCCCTTATTCCAACACCTGGACCAGTACTTGAAGTTGCATAGATTACCCAGGATGAACTGACCAGGGCAGCTAGCCTGGGGTTCATCCAAGAGGCTGATGGGTGGCTTGGTAAGGCTACTCCAGTCTACCTGCCAGGACCAGTGCACTGGAAAATCCTATTGGCTTTACCCAGGAGGCTGATGGGTGGCTTGGTAAGGCTACTCGAGTTCTTGTAGAATTTGAGAGAGGTTCAATTATTTGAGTATAGAGAGGCCAGGACTCAGGAATGATTTTGAGAAGGAAAAATGGTTTATGATGGCCGGCTGGACTCGGGAACTTTCTGTTTCAATCCAGAGCCCGGAACAAGATTTTTTAGTCCCTTTTATACAGAGAGGAAAGGCCAAATGGTCCTTTTGTTTCAGTTCTCAATAGGCTTGAATTAGCATATATTTCCACATCTTAGGTAAGCTTTTAGCATGGACCTCAGGCATTCGATAACCTTTTAGCATATTTGGTTTGCATTTCCCCTGAATACTTAAAGATTATAGACCTTGCATTGTTAAACTGCCCACCAAGGGTGGGACTGCAGCCTTTTATCATCCCACACCCACAAGTCACAGATAGTTTAGGTTACCTCTGAAGAGACAAAGAGCCTGCCACCCATAGCCCACATCATTTCCCGCCTTTGCCAAAGTTTAACTTGCTAAGCTTTGGCATAATTATTGTTGGAGCTATGAGGTGGATGGCTGTTTGTTGTTTTGATTGATTATTTATCAATCTTTACTGTAGCATCCAGGACTGTTTTTAAAAGTTTAGAAGTTTTCATTCTGGACAGCAGAATCCTGGGGCAGGGGCCTCCTGCAGTCATCCTGTGGCCACCAGCACTCACGTGGATTTCCAGTCAGGTTCCAGATCCATCTATTAATTTTATTTTACCCTTGAAGAGTTTACACCTTTAATTTAAAAGGGGTGCTGAAGGGAGATGACCTCTTTTCTGTAACTGCTTCCTGCTGGCCATGGGCTGTAGTCATTGCCTAATAAGGTGTAAAACTCTTAATTTATTTTAACTGGAGGAAGATGGATCTGCCATCCTGTATGAAGTTGGATGAAGTTTTCATATGGTTAATAAGATGTTCACTCTGAAAGAAACAAACTTAATTAAAACTTTGGAATACCCCTTTTTAAAAGAGGACATTGGATTACAGAGGTAGACAAGGTTAGGTGCCTATAAAGATGGCACTCCTTCTTAAAAGCTGGTGGGAACAGCATATATATTCTTTTTTAAGTTATTCATCTTTAGAGAGAAATTGCAACAGACACTTAGCTTTGTCTGAAAACACATTCCAAGCTGTTCAATGATTGGCACTCATTTGCTCTCTCAGATGCTCCTGGTCAACTGGCACTCCTTGGGCAACTGGCTTCACTCAGGATTAGAACACTAAGTTGGAAATTCTCTTCGTTTTCACCTGTGGAGTGATCAGAACTACAGAATAAAGGTGCTTTTACACCTTGGTTTTCATTGTACAATTTCTAGCAATTTTGACTTGTTCAATAGGTGACTCACCATCAGCAAGCAAGCCTCACCTTTGCTACACAGCAGAATACAGTAGAATATAGAAGTTGACTGAGACTGGCTGAGACTGCCACCTTATTCTATAGACATGTTTATTAACTGTTTAGAAAATGATTTTACCAGGAATTTAACATGTCTAATATACTTCTGCACTTGATCCAAAATAGAAAAGATAACGTTATAATTATTAGGCATATATTTAGTACAGGATAAAAGTACAGCACTTAATATTAACTAATGTATTACTTAATGCATAAGGATTCAGAGCTGCAATTATTTAGTTTTGAGTTTCAGGTTTGTAATACTTTACATGTTATCTCTCCATGAGAGCAGGCCATAATGCCAATTGTGTTTAAGTTTCACTTACAGTATCCTGGTATCATGGCTCCACTTAGCATGTTCTTCAATGCAGTGAGCAAGTCACAGCATCCTTGATTTTAAGAGAGATTTTCCAGTATTCTACTAGCCTGGTGCATAGTGCTCTCTGGCACTATGGAACAGTGCCAGTCTGGAGGCAATGTCCATTGTACACTTGGCTGTACCGAGTCATTATTGGCTGCTGCAGGAGCTTGAAACTGCAAACTAGTTCCCATCGACTTCAGGAGCAGATCCAGAGGCTGGTATAGCAAATATTTTTAATTGAGGGGTCAGTGACCAGCCTAGCCAATAACTCACATGGAGAGGCAAAATGCAATGTATACAAGGCCTGGTTTGAATGCACAAAAGAGTTTGATAATGTCAAAGTTTATTCCTTGTTTTTATATATATTTTTTAAACAATTTAATGCAACATATCATATATTAAATGACTGTTTACTTACACAATTTTACCATGAAGATAACAGTAGGTACTTTAGTAATAGAGGGAAAAAAATTATTTTTCATTGTTAAAATGAAAACAGAATATTTCCAATAGAATCAAGATAACTTTTTATTACCATTTACTTAAATGTGTACTTTGCAGTGGCCTTCAGATAGGTTTTATTATCACGAAGTTATTTCTGCTACCAATACCAATCTAAGTTTTTTAGTTAACAATGACTTCTAGAACTAGAACTATTTAAACATTATCAGTTTGGAAGATGTTTTACAAACTCTTTATAATTGACTATAACCACATTGACTAGCCACCTCATGTTTAAATAAACTTACTAAATTACAATTACCAATGAAAGAAATTTACTCTATTTATTTAAGAGAGCATATCTACAATCTTTTTCCTTTAGCCTAATTTCACCAACGTGAACTTAACAATTTTCATTACTCTAAAGATTTCATACATATAATGTTAATTTAGTTTATAAATTAACTATGGGAGATTACACTCAAGTTAAATAAAATTGAAACCATAATAGTTTATGCAAGGAATGTTCTTTTTTCCCTTACAGGAAGCTAAAAACTTCTTTTCTTTGTTTAAGTTATGAAAATTAATAATTTAAAAGCAAACTGACTACCAGGTTTTAAAACACATTACACAATTACTTAATTTTTTTAATCATAACCCAGGAAAGATCTCTCCATAGTTTTTATGGACTTTCCTTTACTTACTGAAATTTGTTAATAGAGCCACTAATTACCTTTATTTTGTTGGAAAGAAATCTTCTGGAAGAAAATAAGGCTCACCAGATTGTGGAGAAGAAAAGAATTTATTCTCAGTCTTGCAAGAAGGGGCGCAGAGCCAGATCTGGCTGGTGCCCTGAACAAGGAAAAATGACACAATTTATACCCCTAAGCCTAGCGCGCAAGCTCTTCCTCTGTTTCTCCATAGATTGGATACTTCAGAAGTTACAGCTTATCTGAGATCTAACTTTCCAATGCAAAAGTTTGTGATTTAACTGCTTCCTTTATCACATTCCAACCATTTTAGTTTTTACCTGCTCCCCTTTGTCAAATAAGGAATAGAATTTAGTGCTGAAATGGCACCGACTTAGCTCCTTCTTGGGCATCCTTCCACTGCCCATAGGACTGGCCTAAACTGGTCTCCTCCACTGCTGTCCAACCCGGGAGTGGGAGACCGAGGCAGCAGGCCGCCAGGTTACACCAATCAACATTTTTCTTCCTTTATGTGAAAACTAACCTAATCTTTGTTTGTTTGTTTGTTTTTTACATTTTATGGCTGACAAAAGGTTTAAACTGGGAAATTACCAGGCAAACTGATTCTTAATTCCCTAGCCTAGTAGATAGGTTTAATCTGCCACACCTAGTCTTGCCTTTAAAGCTCTTGCAAAGAGGAGACCCTTTCCCAATTGTTTCTATAATCAGATTTCTATGACCTTTTCATCCTGATAAGTTTAATTTGGGCTTTAAGAATATTTATTTACATATATAACTGCATATTTAATTAACAATTTGAATAGAGTTTTTTTAAGAATTTTTATTTGTTAATTTGATATTATTATCCTGATATATGAAGACATACACTGAGAAAATGAGCAGACACAAAGTGTTAGACACAGAAACACAACTCATTGATATTACTTATAATTCGCATTATTTTATATACTGTTTAGCTTAATTTGGGGTCCTGAAATACATATTACTTATAACTGCATATTTAACCTCAACAATTTGAGCAAATAGGCAGACATGAATAGTTTGACACAAAAACATAACTTTAGTTACTTTAAATTTCTAATTCTTACAAAACAAGTGTGACTGCAAAACATTTCAAAGACTCCTGAAACTCTTCTTAATTTGCACTATGACTGTGCAGTTTTATACTATGACTATGCAGTTTTACACAAGAATTTTCTTTCTTAATTAATGGATTGTAACCAAAATGTTCTCAATGCTTTAGCACTATTTTTTGTTTCAAAACTTTATATTTTACTTTGAATTTAGCAGAATTTTGGATAAGCAATAAGATTAATTTTATATATATTTACTGAGGCTATTTGAAGCCTCAGGGAGACAGACTGGTTTCTCTCATGAATTGCCACTCTTAGGAACCCTGACCGTCAAGGCAGGAGACTTCTCCCCCTCCACCCCCCTTTTTGATTTTGGAGATAATAAAACTCCAGTGGTCATTTAACCTTATTCCATCAGGCAGCAATTTATTTAGTTTACACTTGAATTCATGAGAGAAAGGGTTACTAATACCAGGACAGGAGACAGTGATGTCCCAGCTCTTCTCTGGCCTGTAGGGGCAGAAGCTATTATGAAATAACCATAGGCAAAGGCAAGGGGTGAGGTTAGGCTTGAAGTAACCATAAACTAAGGAAAGGTTAAGTTAGAGTTTACACTTTAATAATTTCAGGATAAATTCACCCATCTATAATTTCAGTTATTATCTTTCCACTGTTTTATAATATAAATGCATTTATAAATGATTTTAACTTAGTTACAGTTTTTATTAATTTTTTTAAAAACTGTTAATTTTGTAACACATTTAAACACCTTTTATTTGACTTATAACATATTAAATGAACTTAACTATTACTTTAGTTTTTCTTTTAAGGTAAAAGAATAAATCTCTTGCAGTTAGCTTGAAATAAAAAGCTACTTTTCAGGATTTGATTTCTAGAATATAATGTTCTTTAAAATAGAAGACCCTCTCTTTTTCAAACACTGAGGAAATGATGAGGTTAAAGCACAAGAAGTTATTTTGATAAAACAGATTTTTTTTGTATATTGACCTTACTCAATTTTAATCATAAAATTTTCCTTCCACAAACTTCTACACTTTCAGTATTCATTCAGGTTTTGTCCCACACTCTACTCTTTCCAATAATCAATCATTTTATCTTAGGACAAAATCATCTTCTGTTTCCTTAACAAAAAAAACACATTCCTTTCTGTACACCAATAATGAGCAAGATCAGGAGGAAATCAAGAAACAAATACCATTCACAATAGTAAATAAAAAAATCAAATACTTAGGAATAAATTTAACTAAAGAGGTAAAGAACTTATACACCGAGAACTATACAAGATTGTTCAAGGAAATCAAAGAAGACCTAAATAAATGGAAGACTATTCCTTGTTCATGTATAGGAAGACTGAGCATTATTAAGATGTCTATCCTACCAAAACTGATCTACACATTCAATGCAATCCCAATAAAAATCAATGCAGCCTTCTTTAAGGAACTAGAAAAACTAACTATGAAATTTATTTGGAAAGGAAAGAGACCCCGAATAGCCAAAGACACACTGAAAAAGAAAAACGAAATTGGAGGAATCACACTACCTGACTTCAAAAAATACTATAAAGCCACGGTGGTGAAAACAGCATGGTATTGGCATAAGGAGAGACACATAGACCAATGGAATCGAATTGAAAGCTCTGATATAGAACCTCACATATACAACCACATAATATTCGATAAAGCCACCAAACCCTCTCAACTGGGAGAGAGTGGCCTATTCAACAAATGGTGTCTGGAGAACTGGATAGCCATATGTAGAAGAATGAAAGAGGATTACCATCTCACACCTTATACAAAGATCAACTCAAGATGGATCAAAGACCTAAATATAAGAGCCAAGACCATAAAAACCTTAGAAAGCAGTGTAGGGAAACATCTACAGGACCTTGTAATAGGAAATGGATTTATGAATATCTCACCAAAAGCACGAGCAGCAAAAGAACTAATAGATAAATGGGACTTCCTCAAAATTAAAGCCTTCTGCACCTCAAAGGAGTTTGTCAAGAAAGTAAAAAGGGAGCCCACACAGTGGGAGAAAATATTTGGCAACCATATATCTGATAAGAAACTTATAACTTGCATATATAAAGAACTCCTATATCTTGAAAATAAAAAGATAAACAACCCATTTAAAAAATGGGAAAAAGACTTAAACAGACACTTCTCCGAAGAAGAAATACAAATGGCAAGAAAGCACATGAAAAAATGTTCCAAATCTCTAGCTATCAGGGAAATGCAAATCAAAACTACAATGAGATACCATCTTACACCCATAAGATTGGCAGCTATGAAAAAAACAGAAGAATACAAGTGCTGGAGAGGATGTGAAGGAAGGGGAACACTCATCCACTGCTGGTGGGAATGCAGAAGGATCCAACCATTCTGGAGGACAGTATTGCGGTTTCTCAAAAAACTAGCCATAGATTTGCCATATGACCCAGCAATACCACTGCTGGGTATATACCCAGCAGAACTGAAAACAAGAACACAAACCGATATATGTACACCAATGTTCATAGCAGCATTGTTCACTATTGCCAAAAGTTGGAATCAACCCAAATGCCCATCAACAGACGAGTGGATCAATAAAATGTGGTATATACACACAATGGAATACTACTCGGCTGTAAGAACAAACACACTACAAACACATGTGATAACATGGATGAATCTTGAGAACCTTATGTTGAGTGAAGCAACCCAGACATTGAAGGACAAATACTACATGACCTCAATGATATGAAATAAACAAGCTGCCCTAGATAGCAAGAGACTGAACGATAGGCTTACAGGAAATCGGAGGGTGGAGGAAGGATATGAGTCGATGTCTGCAGGGGTCGAATTTAAGATGAGATGGTGGTAAGTATGAACACAAAGAAGAGATAAAAGGGGGGCAAGGGGTTGCCTTTGGTTGGGGCTTTGCGGGTTTGAGGGTGGCTGGGGAGGGACGGATGGGTAACGTTGCCCAAAAGTGGGGGGAGGGAGGGGTAGCATATGAACCAGGAGAGGGCCAGGTGTTGGTGGAGAGTAAAATGCCGAGAAAATCATATCAAAATATAATAAAGAGGGTTACCTGTTTAGAATGCTCGGAGGGGAGGGTCTGATGCAGGACGGACTCCTAGGGAATGTCTAAATGCTCATTCTGCCAGAGTGGGTGACACCATGGGGTAGAAACCCAAGTAGTGAGAGTGGGGGTGGACCCACATCCTGGGGAGGACTAATGCCATCCAATAGAGGGAACTGTATCCCTCGAGAGAAAGGGTGGCTCCCAGGGCATTGGGGCAGTTGAGTAAGTTAGGACCTGAACACTATTCCATCTATCTCTGGAAGTGGCTCCTCAGGAAACGGAGGTTGGCTATCACTGAGGACACCAAGGTGGAAGGGAAAATGGACGTTAAATGTGTGGAACCAAAGTAAATGGGGGGTAAGAGAGGAGTTTCTTGAGAGTACACAAGGATGGATATAAAACATGTAATATTACACTATAACATATAGGAGATGACAGACTGATAATGTAAACCATAATGTAAAACATAGGATAACTAAAAGTGTAAAGAACTGTGTATCCTAAAGTATGCACCACAATGTAAGCACAGATGTCACCTTGTTAGAAAGCTAATGTCTCAGACTCTGTACATCACTTTAAGTAAATATGATATGAATAGGGCGTAAGAGTATCACTGTGGAAGGGAAAAGGTTTTCTGGTGGATGTGTGGGAGTGCTGTATATTATATATATACATTGCTGTGGTCTAGGACTCCTGTGAAGAAAAGCTGAATAATTGGGGGGGGGGGGAAGAAAAAGATAGGATGTGGAATTTTTTCAAGTCAACATTCTTTATCTAAGTTCTTTATCTAACTTTATCCAAGTTCTTTATCTATCCTTTAAGCTCATCGCTATATGCCATTCCCTAGTAAGGGACCATGAAATTATATTGGGCTTCAAATTTCGGGGAGTTCTGGATCACAGAGTGTTTCAACAATGGCAATGGAGGGATACTGGTATGGGGTACCAATGACAGGTGATATATGGCTGACAGGGAGCTGTACAGAACATATGTCCAGGGTGCATGGTAATGTTCGGATATACTCATAGTGGCAACAATTAAAAACCACAGTAGGGGGGGTACTGGGTTCCTGGCCAGTGGTGCTCTGTCATGGTCCCTAGGGGAGCAGCGACAGTCTCCCAGGTACAGTGGCGGGGACCGGGAGGGAGTGAGGGTTCAACAGTGAGCCCCTGATGCTAATGACTATGCTTGTGAGCTGATAAACCCAAAATAAGAACAAGGCCTAGAACAACTTTGTGCCTGGGAATTTCCTCCTGTCAGCCTTCATGTTACTCAAATGTGGCCAGTCTCGAAGCCAAACTCAGCATGTAAATGCAATGCCTTCCCCCCAGCATGGGACATGACACCCGGGGATGAGCCTCCCTGGCAACAAGGGACCACTATCAACTACCAACTGATGATGCAACTGGAAAATGACCTTATACGGAAGGTTCAATGCGGATCAACAGAATATCCATGTCTACATAAAATACCATGACTTTAAAATGCTGTTTGACCTAAAGTAAGGGGGAAATGGAAAGGAGAAATGAGTTTATATGGCTACGAGTTTCTAAAAAAGAGTCTGGAGGCTGGCAGAAGGTTTGCCCTCATGCACAACTGAGCAGAGTCAGAGAGACAGATAAAGCAGATACAACCCACAGATATTGGTTCCTTTGAGGGCTAAAGAGACCCACGGGAGTTATGGTCATGGCCGATGGGGTTAACTACCAGGGCAGATGGCCCCTCTTTGGAAATGGTGTTTATGTGTGATGAATCTGGACTCAGATGGGATCTCTCTTCATAAGACTTTCATGCCAATGTGCTGGAGGTGCAGTTAATGTTGGGGTTTAAGATTTATTTAGGGGATTTGAATCTCTGGACTGACAATGTGATAGCCAGATCCTGAGCCTCAACAGACTCCAGCACCTACAATCTGATTTATTGGACTTACCACACTCAGCTAAGATGGAGTTGAAGAAGGACAACCACCACACCATGGAGCCTAGAGTGATTACAACTGAAAATGGGAGGATTGCATCCAGCATCCAGGTGGAATCTGACCCTCCTCTTGACATAGAGGTGCAATGGACACAACCAATCCAATGTCCACATAGAAGAGGTGGCATTGGAATGGGAAAAGTGAACATAGTGGACGAAGGGTATGGGGAAAGGCAGGAAGAGATGAGAGGTGGAGGCGTCTTTGGGACATGGAGCTGCCCTGGATGGTACTTCAGAGGCAATCACCGGACATTGTAAATCCTCACAGGGCCCACTGGATGGAATGGAGGAGAGTATGGGCTATGATGTGAACTAATGTATATGAGGTGCAGAGGTGCCCAAAGATGTACTTACCAAATCCAATGGATGTGTCATGATGATGGGAACGAGTGTTGTTGGGGGGGGGGGGGGTAGAGGGGGGGTGGGGGGATGGGGTTGAATGGGACCTCACATATATATTTTTAATGTAATATTATTACAAAGTCAATAAAAAATAAAAAAATTAAAAAAAAAAAAACACATTCCATATATCCCACATACTAAGTAAGTTACCAGGTAAACCTCTTACAACATATAATTGCCATTAATACTAAACAAGCTTGTTAAAATAATGAAGTTTTCTTCACTTTAAATACTTAGTAGCATGGAATACCAGAAAGTTTCTTTGGAAGCAAGTTGGCAGGGGAGGGTGGCTGCCGAATAAATTTCTTATAAAATTACCTTTTATTATTATTATTATCAATTCAGTTTTTGTTTAATAATGACTTTCTGCAATTAGCCATTTAAATACCTTAATTTAAACAATGCTTTGTAAAACTTTTATAATTATTTATACCTTTAAGACAAATTTTACCTTCACAGAACACATTCTCTTACTTAAAGTTACTGCAATACCTTCTAAGAATCTGGGGAGAATGCAAATGTATTTTGGTTTTGACACCCTATGGAGGGAACTTTACTGCATTTATTCTGATTCTGCTTTTCACCCCCTTCACTTCCCCCCCTTCCAGGCAGTTGGGTGCACAACAATCAAACAGGAATGCGGCTTATGAATAGAAGGAGTGGACTCACTGGAAAGGGGCAAGCTGCTCCCCCCTTTCCAGCTTTCAGGCCAAAATGGGCACACAGAACCTACTCAAATTTGGCAACTCTCCAGGGGACCCAGCCACCCTGACTGGGGCAGCCACAATAAACTTGGGTGTGGGGTGCAGACACAAATACAGATGGCCTTCAAGCCCCGGCAAAGGAGCAGACCAGAGACAAGACAGCAGAGCATGCACAAACATCCAGACTCCTCAGTTTTGCCCCATAATCATTTCACCCCCTTGCCAATGGCAAGGAGGGGTTCTAGCTCTACTGCATTCTACTTTACATAAGGACACAACTCCAACACTAGCATTGAGCTGACACAGACAGAAGCACAAAGGTCACTAATCTGACCCACAAGTTTATATATATATATTTTCACCATGGCTGCCCCCACAGCCATCACAAACCTCAGAACACTTAACATTTGGTATAAAGCAAATTCATTCACAAATTAGCACCATAACAAAAGATTTCAGCTAGACTTTTTCCACTGTTTAAACTTTACACCCAGACCGAGCTCCACTAGAAAAGCCGATCCATTTTCCTGTAACCAAGTTTTGTTTTTGTTTTTTTTTTTTAATCTAGACCAATTTCCAGGACATTAGGACTTGAACCTATAAACAACCCTTTTTATTAAAATCAAGCCTCCACTCCTTTAGTGGATATAAGACTAGTACCAGATTCTAACATGCAGTTAGACAAACCCAAAACACCAGGGCTTTTTCCCGGTTTTTCTCCAGGACATTAGGACTCTAACCTATAAACAACCCTTCCTATTGAAATCAAGACTCCACTTCTTTAGTGGATATAAGACCAGTACCAGATTCTAACATGCAGTTAGACAAACCCAAAACACCAGGACTTTTCCCCGGTTTTTCTCCTTTTCCCAAGCCTAGAGAGAACGGCTTCCCCCCAACTTTCTGGGGCTACTAGGGTTCTCTCGGGAGGTGATCAGCCTCCCCTTCCTAGCAATTAAAGCTAGAGCTTTCCAGACTGTGCTCACCCGGGGAGTCTTACCTTCTTCCATGTTCGGAGTTCTTTTTTGTTCCCAGAATCTTTCTCTTCAGACCTTCCATTGTCCTCAATTTTTTTCGGGAAGACTCTGGCGGAGCCCACATCTTTTCTGGATTAAATTTAATCCAGGGGCGCCCAGATTTGGGGTTCACCCGAGTCCTCCTGGCTTCCTCGGGGATTTGGAAGGGGCAGCAAAATGCTACCTTCTCTGGCCTTCATTTGTTGTCCCTTCGTGGTTGCCAAAAATGTTGTAGAATTTGAGAGAGGTTCAATTATTTGCATATAGAGAGGCCAGGACTCAGGAATGATTTCGAGAAGGAAAAATGGTTTATTGATGGCCGGCCAGACTCGGGAACTTTCTGTTTCAATCCGGAGCCCCGAACAAGATTTTTGAGTCCCTTTTATACAGAGTGGAAAGGCCAAATGGTCCTTTTGTTTCAGTTCTCAATAGGCTTGAATTAGCATATATTTCCACATCTTAGGTAAGCTTTTAGCATGGACCTCAGGCATTCGATAAGCTTTTAGCATATTTGGTTTGCATTTCCCCTGAATACTGAAAGTTTATAGACCTTGCATTGTTAAACTGTTTTCTGTCACCAAGGGCAGGACTGCAGGCTTTTATCATCCCACACCCACAAGTCACAGATAGTTTAGGTTATCTCTGAAGAGACAAAGAGCCTCCCACCCATAACCCACATCAGAGTCTACCTGCCAGGACCAGTGCAGTGGAAAGTCCTTCCTGGACTTTACCCAGGAGGCTGATGGGTGGCTTGGTAAGGCTACTCGAGTCTACCTGCCAGGACCAGTGCAGTGGAAAGTCCTTCTTGGAGTTCGCCAAGCCACTCAACCAGGAAAGGGTGCCCTAACCAGCTTAGCCAAATAGGTTTTTGAAAGACAAAGGCTGGTGAAGACAGTCGAAGAAATTACCAGGAGTTGCTCAATTACAGCCAAAACATAAGGTACTTTACTCTGTAGTTCTGATCACTCCTACAGCTGTTAAAGGAATGTCCAACTCGGTGTGCTAACCCTAAGTGAAGCCAGCTGCGCCAGAAAGCGCCAGCTCACCAGAAGCACCTGTCGAGATGTTCGCATGCAACTCATTGGAAGGCCTGAAATACCTCTTGAAGAGACAAAGGTAAGGATCATCTGGGTCTCTAACCCACCATCCTAAAAAAAAACCTTGTCTGTTTTCATTTGAAAAAGGCAATGTCCCTTCTCATCCCCCCTCTTGGCTGCTTTAGGCATAATCACCACCATTGAAAATTGGGGTTGGCCATCTATACCAAACCCCATTGTCTATTCCAGTCGCGCCCTAAAACTAACAGCATAAATGAAACCAGCCGTGCCTTGGAAGTTCTAAAACAGCGAGCAGACTCTCCTGCTGCTGTGGCGGTGCAAAATTGCAGGTTACTTGGCATGCTAACTGTAGCACAGAAGAGAGTATGTCCTCTACTTAAGGAAGAATGCAAATGACTCTAAAACAGTCCTAAACAGTATTCAAAACCTGCCAAATAAAACCCACCGATGTCAGAGAAATGCAGCCTTTAGAGACACCTGGTCTTTTCTATGTCTCTTAGTGGGACCATATATTCTCAAAATTCTAATTACGTTTATTTCTTCAAGAATCAACATCATTCAGCCTCACAGAGGATGCCAGATCCATCTTCCTCCCATTGCAATAAAATAGGAAGTAAGTTTCACACTCTGTCAGGTAGGGCCTACTGTCCCTAACCAGCAGAAAGTCGCTACAGAAGAAAGATCATCTCCCTTCAGCACCCCTTTAAGATTAAAGGTGTAAACTCTCTGAGGGGAGAATGAAGCAGGCTAGTAAGATAGGAAATCAATAGATGGATCCAGACCCTGGCAAGAAGTCCGCGGGGCCATCAGCAACCCCGAGATGGCTGTTGGAGGACCGTCCCCAAGATTCCACCACTCAGAAGACTTCCTCCAGAAGCCAGGAGAAACCCAGATAGTCCCCAAGGACTTTATCATTGGGCCCTCAAGAGGGATTGATGGGTGGGGTAACCAATCAAAACAGACAGCTGGAACCCCTCCCCTGCCATTAGCAAAGGGGTGGAATATTGAACAGTTCAAAATCCAAGCAGGGCCTGAACAAGCGCTCTTTCTCTACTGCTCTCTTGCCTCTCGACCTGGGCTTCAGCTGCCTTCTTCCCCACTTAGATCACCACACAAGGAAAACCTGGGCATTTATAACCTATAATGGCACATTGTCGCCTGTAAATCAGCCCTTCTTTATCACTTTTCAGCCTCTGCCACTCTACCTGGTACCACTGCTCTCCTATTTTCTCCCATTTCTCTTCCCTCCCTACCTGAATAAATTACTGGCCTCACTCACCCGAAGTGCTCTTGAAATTCATTTCTCCAGCAGTCAAAGAACCTAAACAAACTCTGGTAACCCAACCACAAGATTTTGACTGTCTTTCCTAATTACCAATGCAGTTTAGGAGACTTTCCATCAAGGGTAGGAATTCCTTAAAAATCCAGCCCACGTTTCCTTCACTCTGTTAGTCTATCGAACTCATAAATAATTTGGAATTGCGTATTTATAAGAGATACTTTACAAGTGCAAGTCTCAAATCAAAACTCTACAATGTTCAGGCTGTAGACAGTAAAAATGAGGGATTTTCTGAGTGATATTTTTAGGTGATTAGCACCTAGAAATGCCTAGAGGGTTCTAATTTGTGAAAAGTCTTCAAAAAGAAGCATTTTGCATCAAAAATGGTCTGAAATATGTTCTGGTACAGTACAAAAAATTGTGCTCCCTAGTGAGCAAAACAGCAAATTTCTCTCATTAAGTGGAAAAGGATTGGACCTCTACAGTTACATAGTAATGTAGTTAAGCAGTTACAAAGTTTTCATGGCAGTTGAACGTTGAAGTCAGAATTATTCTCTGTCCCCTTTTTATTTTTATATACAGAAAAAGTGCCAAAAGGAAAAAAAAAAGATTTAATGGCTAGTTGAGTGGCAGTTCAAGAAAGATTTGTGCGGCAAGTGGTTTCCCACACTGGGAGCAGCCAGCCAATGAATGACCCCTTACGGTTTACTCAAAGACCAGGAGAGTTTCAACCCACTTCTTCATGAAAGACTCTGTGTTTCAGATGAGCTTTCTGGAATCCGGAGGAGAGTGTTACGTTTTGAAAAGAAGAACAGAAGCTCCTCTGTCCTTTGCTGGGAGAGCAAGTACAGCAGATGTCTGGAGACTCCCGTTTCCAGCGACAACTTCAGTCCGGTTCTGTGGAATGCCTGCTCGTTGATTTGGGAGTGATCCAGCTCTCCACTGAAACAGGCTGGTAGCTCTGCTCACAGCAGCAGCTGCCCATCTGGCAAGGAGAACGTTTTTGCTCTGAGAATCACCCCCATCCCTGCACCCCCCCCAGCCAGCCTGATTCCAGAAAGAGCATCGAGTCAGGTAAATGTTTATGCTAAGGACACAAGATAGCCACTCCAAACTGCATGACTCACTGCGGTCCTTTGAAACCTTCAAGAACCAATCTCTGTTTTATTTTTTAATGAAATAACAGAAGTTTTTACCTGGGCGATTTCTAAAAATAATGCAGGAGTGAAATTGAGTGGAAAAGATGTGTGTGTGTGTGGGGGGGGAATGCATCAACACCAGATTCTTAGATGTAGGGAGATCATGTGTATGAAAGTTGAAGATGATGGTTTGGTAACCCAGCTGAGCACACAGTCAAGCTGGATTGTGGCTGAAATCCCTCCACAATGGAGGAGAATCAAAGGCAAATTATAACTCATACTTGAAGGGCTTTTCTCTTCCTTTTCCTTTATTTCCCTTAGTGCTATGTTCTATCCAGTAACTTGCATGAAATATCTAGACGAGGCAAATTCACAGAGAAAGTAGAGTAGGGATTCCCAGGATTTGAGGAGGGGAGAGGGGAAAGTTATTACTTCCTTGCTGCAGAGTTTCTGGATGAAGGTGATGGTGGCACCGCTTCTTGAATGAAAGGACTGAATTTTACACTCAAAAATGGCTGAAATGGCAAATTTTATATTGCATGTATATGCTTCCGCAGTAGCTTTTTTATTATTTCATAATTCTTGTTTGCTATTTTTTATTATTTTTGTTTTATTTATGTATTACCTGGTGGCAAGCAGCAAGACTGAAGTAAGTTCTTCAGCTTTCTATGGGCTAAAGGGGTGAGTGCGTTGGAATAGAGAGATATGTTCCTTTCTGCTGCTAGAAAGAGAGCTCATTTTGGAGCACGGCTGCACTGCATGGATAATCATTTACATTGTAGTTCACACTCTCCCCCAGTCCATTCCGTGGGTTATGGCAGGATATATAATGTCCAGCATCTGTCCCTGCAATATCATTTTGGACAACTCCAAGTCCCCAAAATCACCAAATGTAATGAATGTGCCACTGTTTTAGAATTTGAGAGAGGTTCAATTATTTGCGTATAGAGAGGCCAGGACTCAGGAATGATTTTGAGAAGGAAAAATGGTTTATTGACGGCCGGCTGGACTCGGGAACTTTCTGTTTGAATCCCGAGCCCCGAACAAGATTTTTAAGTCCCTTTTATACAGAGAGGAAAGGCCAAATGGTCCTTTTGTTTCAGTTCTCAATAGGCTTGAATTAGCATATATTTCCACATCTTAGGTAAGCTTTTAGCATGGACCTCAGGCATTCGATAAGCTTTTAGCATATTTTGTTTGCATTTCCCCTGAATACTTAAAGTTTATAGACCTTGCATTGTTAAACTGTTTCCTGCTCATCACGGGCAGGACTGCAGCCTTTTATCATCCCACACTCACAAGTCACAGATAGTTTAGGTTATCTCTGAAGAGACACAGCACCTCCCACCCATATCCCACATCACCACAATGGTGAAAGAGGTTGTTGATGTGGGAGGAGTGGGGTGGGTGGTGTGTGGGTATATGAGAACCTCTTATATTTTTTAAATGTAACATTTTTTGTGATCTGTGTATTTTTTAAAAATACAATTTAAAACATTAATAAATAAAAAGGGAGCTCGTCGCTGAGAGGTAGACAAAAGCTGCAATACCTTAGGATTTTCCATCAAGATTGATTCTCAGGGATGGGGCACTGGGAGGGAAGGACAGGTGACAGGTTACAGTTGCATCCTCAAAAAAAGGCCATCAAATACTTTTCCTAGGGAATGTGTTTGGCCGCCTAAGGGAAAATTATTTACGACTTGTCGCCAAACATTGCAAAGCGGAGCAAATGAAAGATAAGGCTTATGCCCACAGGACTAAAAGCATTTGCAGCCATCCTTCTCCTGTTCCCTCCAAGGCACGCCATTGACATCATCTACCATAAAACCCCGGCAGGTGCACAATGTGCCCAAAGCTCAGGTGAGAGGGGTAGGGTGATTCCAACATCAGCTGGCGACGTGTGAGGACCCACCATCTTCCATAGACCCAGGATGGTGGTGACTTACCAAAAATCACTGAATGTGTGGAACCAAAATCTCTGTCAGCCCCAAAGGGTGGACATTTGGCAGTTTTGTGTGGTTGAGCTTCATAGACAAGCTTTCCAACAGCGTTTATTTATGATATGATGGGCTCATAAATCTTTGACTGGAGCATTTTATTATTGTTATTTTTTAAAGGTGTATTTATTTATTTCTCTCCCTTTCCCCCGCTCCCGGTTGTCTGTTCTCTGTGTCTATTTGCTGCATGTTCTTCTTTGTCTGCTTCTGCTGTTGTCAGCGGCACGGGAATCTGTGTTTCTTTTTGTTTCATCATCTTGTTGTGTAAGTTCTCCGTGTGGGCGGCACCATCCCTGGGCAGGCTGCACTTTCTTTTGCACTGGGTGGCTCTCCCTACGGGGCGCGCTCCTTGTGCATTGGGCTCCCCTACGCGGGGGACACCCCTGCGTCACGTGGCACGACACTCCTTACGCGCATCAGCATTGCACATAGGCCAGCTCCACACGGGTCAAGGAGGCCCGGGACTTGAACTGCGGACCTCCCATGTGGTAGACGGATGCCCTAACCACTGGGCCAAGTCCACTTCCCATTTTATTATTTTTTAATGTGCATTTTCCTGGATATAATGTTACCAACAGCCCACATGTTACAGAATAAACAGTGTTAAATAGTATGGAGACATCAGGAGATCGTCAAGGTTATTAACAGTAGGGGACTTTCCCCAATTCTGCAGGATTCCGCAAATCTGGGAATATTTGTCCCTTCCACTTCATGTAGATTTAAGAAAGCCAATCTCAAGTCAATAATTCCCAACCCAAAGCACCGCACAGAGGCTCCCCGCCTTCACTGTGCCTCCTCATCCGTGACTAAGGAAATCAGGAGGGTCCCCGGGCAAAGTGTTGCCCAAGTTCTGGTACATTCTGTGCGGGATCCAAACTCTGTGCCTGATGAGTTCAGGGCCTCAGGTCTCTTTGCTCCTTGAATGATGTCCATCCAAGACAGTTTTCACAAATGAGACAAGTAATCTGGACTCAGGGACCTGTGAATTCAGTTCTTCAGGAAGAGGTGACCAATTTTAGAACCTTCAGGAGATGCTTACGGTAGGCGCAGCTCAATCTCAAGGGATACAACCTGGAATGTACCAACCGCCTTTATTTCCATGTCTTTATGGGTAAAATAAGTATCAATTCATTGGGGAAAATCTGGAAAAAGAAAAACTTCTAATCCACAAACTCCAGAAATAGCCAGTATTGGCAGCCTTGCTCAAGTGCTCTTCTGATGCAATTTTTACGTTTCTAACTACAAGCAATTTTTGCCAACATATCATCTTTATTCATGGTGTTCTAAACAGTTACATGAGTCATCCAGGGTGAGCAAATGGAGCAGAGGGTATTAAATGGTCAGTCCATCTATTTTTTTTTCCTGTGCATGACTTTAAATCATTTCCTTAGTCTGTAATTTGGTGTTGGGGATTGAATCGCTCCCCCCACAGAAGGCACGTGCATAGGGTGGGGAAAGGGAGATATGGGAATTCTCGATACGCTCAGCTCTGTTTTTCTGTAAGCCTAAAACTGTTCTAAAAAAAATAATAAAGTCAATTAAAATAAAATGGTCTGGGGGCAGGTCACCCCTTCCCCAGCCACCCAGAAATGCCAGGACTCAGACCTTCTTGATCTGTGACGTCAGCACCTCCTCTCTCCACTATCCGCTCCTCCGTGGTCCATTTGATCACACCCATGGAATGTCCCAAATGCCCCGACCTGTGTACTGGAACTCTCCTCTCGTCTTCCATCTTCCTTACTCCAACGGGCTCCCCAGCTTCTCTGGTGCAGTTAGGAGCTTCCTTCCTGTGCCCCAGGAGCCTTGCATGACTCATCACCCATCTCCTTCCCCAAACGTGGGATCCGCTGAGTTCTTTAACCCCCAGTGCCCACGCCAGTGCCACTCCCACCGTCCACCTCTCCATGCTCACAAAGCCCCCTCTATGTTCCTTTCCTCTGGGCTGATGCTGAGTCATATTTTCCTTTTTTTTTTATTTCTTTCCCTTCCAGGTGTCTGCTCTTTGTGTCCATTTGCTGTGTGTTCTTCTGTGTCCACTTCTATTCTTTTCAGCAGCACTGGGAATCTGTGTCTCTTTTTGTTGCATCATCTTGCTGCATCAGCTCTCTGTGTGCGTGGCACCATTCCTGGCCAGGCTGAATTTTTTTCGTGCTGGACGGCTCTCCTTATGGGGCGCACTCCTTGCATGTGGGGCTTCCCTATGCAGGGGACACCCCTACATGGCACGGCATTCCTTGTGTGCATCAGCACTGCACATGGGCCAGCTGCACACGGGTCAAGGAGGCCCTGGGTTTGGACCTTGGACCTCCCATGTGGTAGGCGGACGCTCTAACCGTTGGGCCAGATCTGTTTCCCCAGAGTCATGTTTTCATCCAGGTATGCTGTGTGTGCAGCTCCTGCCTTGGTGTAGGGTATGGGGAGAGAAACTGAGGTAGGTCCTCACCTGAGAACCTTGTTCCCAGCAAGAGAGACCTCCAGGCCTGCAAGGCTGAGCTGAAACAAGGAGCAAAGCCACCATTCTCACAGCTTTCACAAACTCGGGGAAATCAATGACCACTCCCCCTTTTTTTAGCAAAACTTTTTTGTTGTCTTTTTTTTTAAGATACATAGATCACACAAAATGTTACATTAAAAAATATAAGAGGTTCCTACATACCCCGCTCCTCCCACATCATCAACCTCTTTCATCATTGTAGCACCTTCATTGCATTTGGTGAATACATCTTGGAGCACTGCTGCACTGTATGGATAATAGTTTACATTGTAGTTCTCACTCTCCCCCAGTCCATTCAGTGGGTTATGGCAGGATATAGAATGTCCAGCTTCTGTCCCTGCAATAGCATTCAGGACAACTCCAAGTCCTGAAAATGCCCCCACGTCACATCTCTTCTTCCCTCTCCCTGCCTTCAGCAACTCCCGTGGCCACTGTGTCCACATCAATGCTACAATTTCTTCTATCACTAGAGTCACAATAGTTCTATAGTAGAATACCAGTAAGTCCACTCTAATTCATATTTTATTCCTCCATCCTGAGGACCCTGCGATAGCAATGCCCACTCCACCTTTAAATTGAGAGGGGGCTTCTCAGTAGGATCCAGAGATAGCCAAAGTAGAAGAACCCCAGGTAGGGGTGCTCCTGAGGGGTATGGAGACACCCAGGTCCTATGGTCATGGCAGGTGGCTCTGGAGTTCAGTGCCATGTCAGTTGGCCCTACTTTGGAGTTTGTGTTCCTGTGTGATGGAGTTGGACTCAGATGTGACCTCTCTGTATGTGCCTCTTCTGTCACTTTTATTGAACCTGTGGTTGACGCTGGGGTTGGTGTATACTCAGGAGACTTGAATCTCTGGACTGTCCATGTACCAGCTGGACCCTGAGCCTCAGCAGAGTTGTAACACCTACTCTCTGGTTCAATGACCCCTTTATCAGCCGTCCAACAGGTTCAAGAAAGCAGCCCACCCTCAAGAGGCACATTGTCTGTTCTCATAGTCAGGCAGTGCAGACAATGGGTGCAGCCTTCCATCATTTCTCTACACGCAGCCCTCCAGAGCCAAAACATGCACACCAGTTGGTGGCTCACATCCCATTAGACTCTTTTCTGGAAAGAAATTGAAAACACCACCTAACAAATGGCTCATGACTTGGTTGTAGACCTTGCTTAGCTCGTTTGGGTTCACCAGGAACCTGTAGGTCTGGAGCCCAACTAACAATGTCCCTTCCGCACCAATGTTGACCACATTGACCATACACGGCCAGTCGGATGAACTTCTGAGTCCTTGTCTACACAATTCTGACCCTACCCCAGCTGTTGCATTCTCCACAGGCCCACTGCCCTGTCCTTGGGCTGGTGAGACCGCAACTTGGAAAGATGTGAGAAATCATCTGAAATGGCAAGTGGTGGGAGTTGGAGGGTGTCCTCCCAAAAGGTATGTGGAGATAGGGTCTTTCCAAAATGGTGAGTCAAGACGAAGTTCTCATAAGAAGAAGAGGTGGAGAAGGAGACACACAGACACTGGCATGGAAAAGGCCATGTGAAGATGGAGCTAGAGGCTGCAGAGAGGATCCACAGCTGAGGTACCTCAGAGCTGGCAGGGGCAGGAGGGACCCTCCCTCCGAGCTTTCTGAGGTTAACATGGCCCTGCCCACCCTTTGATTTTGGACTTGGGGCCTCCAGAATGGCAGAAGGGGAGAGGGTTTATCAAACCCTTGAAGGTCCACGTTGTCATGCATCTGCAAAGGGCACCCGTGCTACCAACCAGCTGTGTGTCCAAGCAAACGTGCCCGTGGCTGTCCTTCTTCCTTTTATTATTTTATGCAGATATCATGCCAACACACCAGTTACTCTCTTCCAGCTCTTACATATTTTTACTTGGAATATAGTAATTGGGAACTGATACGGCTCAGTGGTGGAGCATTAGCTTCCCACATATGAGGTATGGGGCTCAGGCCACATATGAGGTACAGGGCTCAGTTCCTGGCCCCGATACCTCAAAAAATAATAATAATAGTAAAATTTTAAAAATAAGGTAAAATAAAATAAAATATAAAATAAAACAGAAAAATAAAATATCAAATAAAATAAAATAAATAAAATATCAAATAAAATGAAGTATCAAATAAAGTAAAATATAAAAAGCAAAATAAATAAAATAAAATGTAAATATTCAGAATAGGCTTATCCATAGAGGCATAGATTCATGGTGAGACAGGTTTAGACGGGAAAGGGAAAAATGGGGGTGACTGCTAATGGGTATAAGGTTTCTTTTGGGGGAGATGAAATGTCCCAGAACTAGGTAGCAGTGAAGGTCACACAATATTATGATTGTACTAAATGTCCCCTGAATTGTATGTACTTCAGAAGAATGAAGCATGTGGTATGTGAATTGTAGCTCAAGAAAAATATATTGGAGATCATTACATATCAATATTCCCATATAAGTTTGCATTTTCTTTCCTTTCTACTCTGCCTTCTATATCAAGGGCCCTGAGGCCAAACACTGCCCTTTGCATGTTTTTCTAAATAAAGTTTTATTGGAAGGCGGCAATGCCCATCCATTAACTTGTTGTCTCTAGCTGCTTTCATGTTACAATGGCAGAATAGACACCAGATCTAAAAGTATTTACCGGGAAATGGACTTGGCCCAGTGGTTAGGGCGTCCATCTACCACATGGGAGGTCCGCAGTTCAAACCCTGGGCCTCCTTGACCCATGTGGAGCTGGCCCATGTGCAGTGCTGATGCGCGCAAGGAGTGCCTGCCACGCAGGGCTGTCCTCGCGTAGGGGAGCCCCACGCACAATGAGTGCGCCCGTAAGGAGAGCCACCCAGCAAGAAAGAAAGTGCAGCCTGCCCAGGAATGGCACCGCACACACGGAGAGCTGACACAGCAAGATGACGCAAACCAAAAGAAATACAGATTCCCGTGCCACTGACAACAACAGAAGCGGACAAAGAAACAGGACGCAACAAATGGACACAGAGAACAGACAACCGGGGTGGGCGGGGGGAAGGGAGAGAAATAAATAAATAAATCTTTAAAAAATAAATAAATAAAAGTATTTACCATCTGGTCCTTTACAGATAAATGTTCTACATTCTTAACATCGTGTTTTAACATTTTTAAAGCTTTTTCACTAGGGAAGGTCATTAATTTAGGAGTTTTCAGTAATTGTTCTTTTGCTATCCATCGCATCAGGAAGACACCAATTAGAGTTTTTCGTTTCAGTTTTGCGCTCTCTGTTGATACAGAGAATGTGTTCATTTTCTTCTGCCTGTGTCCATAAAGAGCATTTTATTTCTTACAGGGAGAAAACAGACAGACCATGTTGGATTTGGAGTATTCTAGGTAAGATGGGATTACATGCATCCAGGAATATTCTCTTGCTGCTTCTTCATTTCTTCGTGTCGCTTTGTCGGAATGCATTGCTAAGGGAGCAGCTCCGCTCCATTAGCCATCAGTCACGCATCTCCAGGATCGGGTGTGGGATTGGTGATTAATTTTAGTACTTCATGCCTGATCACCTTGAAGCTGCACCAGGCAGCCTCCGAAGGAATTCAGGTCCATCTTTCCCACACCTGGACATCAACCCCTTCTGTGTCCAGCTGTCAGCTTTACCAGGGACGTCATCTGGCCAGACTTCTTGGCAGATTCAGATTGCCCATCTATTTCATTACACTGAGCGCCGCGACATACTGCCTTGCTTTTCACGAGCACGCCCTGGGCAGTTTCCACAGAAAGGGTCTTGGCTCAAGGTTCTCACGAGCAATCTTAGAAGCTCCCTTAATTTTTCCTTGTGGAGCCAAGACTCTTGGCTCTCGATCAGAGCCTCTGTCACCTCTGATTTCTCATCAGATAGCACAGGGCTGGAAAACATCAGCCTTTTGATATTTCCATATGAATGCCAGAATGTAAGAGGATTTTCAACGGACCTAGAATGACCAGATGGCGTTGAGCTGGTCCATCTCCCCCGTTCTGCCAACTCTTTCAATGTGCCCCAAATTTCCCAGATTAACACCATTTACTTATTTGAGGAAGAATGAGGTGGAAGTGTTGTCGAATTTGAGAGAGGTTCAATTATTTGCGTATAGAAAGGCCAGGACTCAGGAATGATTTTGAGAAGGAAAAAATGATTTATTGACAGCCGGCCGGACTCAGGAGCTTTCTGTTCCCAGCCCGAGCCCCGAACAAGATTTTTGAGTTCCTTTTATACAGGGTAAGGGCTAAATCGTTCTTTGTTTCAGTGCTCAGTTGTCTTGAATTAGCATAGATCTTCCACATCCTAGGTAAGCTTTTAGCATGGACTTCATACATTCCAGATAAGCTTTTAGCACATTTGGTTTGCATTTTCCCTGAATATTTAAAGTTTATAGAGTGTGCATTGCTAAACTGTTTCCTGGGACTGGAGTCGTTGCCATGGTCATCAAGGCAGGATGACAGCCTCTCACTGTCCCACACCCACAAGTCACAGACAGCTTAGGTGATCTACAAAGAGATGAACAGCCTCCCACCCCTAGCCCACATCAGAAGGAGAAGTGAAGTAGAAGCACCTGGTGCGGCTCTGTGTTTCTGTCTCAGACATCCTAAGCACCTATTAGGCCTCAAGGCAGGGCCTGTATGGATAACCAGAGATGGCATGAAGAAAACTTCAACACAAGAGTCAGGCAAACTCACATTTATTACGTCCACAGAGTAAGGAGCCAAGGCCAGCCCAAAGTCACTCAGACCCAGCTCCCTCTGCTGCAGTTCCACTCTTGCTTAAATATCCAAGTTACTACTTAGCCTTTGCTTTGATTATGCATTAGTTTTTATGCATATGGATGAGCACACATAGCTGGTTATATAATTGTATGATTAGCATGTTCAGGAAATTATGCTTGCACATTCATTGCATGATCAAGAAAGGGGCGGAGAACTCCACCCCTGGGTGGGAATCTTACTAGGTTGATTAAGCAAGTTGGAGTGAGGACAGCAAGGGGCTGCTTCTGCGCAGGTCCAGCCAACTGGTTGAAGCTGGTTTTCATACTTCATTGCTTCAACAGGATATTCTTCACCACCAAAAGCAGAATTTGGCCCAAAGAGAGGGTTGCATTTCATTACCTTCTGATTTACATACAATTCTTTTCTTTGCATCCTAGCAACAGGAAGAGAAACAAGTTAATTTGAGGTATTCGGTCATCCTACATCCATCACCTACAGATCAAGTTTCCCATTCATCTGGAGTTGAATCACCTCACTAGATGACAGAGCTTTAAAATCTAACCAAAACCATCATCAGTGTGAGCAATTTTTTTAACATATATATTTTAAATTTTTTAAAGAAACTTAAATTACATAAATGTTACAAAAAAATCTAGAGGGTTCCCATATACCCCAATTCCTCTCCCTCCCACACTTTTTTTTTTAATTGATTTTGTAAAAATGTTACATTAAAAAAACAAGATGAGGTCCCATTCAACCCCACCACCCCCACTCCACCACTCCCCCCCCCCCCCCCCAGCAACACTCCCTCCCGTCATCATGACACATCCATTGCATTTGGTAAGTACATCTCTGGGCATCTCTGCACCTCATGGTCAATGGTCCACATCATGGCCCATACTCTCCCACATTCCATCCAGTGGGCCCTGTCCCTCCCACACTTTTTGAAATCAACAACATCGTTCAGTAGCTTGGTACATTTGCCACAATTGATGAACAAATCTTCGCGCATTGCCACTAAGCAATGATTAGTTTCCGTTGTAGTTTACACTCTCTCCCACTGAAGTAGAACACTTTATAGATTAAACATTAGAATATTTAGGAGGAGTTAATTTAAAAACTTTTATTTTTTTTCCTGCCAGGGCACCTTCCTACAGTAGTTAGACAGGTCCGGGGAACTTGAGGTATATATATGGGCACATACAGGTGGGGTTAGTTTTCGTGCGCTTAGGAGGAGGATAAGGTTTTATTGGCTTAAACTTCTTTTATTTTTTTTTATAAGGCCGTTACTGAGCAAGCAAGTAAGTTACAAAAGCGGAAAGTTGGCAAGTAGCTGAACCAGGAGGGGTTTGGGATGTTCGTATGTTTCTTGCTCCACACATTTTTGCAACTTATGACAAGATATACAATGACCTGTATCTACCATTGCAATGTCATTTGGGATAATCCCCAGGTCCCAAAAATGCCCCCACATTACACCGGTTTGGGGTGTAATCTTAAAACTACAAAATGAAACAAAGTTACACCAATGGCCTGCCAGCTACACTCAAACCATGGTGAGATGTGATGATGTTTCCAAAGCCACGTCAAGAAAATGGCACAAGCATCCTGCTCACAGTCACCCAGACAAAACAGACAACCAAGGTGAGTTGTCTCTGGTCTTTCATGTTGCAGGAGCTGGCTGTCCAGGACACTCTGTGTCCTTCTGGTTCTGAAGACCTCTGGTTGCAGCAAGTCATCGGGCTCCCGGCCAAACTTTCTTCTGCTAATGGCTGACGACCTCGGCATCGGGGATATCGGATGCTATGGCAACGGAACCATAAGGCAAGGAACAGAGTATGGCCAAGATGGCGCCCAGGAGACACCAATAACATGTATCAACCTTGGTCTGAGAAATCCAGAGTTTTCCTGAATTTTCTTTTCTTTTCTTTTCTTTTCTTAGGTATTGGGGGCTGGAGATTGAACCCGGGACCTCGTATGTGGGAAACTGGTGCTCAACCACTGAGCCACATGGGCTTCCCTGAGTTGGTTTTCTCATTTGCTTTGCTCATTGTTCATTTTTGTTTTTTCGGGAGGCACTGGGAACCGAACCTGGGACCTCCCGTGTGGGAGGCAGGAGCTCAACTGCTTAAGCCACATGCACTGCCCACATTGTTTCATTTAATTCCCTTTTTTTTTTAAAGATTTATTTATTTATTTATTTATTTATTTCTCTCCCCTTCCCCCCACTCCCGGTTGTCTGTTCTCTGCGTCTATTTGCTCTGTGTTCTTCTTTGTCTGCCTCTGTTGTTGTCAGCAGCACAGGAATCTGTGTTTCTTTTTTTTGTTGCATCATCATGTTGTATCAGCTCTCCGTGTGTGCGGCACCATTCCTGGGCAGGCTGCACTTTCTTTCGTGCTGGGCAGCTCTCCTTATGGGGCACACTCCTTGCGCGTGGAGCTCCCCTACATGGGGGACACCCCTGCGTGGCACGGCACTCCTTGCGCACACCAGCACTGCGCATGGGCCAGCTCCACGCGGGTCAAGGAGGCCCGGGGTTTGAACCGCAGACCTCCCATATGGTAGACGGACGCCCTAACCACTGGGCCAAGTCCACTTCCCATCATTGAATTCCCTTTCACCCTGCCTTCTTCCCCACACCAGTTCTGACCCCCACTCAAACCCATCCAACCCACACCTAACCATTTTTGAGATGTACTATTCACCAGCCCACTACATGATGAACAATTATTTTTTAAAACCATGTAAGCTAATGACCACCCCCCATCCAGCAGGCCAAGCCCACCCACCTACAAAGGATTCAATGCTCCCCTCCCGGAAAGCACCACTTCACACAGACATATCCACGTCTTTCTACTCTCTGAATCTACCATGCCCCTCTGGCATCTGCAACGCATCTCTCCAGAAGGACCCCCTGATATCTCTGTCACATTCTCATTACCATCGAGGATCCAGCTCAGGTGCCAGCCTAATTCTCCACCTGCTTCCTCTTTGTCTGAATCCCACCTTCATGTACCATGCTATCATGATGCTGAGCCTCCAGATCAGGGAGTGCCATGCTAGAAGGCAACCCAAGCTCTCCATTCTGGAATTCCCTTGATGTCTCTCTCAGCACCAGTAGTACACTCTGGGGGCATAGGTAAAATTTAATGGAACTCAGGCTGCTTCGATGATTCAGAAGGCATTGCAAGTTCTTGCACCGGGGCACTCTTACAGATACCTTCGTGTTTCAGATTTTGACTGGCACGTCTTCTACTAAGTATCATAGACCTATGGTGTTAGGGATAAACCTGTTTGTTAAGCAATAACACTGCTCATTTTTCCCCCATCACAGGACTCCAAATATTGACCGGCTCGCAAAGGACGGCGTGATGCTCACCCAGCATATCTCGGCCGCCTCGGTGTGTACGCCGAGCAGAGCTGCGTTCCTGACTGGCAGGTACCCCATCCGATCAGGTTAGTCATTCTGTACGTCTCACCACTAGACTGGAAAAGAACATGGTCTCTTTCATCCTCTTAACAGTCATTGCACAATGTGAAAATGATGATCTTCTCCCCATATTTTCACCATCAGACATCAACTCAAACTACTAAGACTTACAGTGCTCCACAGAGCCAGAGGTCACCCATGTAATTATTTCCTCTGATGTAGATAATCCCAAAAGACACTGGTGGGCAACTTTGGCCAGATGGTAACTAGCTTATGCTTGGTAGGGACACACAGTCTCTCTTGTAGCCACTCAATTCTGCCCCTGTAGTCTGAAAGCAGCTGAAGACAGAGTACGTAACTGAATGGTGTGGCCATGTTTCAATAAAACATCATGTGTGGATGCTGAAATTTAAATTCCATACAATTTTCCCATGTTAAAAATATTCTTTTTGCAGAGCAGGTGTAACTTAGTGGTTGATCACTTCCTTCTCATATACAAGGTCCCAGGTTTAATTCCCAGTATCCCTGAAAAAAAGAAAAAGTTAAAAAAAACTTGTTTAAATATATTCATTTTTACTTTTCTCCAACCATTTAAAAATGTAAAAACCATGCTTAGTTTGTGGGCTATACACTAAAAAAGACAGATCTGGCCTGTGTGCCATAGTTTGGTGACCCTGACATAAAGGATATTAGAAGATTAATGAACAATATCTTCACCATAGTTGTACAAAATTTGAAATAATGGAATATGTTTAATCTGAAGAATAAAAGATGGGGTCTGTGAAGGCTGGCTTCAAATCTCTGCCCATCCCATGGAAAAGAAAAAGTTATTTGTTTTCTACGACCCCAAGTGGTAGAACTTAGACTTCTAAATGGGTCCAAAGCGTGATGAATTCTGATAAGCTATTTTTCTCATTAGACCACTGGGCTTTCCAAAGTTGTCCCCAAATCTTAGCAATATCTTGTGGCTAACAGCTCTGCCATGTTTTGCTAACAGCCCTCTATCTCTCTGAGCCCCAGAGTGGAGTCCAAGCACTGGGCTGAAGTAGACCCAAAAGTTTGAAAATCCTTGTGAGGTCCTCAGCATTTCCTGAATGGAAGCTGAGTAAGTAGACTTCCTGGGAGATGTCAGGCCCTCATGGACCATCTGGTGCCCCCTTCCCTCCCACAAAGAAGAAAGGGTCCTAACGGAATTAAGCCCAAACAGCCAGTGTCGCCTTTGTTATAGCCAACCACTCTTCAGCTGACAAAGAGACAAAGCACATGCTCAAAATTCTGGAAACCCTCGGGAAGAAGGCTGAGTTTCCACATGTTGATGGTTGGGAATGACGTTCACTCTTTACATCAGGTTGATCCTGTAAAAAAAAGTTGAGCTGGACTAAACTCACCAAAGTGGAGTAAGAGGCAGGAGCATCTTCTAAATCAATGGTTCTCAACCATTGGCTGCACATGGGATTCATGACAGGACTTTAGAAAAATACTGAGGCTGGAGTCCCACCCTTGGAAAAGCCAATCTGCCTAGTCTGAGGACCAACTGGACGGATGTCCTGAGTACATAAAGTCAGGTGAATTATATCAGCAGCTCCCAACCTGTCTATACATCAGAATCACTCAAGGCTCTCTCAATAATTCCAAAACTCAGATTCTGTCCCAAACCCATGACAATTACAAGCTTTGGGGTGACATCCAAGTGGCAGAGTTCTTTGAAGCTCCCCAGGTGATTCCAAAGATCAGATAAATTTGAGAACCGCTACATTGTATCAAGTTTGGTGAACTCATAAACCTATTTTAGATTCTTTTTCACTCAACACTTCCTTTTTATACATTGTAGACATAACAAGACAGTACAGCTTCTTACTCATTTTATTAGTCAGCGTTCTCCAGAGAATCAAAACCAACAGACTATGTGTGTCTGTAAGAGATTTATTTTAAGGAATTGACTCATGTGTTTGTGAAGGTTCTCAAGTCTAAAATCTGTAAGGCATGCCAATTGGATGGAAACTCAAAGAGGAGGTGAAATTGTAGTCTTGGGCAGAAATTCTTCTTCCAAGATCTCTCATTTCTTTGTTCCTAAGGCCACCAACTGATTGGATGAGACCCCACCACATTATCAAGGCTCATCTTTATTTAAAATCAGCTAACGTTAACTGTAAAACTAATCCCACCTACAAAATACCTCGACAACAATAGTTAGACTAGTTCAACCAAACAGCTGAGCACCATAGCCTAGCCAAGCTGAACATAAAATTAACAATCTGTATTAGTCAGGGTTCTCTAGGGAAACAGAATCAACAGGAGATATCTGTAAATAGTGTGAGATTTTACAAGAGTCTCTCACATGACCGTGGGATGCACAAGTCCAGGTTCCGCAGGCAGGCTGCAACCAGGGGCTCCGAAGAAAGTCCAGTGAAGGTCCTTGATGAGTTTCCTGGAAACGTCATCTGTCCAGACATGAGCTGGGAAATTCTCTCTGAATGTTGAGATCACTTCCCCTTTTAAGGCATTCAACTGATTGGATAAAGTGTCACTCATTGCTGACAGCAATCTCCCTAGTTTTGTTTTGTTTTTTAAAGATTTATTTATTTATTTCTCTCCCCTCCCCCCCGGTTGTCTGTTCTCTGTGTCTATTTGCTGCATCTTCTTTGTCTGCTTCTGTTGTTGTCAGTGGCACGAGAATCTGTGTTTCTTTTGGTTGCATCATCTTGTTGTGTTAGCTCTCCGTGTGTGTGGCGCCATTCCTGGGCAGGCTGCACTTTCTTTCACACTGGGCGGCTCTCCTTTCGGGGCGCACTCTTTGCGCGTGGGGCTCCCCTACGCGGGGGGACACCCCTGCGTGGCAGGGCACTCCTTGCGCGCATCAGCACTGCGCATGGCCAGCTCCACACGGGTCAAGGAGGCCCGGGGTTTGAACCGCGGACCTCCCATATGGTAGACGGACGCCCTAACCACTGGGCCAAGTCCGCCGCCAATCTCTCGAGTTGATGTAGATGTTATCAGCCCTCTACGCAGTAAAGTCACTGGTGACTAAATTACAATTAGCCAATTACCTGGCCAAGCTGACACAGTACCTTAACTATCACCACATCACACTAACTTCTTCAACTAATCATTTCCTTTTCTGTCAAAAACGCCATCTGGGGAGCGAAATCAAATGGGAGGTTAATTTTCACTTTTATTTTGAAAACTAGAGATGTTCACCACATAATCTAAATTTTAAAAATTTATGAAAAGCAAGAATGTGAGCATGTAACTAATATTTCCTTTAAAACGATTGCCCAAAGGTATGGTTTCCAGCAACGATTACCGTGTTCTTATGTGGACCGGAGTTTCTGGAGGCATTCCAACAAATGAGACCACATTTGCAAAAGTATTAAAAAATGAAGGTTATGCCACTGGACTAATAGGTATGTACGTATATTTTTAGTGTTAAGCACATTGCATTTATATGGGGAGTATATTCAACAATCAAATTTAGAAATGAACTGTTTTGTCTAGTAGGATTTTCCACTAGACACAAAAGCTAACTACACTCAGAAATGACATAACTTCCAGATTTCCTGATGCAAAGTAGGTGCTGAAGAAATTCCTTTTTAATGCTATATATATATGTATATATATATATATATACTTTTTTAAAGATACCAGGGATTGAACCCTGGACCTCATACAGGGGAAGCAGGTGCTCAACCACTGAGCTACACCCACTCCCCTTCGATATTTGCCACTTCTCACAACATGCCAATGCACCAGAATAATAGAGTTAGAAATTCCATAACTTTTTTTTACCAAAAATTTCCATGATGCTTTTCTCCTTATGGAAACAGAGCTCCAGAGCTTAGGGCTCTCTGCTTACAAAAATAGCACGTTAATTTTTCCTGTGTTAAGAACCATGCCACGTACAGAATGCAATAAAACCAAGAACAATTGTTTCTTTTTCAAAGTAAACGGCATGTCAACGTCAAAAGGTAAGATAACAGACAAAAGGCAGTCCAACAAAATATGGAAACACTTTTCCAAAAAAAAAAAAAAACGCTGTCCAGGCACATTTGTCTCAATCAATTCCCCCCAAAAAAACAAAATTGTTCCTCCCTGGAGGAACACAAATGAGCACAGATTAGCCAAATGACATGACTAAGGTGTCCTTGTTAATGAAGAAAATGAAGGGGTAAAAAAAGTCTAATCACATCCATATCTCACCAAACTAAACCCCACATTCTTTTCCTTTTTACCTGTAGCATAAATATGGTATCTTCTTTGCCTTTGCTGCAAAAGTACTTCAATACGGCTCTTAAACACAGTCCATAAGTTAAGGAATAATCATTTCTTGACAGGGAATCAATTTGTTATCCTCACTGTCATCATGATACAGTAATGATACATTATTACATTATTACATTATAATGATACATTATTACAGTTAATACAGTAATAACTTTTATTAACATTACATTGATTCCTATCAAGGAACGAGACCAGGTGATAGCCTCAAGGGGAAATCCAATGCCTCCTTGCCTTTTGTTAAGATACAAGAGCCTATCCCCACATGTTGGTCCCTCGAAAATTGCTTGAGGTTTGTTGTATCTCTTGGCCAACACCCTAGTTCTGGCATCAAGGTCCTCAGCATTCTCCTCTGATTGGAGCTGAAAGTTGCCCTCTGAAATCTACCACCCACCTCCACTTTTGTTCATTACGCTGGTTCAACAGAGCAGAGGCAAATTCTAAAGTCTGCAGGTGTTTACCCCATGCCAATTACATCACGCCAAATTTCCCAGGCAATCTGACTTTTTGTGCTTTCATTCTCCATGGCCTCTGCCATTGGACCATCCCAAAACCGGGGGCATAGAAGACTAAGCAGTGGCCCCCAAAGGTCCTAATCCCAAATCCTCGGACCTGGAACGTGTCAACACTGAATTAAATGGTGAAACGGTCTTTCCTGATGTGGTTAAGCTAAGCAGCTTGATTCTGGATTGTCTAGATGGGACCTACTTCCAATGACGAGTGTCCTTATAGGAGAAACAGAGGAGATGGCAGGGAAGATGAAGGCAAAGATTGAAATGATGTAGCCTGAGTCAAGGACACCTGGGGCCACCAGATGTTGACAAAGCAGGACAGAGTCTCCCCGAGAGCTTCTGTAAAGAGCACAGCTGTGCCACAGCTTCAACTGGGACTTCTGGCCTCCAGAATTTTGGAGAATATAAATTTCCTGTCATTTTAAGTCTCACAGTTTATGGTAATTGGAAACCTCTCCAGCAGGTAATGCTGCCACTTGAGATCCTCCTCCCCCTGAAATGATGAGATGCAGACCATGGTATAAATAACAGCTAAAACTACCCATCCTGCTCTGAGCGCCCACCACCCCAACTGCGTCCAGGTAAGCTTGTTCCATCAACATCCTTTTGCCTTTCAGGAAAGTGGCACCTGGGACTCAACTGCGACCACAGCGGCGATCACTGCCACCACCCACTCAACCACGGTTTCGACCATTTCTACGGCATGCCGTTCTCCATGATGGGCGATTGCCTCCAGTGGGAACTGTCCGAGAAACGCCTGGCCCTGGAGGGCCAGCTCAGGTCCTACATCCAGATCGCAGCCTTGGTCGCGCTCACGCTCACCGTCGGCAAGCTCACGCGCCTGAAGGGCATTCCGTGGACGCTGGTCATCTTGGCGACCGCGGCGGCCCTTCTGCTCTTCGTGGCCTCGCATTTCATGGGCGTGCTGATCGTGCACGCCGACTGTTTCCTGATGAGAAACCACACCGTCACGGAGCAGCCCATGCGTTTCCAGAGGACCACGAGTCTCCTTCTCAAGGAGGCCAGAGGGTTCATCCAGAGGTGAGCTTCGCCACGGTTCTCATCCTGGACATCAACGTCGTGATGAGCACACAGCCCCAGTACTCCTCTTCTGTCATTGGGGTGGGATGGGTGAAGTGGCCCTGGCTCAGAAAGACATTCCGTCCAATGTCTGGACATTGGCCAGTTGAGTGGTGTGGCAGCGACTTGCCTTGCCACCATTAAAAGAGATTCTTTGGAATGTCCTACCTACATCCCCTGCTTTTAGGAAACCCTCTTACTGAAGAGCTTGCCACTCACCACGGGCCACATGCAACTATCATGAATCACCTAAAGAACCTTTTGAATAAAATCTAAACAGGTTTAAAATTCTATCCTCTTAAGACACCCTGTTACTCCCTTCAGCCTAGATGTAAACTTGAGTGATGAACGAGCTTCACATGTCAGGTGAAGGAGAATGTGATGAAAAGCCTTCCCAGACAGAGGGAGTTCTAACCTCCCCCCAAGGTGTCCAGTAAAGAAGGTGACACCGTCCGCCCCAATATACCTGGTGGGGATGAGCTTGTGAGCCTATTCTAGTACATTCTCACAGCGTTCTCAATGGAACTATCACACATACGGTGTTGATAATGAGCATACAAATCAAAACATGTGGGTCTTGAAACAGTGAAGCTTCAACAGTCTCCTATGCGTCTCTATTTTAAGGGGGTGCTTTAGACCATAGAGAGAGCAGGTGAGGAAGGGGGAAATAACGTATTACCCAGAGTGCGGGTGATAATTTTGAAATTAATAATCTAATATGCCTCATTTGTAAAGTGTATGCTTTTCATAACTACCTCATGTCTGTTTCATTTTTTTATATGATCGATTATAAATAAAATCAGATGTAAAATATCATTTATTCCACAAGATAGAGTTTGAGGTAGAAAAATATGCTGAAATAAATGTCAGGTCAGATGGTTGTCAACTTTCAGCTGTCATAGCCACATAGACTTTGAAAACTGCAATGTTTGAGAAAAAAATGATGGTAAAATCACTGTGGATTTTTTGATAGACATTAGAGGGGGAAAATTAAAGAGTGTCAAAACTAAGAATATTCTTCTGCTGCACTTGGAAAACCCAGACAACGTTGGAGAAAGGAAATGATTGTTCAGATCTGTGTTTAATGTCTCTAGAACTTTCATCTCTATTCTACTAAAATGTAACTCTAGTTGTTTTGTGTTTATTTTTAGAAACAAGCACAGGCCTTTCCTGCTCTTTGTTGCCTTCTTACATACCCATGTCCCTCTTGTTACTGCCAAGAACTTCCGTGGGAAGAGTCTCCATGGGCTGTATGGGGACAACGTAGAAGAGATGGACTGGATGGTGGGTAAGTAGCATTTTCATTTCCCAGCTGTTAAAACAAATACCATGCAAAGGGTCGGCTTTCGTAATGGGTATTTATTTGGGGTAAAAGCTAATGGTTACAAGGCCCTGAAGAGTCCAACTCAAGGGTGCTTCCTCACCAAAGTCAGTTGCCATGTCTTGAAGCAAGATGGCGGGCGATCTCTGCAAGAGTCCAGCCTTCTCCTCTGGGCTTCCTCTCTCTCAGCAGCAGCTGGCACAGGGCTTGTCTCTCAGGGCTTCCTCCCTCTCCTCACATAGGGCTTGTTTCTTTCTGGGCTTTCTATATCGGTCTAGGCTGTCTTCCCATGGTCAGCTGCAAATTATCAGGTGAATGGCTCATCTCTGCCTGGGGCCCCAGAATCAAAAATGGCAGAGCTCTCTCTCTTCCCACATCTTCTTGAGTGAGCGTCCACGTATATAGGCCCCCCAAGGTAACAGGACTCAACCTGAGTCACGCCTTACTGATTTGGTTGACTCAAAGCAGTAATCTTAGCAGGTCATTTGATCAAGGGGCCCTCAATGGAATCCAATATAATCAATAGGTATCACACCAGAGGAACAGATTTGTTTACAAACATAATCTTTCTCTTTTGGGGATTCACGAAAACAATCTCAAACTGTTACACTGGTTTATGACCCGACCCGTGGATCAGTCGAACAGAGACCTGAGGGAGGGAGTGGGAATGAAAAGGGACAAGAGACACAAAGAATGGAGACAAGACAGGATTCTGATCAAGTCTCGTTTATTGAGGGTCAATCAGGGGTTTTTATAGCCATGGTTGAATGAGGTGGCACATACTGACAACACATGTGTCAGTAAATGATTGGTTAACTAGATTTTTATTCTCGTGCCACACGCACGTGCAGATGGTTATTTGGCAATGTCGGTGGAAAGACTTTTGAGCTCTTTAGGGAGTGACCAATTGGAGCCCGGGGGAGTGGCGGAAAAATAGAAACTTAATTGCTTCAGCGAGGGTGGGGAAACAGAAACTTAACCGGGTTAGTATCTAAAAACAGCGCTTAGCAACAAGATGGCCAATACAACACCTGTGCCAGAGGCAGCTTCCCACAGGTTTACAGTTCTGAGACTGGAAGAGGTCCAAAATCGAGACGTCAACAAGGCTTCCTGAAGGCTGTGGGGCTCTGGGATTGGTCTCTGGCCATCCTTGGTCCATGGCCATGCATATGGCGGCACCTCCTCCTTTCTCTTCTGGGCTCCACTGACTTCCTTGATGTCTTCCTCTCTGGTCTTCTCTGTAAGGCTTCCAGTAATAGTATCGCCTTATCCTAAGCCAGCTGAGCCAAACCTTAACAGAAGTAACCTCATCCAAAGGCCTCATTTATCATGGGTTAGAATCCAGAACGTATTTTTGCAGGGTACAAAACTTACAGCCACCCCAGTACCTGTGCTGTGAGTGTAAATGTGATTTTCCCTACCCAACAGCCCAAGGAGGAAACCATCTAAGAATAGGAAGATGAATATGGAAGGGGCAGCACAAGCATTGCAATCAGATGAAATTTTTTTGTATCTGTGTGATGCTCTTTTTTTTTTTTCATTTTTTAAGATGTTATTTTATTTCTCCCAATCCCCTCATTTACACTGTTTTAATTGTCTTTTTTTTAAGATACATAGATCACAAAAAATGTTACATTAAAAAATATAAGAGGTTCCCACATACCCCTCACCCCACCCACCCACTCCTCCTACATCAACAACCTCTTTCAAATGCACATTCATTGCATTTGATGAGTACACTTTGGAGCACTGCTTCACCACATGGATTAGAATTTACATTGTAGTTTACTCTCTGCCCCAGTCCATTCAGTGGGTTATGGCAGGATATATAAAGTCCAGCATCTGTCCCTGCAATATCATTTAGGACAACTTGTAAGTCCCGAAAATGACCTCACATCACATCTCTTCTTCCCTCTCCCTGCCCTCAACAACTCACATGGCCACCCACAGAACAAGTCTAGATTCCTTTCCACGCCCTGCAAGGCTCCATGCGGCTGTCTACCACCTACCACCCAGCCTCATCTCTGTCCAGTCCCGCATCTTGCTCTTGTTCATCCCTCTTGCACCTTACAAGGCTGCCTGGAACTCACATAGAGGTTGCTCCCATCTTTTCCACCTGCTAAGGCTGCTCATCTTCACTCTTCAGGATTCTGCCCCTCCCCAGAGAGGCTACCCTGACTGGCCTTCTCCAGCCACCCCACCCTAATCACCTTCTACCCCTCGCCCATAGATTCTGTTCCTCAGTCGTTTCATTTTCGCTGAACAACGATATTTAGGGTGGGCTTGTTTTCTCTTCTCCTTGAAGAGAAGGTAAGCTCTCCATGTCTTGCTCTGTTTACCCACTGCATCTGCTGTTTTCAGAATATTCTCTGGCTCAAGGAACGTGGGTCTGTTTTGAGCGAGTGACAAATAAATGCACCATGATGGACACAGCCTTGTCCAAACTTGTCAAATGGGGATTCGTGCACCTGGGTTGGTACAGCTGAACCACAGCCACAGGGTAACTGTCATCAAAGACTGGAGGGGAAAAGAGAATTTTTCTAATTTTAAAAATTCTTGGGGTAAAATGTAGGATGTCAGTGAAATTTTAAGAAAAACTATGGGCTGTGGAAGAAACACGTGCCAGTGTTCAATCCATATCACTTTTTCAGTATGCGTAGCCCGCTTCCCTGAAGGAGAAATTCGTTTGTCTTTGCCGAGATGGATCTTAAGATGGAAAATATTAAGAACCCCTGGAAAAATGCAGGCTCTTTTATTTGCTGCCTCACATTAATTGTTTAAAGTTGACTCTATGATGTCACTATTTGCAACAAAAAAAAAAATTAAAATAATAAATGCAAAGATTCATGCACTCTAACACATTGAAAGATTAAGAACGGAATTTTATAATACAAAGTCAAGAACTCATTAAACTCATCCAGATAAGGAAACACGTATTTAAAAATGTCTTTAATGTCGTGATTTTACCGTTCCAATGCAAAGCTCAATTTAGACACAATATAATATTTTAAAAATGAAAATCATTGGAATTATGTAAATAGGTGAAGCACAGGAGATTAAAAAAAATTTAATATATTTTGCTCCTTTGGTCAAATGATTTTCCCTTTTATTCCCTGAAAGTCTGTTAGAGACTTGGACCCAAAGGGTATCGGGAATGAAAGGAAGAGAAAAGGAGTGAAACAAAGAAAGAAAGAGAGAGCTGGGATCAGGGGGTCTGCGAGTAGTCACTCCTCAGACAACTTTATTTTCTACATGTGGCATTATATATACTCAAACTATCGAGATAACAAACAATGTAACTACCCATTTACAAGAATCGTAAATTAAAGGATTTATCTTTAAGAACAAAGATTTAGTATTCCTTTCAAACTACAAAGTGTGTTTACTCATATTTCTCCCTGCCGGGGACAGCTCTGTCCTGCTGACTCAAAAGGCTTAATTGCTGCATTCCTATGTTAAAAGCGTAGCCATGGAAACAGCACGTCTCCCTTTGTGAGACCACCATGCCTCAGTTTCCAACAAAAGTCTCCAATTTAAACAGTATTTAGCTGGTTGTAGGCAATGCAACTTTACCAGGCTTGAAAACTCAGGTGACTGGCTCTTTTTTTTTTTTTTAAGCTTTGTATTTTGAAATCATTTCAAACGTACAGGACAATTGCAAACACATTACAAAATCCACAAGGAGAACTCCAACATACCCTGCCCAGATGCCCAAATCCACCAGTTTTAACATTTTACAGCACGAGGTTGTTTTTAGGACAGTGATACTATTGGGTATGTCACTCTAATGGTAGATTCATGGCATTAAGCATTTGTCAAACTCATAGAACTGTACAATACAAATAGTAAACCCTAATGCAAACTATGAATTTAGTTAATAATGTGGCATCACTGTTTCATCAATGTAACATTGCTCAATGAACCTGTAAAACTCAAATTATTCTAAACAGTCTATGAATTAAGAAAAAACTCAATAGAACATTCTCATATTTATACCATCAAGCCCAATCTTCACCCACCACTGAAATCACTATGCCACACAGTCCCTAGATTATTGTCTGGTTTCCTTTCAATTGGCATTTACGTCAAGTCCCAAAAGGCGAAAACACATGCTGCGTCGTGAGGTTTAAGATATTTGTTTATTTGGATTGGGTCAAAAGTGTCTGTTCTTTGCAGGGCACATCCTCAACACTTTGGACAAGGAAGGTTTGAGCAATAGTACCCTTGTTTATTTTACTTCTGACCACGGAGGATCCTTAGAGTCTCAACTTGGAGACAATCAATATGGCGGCTGGAATGGAATCTATAAAGGTAAGGCTGAACGGTTCAACGATACTGGTCTCCGGGCTGTAATTCCTAATCCCACTACTGGAATAGGGCCATCTTGTCAAAAGACTGTATATACTGTTGCTTCAGGATACTCTCATCCAATGCAGAAATTGCACTCTGCCATTCTAAGGTTTGAATTTTTAAAAAACACAAGTGGTTTGTAGTGTGTTTGATGTGGGCTATGGGTGGAAGGCTCTTTGTCTCTTGGAGATAACCTTAACCTAAGCTGTCTGTCCTGACTTGTGGGTGTGGGAGGGTGAGAGGCCGCAGCCCGTCCCTTGGTAACCATGGCAACGACTCCAGTCCCAGGAAACAGTTTAACAGTGCAAAGTCTATAAACTTTAAATATTCAGGGGAAATGCAAACCAAATGTGCTAAAAGCTTATCTAGAATGTCTGGAGTCCATGCTAAAAGCTTACCTAGGATGTGGAAGATAGATGCTAATTCAAGCCTATTGAGAACTGAAACAAAGGGACCATTTGGACATTCCTCTCTGTATAAAAAGAACTTAAAAATCTTGTCCGGGGCTCGGGTTCGAAACGGAAAGCTCCCGAGTCCAGCCTGCCATCAATAAACCATTTTTCCTTCTCAAAATCATTCCTGAGTCCTGACCTCTCTATACGCAAATAAGTAAACCTCTCTCAAATTCTACAACATGTTCCCAAGTTGTGCAACCATTGCCACAATCATTATAGAACATTTTCTTCTCCCCCCAAAAGACACCCCTACCCCTTAGCTATCAGCCTCTAATTTCCTCATCCCACCCAGTCCCTCTCACCCACTAACTTACTCTTGATCACTATAATTTGCCTATTCTCTATCATTGGAATCATATAATACAGTGTCCCCATATGTCTGCCTTCTTTCCCTTAGCATGTTTTCAAGCTACATCCACACCGTAGCATGTATCAGCACGCCATTCCTTTTATTAGACAAATAGCATCTGAGCGAGAGATTGCATTTTGTTTATCTCTCCAGATACCGATGGCCTCAGGTTTGAATGTTAGGCTCAGCCTTTGGGTTCAAGACAGATGGCCTCTCAGGAGGACCACATTTTATTCACTCTCGAACCCCATCAATTATAGACACACATGCCAGTATTATTTGATATGTCACAACCATTCTGAAAGGTGCTGTGGCACAGCACTGTTTGTTTTTTCATTTTCACTTAGAAATCTGAAAGAGTTTGCTTAGACTAATTTTCACATTTATGCTTGTCATGTGTGATGGTTAGGCTAGTGTGTCAACTCGGCCAGGTCATTGTGCCCAGTTGTTTGGTCCAGCAAGCCCTGGGCTGACTGTAATACAAGGGCATTTATGGAGTTTAGTCACCATTGACTTTACTGCAGTGGTAAATCATAGCTAGCTGGTTATAATTACATCAATCAGGGAGACTGCCATCAGCAGTGAGTGATGCTTAACCCAATCAGATGAATGCCTTAAAAGGGGAAGTGATTCCAGTATCGAGTGAAAATTTCCCAGCTCATCTTTGGACAGCCAACGTCTCCCAGGACTCATCAAGAACCTTCACTGGACTTTCACTGCAGCCCCTGGTTGCAGCCTGCCTGCGAAACCTGGACTTGTGCACCTCCATGGGGATGTGAGAGATTCATAGAATCACATACTATTGCAGATATCTCTTGTCGAGTCTGTTTCCCTAGCGAACCCTGACCGATAGTCTTGTACATACAAAAAATAAGGGAATATTGTATACTTATTCATTGAATCAGTTAAGATATTCCCAGTATATCCTCTGAACCCCTTTTCAGCTCAATGTCATCAAAGTTGTGTTTCCCCGACGCAGTACCATGCCGTTTGCCTTCGAGAGTGTGGATGATACAGAACTGTTTAACCATGCGACACTACTGTCCCACAGTGATTTTCCTTGCACAGTTTGGCAAGTTTCTGTGCACATGTGCACACAATGATAGCTCCCTCCTAACTGTTGGCCAGCCTCCAGCTATCTAGGTGAGCTGCAGTTATTGGGAAAACGTGCATCTTGGCATCCATGAAAAGTGGTACAGCGTCCTCAGAGGAGACTGGATAAATGATTGAGGTATGTCAAGGCACAAAACAGAGCAGGCCAAATGAGCTTTGCTGCAGAGGAGTAATCTCTGGAACACCCAAATACGTTACATTAAGGGACTTTGCAGACGTGATGAAGTGAAGGCTCTTGAGATAAAATTAAGGGGGATCTGTCCAAGTTATAAGAGAGAGAGAAGGGACGGAGCAGCCCAAGATCAAGAGATTTGCAACGTGCTAAACTGCTGGCTTTGAAGGTTTTAGTTTGTCAAAGTGTTGCCCACCCAAAGGACGGAAATGGATTGGCTTTTTTTTTTAAGATTTATTTTACTTTTTTATTTCTCCTCACACCCCCGTTGTTTGCACTTGCTGTGCCTGTTCATCTTCCTTGTTTTGTTAGGAGGCACTGGGAGACAAGCTCAGGGCCTCTGATATGAAAGAGAGGCATCTAATCACCTGAGTCACTGCCATTCCCTGCTTTATTGTGTTCCTCATTATGTTTTTCTTCTTGTGTCTCTCGTCGCACCAGCCTGCCACGCCGGCGCATCACACCAGCTTGCTGTCTTCTTTAGGAGGCACTGGGAACCAAACCAGGGACCTCCGATGTGGTAGGCAGGAGCCCAATCCGTTTCCCTTAGATTGGCTTTTATAAAGGGGATTTATTTGGAGTCAAAGCTTACGGTTGCAAGGCTATGAAAAGTCCAACTCAGAGCTCAGCTGAAGGCAGCCAGGTAGAGGACTTGTCGCTTGCCAGGCCTCTGCTCCCAGGCTCAGCTGCTCTGTTTTCTGCCCAATCTCAGCAGCAAGCTGTCAGGCAAATGGCTCATCTCCGCCTGGGACCTCAGGTCTGTGAGCCCCTCCTTTTCTCAGATGGCAGCCTCAAAAACGGCAGAGCTCTCTTTTTCTGTATCTCCATTTTGCATTAGACCCAGCAAGAGAATGGAGACTCAACCTGTCATCCCTCAATGACATAGTCCAATTTTGAAAAGGTCCCATACCCGCGAGCATGGGCCAGCCCATAAACGTAGTCTTTCTCTTCTTGGGATTCATACAATACTTTCAAAATGACACAGAAGCCCTGAGCCCAAGAATACTGATGGTCTCTAAAAAGCAGGAAAGATGAGGAATCGGGGTCTCCTTTAGAAGCTCCAGGACTCAGCCCACATCTAGAATTTCAGGATTTCTGACCTTCAGGACTATAAGGTAATACCTTTGTGTTTTTCTTGAGCCGCTAAGTCTGTGGCGATTTGTTAGAGCAGGAGGAAACTAATACTGTCATGACATTGAAAATGAGTGGTGGGAAAGCGGCTGTGGCTCCATCAGTTGGGCTCCCGCCTACCATATGGGAGGCCCTGGGTTCACGTCCCGGGGCCTCTTTGTGAAGGGAAGCTGGCCCATGTGCTGCGGAGAGCTGACGGCACACGTGGCGGCGCGGAGAGCTGGCGCAGCAAGATGACGCAACAAAGAGAGACAAGCAGATAGGGAAAAAACACGCAGCCAATGGACACAGAGAAGGGACAGCAAAGAATGGAACAAGCCACAAGGAGGGGGAATAAATAAACAAATAAATAAATCTTAAAAAAAAAAAAGTAGCCAGGGCTTCCTTTAAAAAAAAAAAATGAGAGGAGCGTGGATGTGGCTAAAGTGGTTGAGCACCTGCTTCCCACGTGGGAGGTCCCAGGTTCAGTCCCCCCATTGCCTCCTAAAAACAAACAACAGGGGAGAGGGGGCAAGATGGCAGCTGAGTGAACATCCCTGTTAGAGTCTTCTGCAGGGAATCGGCTGGGCGGCGTTGGAGACTCTTTGGGACCGGATTGTTTCGGGATTTTTGCTGGTCCGGAGGTGTCTGGACATCGATTTGGAGGGAAGGTAACAGAGAGGATTCGTCTGTGAAATATACACGGAGATCCCAGCTACCTGCAGAGGATTCCCTTCTTGGGTAGGCGGAGACGAGGCATCTAGCCCCGCTCGGTGGGGCTGAGCCAGGCCGGGCCGGGCCGCGGTAGCGCTTGGAGCCGGGCGGGGCCGGTGCAGGCCCCGGCTGCGGGCCGCGGCAGCGCTTGGAGCCGGGCGGGGCCGGTGCAGGCCCCGGCTGCGGGCCGCGGTAGCGCTTGGAGCCGGGCGGGGCCGGTGCAGGCCCCGGCTGCGGGCCGCGGTAGCGTTTGGAGCCGGACGGGCCCGGGTCAGGCCGCGGCGGGTACGGAGCCGGGCAGGGCCGGTCCAGGCCGCGGTGGCGGGAGGTGGATGCCGGAGCCGGCTGGGCCGCTGTAGCGAGCGGAGCTGGGCGGAGCCAGGCCAGGCCAAGGCGGCGTGAGGAGCCGGGCAGAGCCGGTCCAAGCCTCCGCGGCGGGCGGAGCCGGGCCTGCGGAGGGGTTTCTGTTTTTTTTTGTTTTTTTTTGTTTGTTTGTTTGTTTGTTTGTTTGTTTTAATTTTACTTAAATTTTTTTTTTTTTTTTTTTTTTTGAGCATCTGCAGTACTGGGGAGTTCGTGGGCCCTGGGCGGCCTATTGGGGGTTTGTGGGAAGGGAGGTGCTTGCAGACCCATTTGGGCAGACAGACGGGGGGGTTTTAGGGCAAAGCGGGGGGAAGTTGTTGTTTTAGATAGTGTTGCAATTGTGACACGTGTGTACCTGTATCTCTCTTCTCCCTATCCGTTCCCCACCGTTTGCCCATCCTCTTTTTCTTTCTTCCTTTCTTCTTGCCTTTCTTTTTTCTTTATTATAATTAGTTTGTTTTTTTTTTTTTTTTCGGTTTTCTCTTTCCCTCTTGTCCCTCATCTTCCACTTATTTTTACTTTAATTCAAGTATACAATAGGTGCTACAGGGAACACCTCACATTTGCTGGGTTTTCCCATCCTCCACTGCCTCATTTCTGTGTGAACTGATTTAGGCTACCTACACTATCCCCCTTCCCCTGCATCTTGATATCCACTATCATCTACTGTCTCTCCTATATTCCACCCCCCACCTCCCGTTCTTTGATCCACAAAGTGTCTAACTCTTAATTTCTAATACCTTTGTTCTGTTTTCTGTCTATTATCCACTCTTGAAACTATTACCTTTCTTTTCTTTTTCCCTCTCTCATGAAAACAATAGCTGTGTAGTTCATACCATATTCCTCCCAAATTCAGTCATCAACTTCATAAAAGGTACTCCACCTACAGCTATAACCCTATACAATCTACATGAATCTAACCTCCATCCTTCCAGATCTCATATTCCTGCTTTATTAACATACATCACCAATACAACTTTACACTTTTCCCTTGCTTACACAATTGCCTTTCCCCAACACTAATACTTTCCTCTAAAGTGAACTTAACCAACAACAAGTAACTAGAATAAGAAGAAAAAAGTGACAAAGAGAAGATATAACACCTGTGCAAAAATAACAACTAATTAACCTCCAAGAGCAGACAAAGAAGCTAAGGAACTGATTAAATTCGTCAAAATAAAGAGATGACCAGAAAGCAACAAAAATCTACGAACCAAACCAATAATCAGGAAAACATGGCTGAATCCAATCAACAAACCAATAATCACGAAGGGGAGCAAAACTTGGCACAAGCAATGAAAGATCTCAGAACATTTATCACCGACAAATTTGATGCAGTAATGAAAGAGGTTAACAACATGAAGACATCACTTGGAGGGGAAATTGCAGACATACGCAAAAACATAACAGATATGATGGGAATGAACACCACAGTTCAAGAAATCAAAAATACACTTGCAGCAAATATCAGCAGACTAGAAGAGACAGAGCAGAGAATTAGTGATGTGGAAGACAGTACATCAGAAATCAAACAGATAGTAGAAGGGGTCAATAAGAAGATAGAAAAAATCCAATTAGGATTTAGGGACCTGAATGACAATGCAAAACGCTCAAACATACGTATTATAAGCATTCCAGAAGGTGAAGAGAAGGGAAAGGGGTCAGAAAGAGTGTTGCAGGAAATAATGGCTGAAAACTTCCCAAATCTACTGAAAGAGACAGATGTACATATCCAAGAAGCACAGCGCACTCCACAAGTCATAAACCCCAACAGGCCCACCCCAAGACATATACTTGTCAAATTATCCAATGCTCAAGACAAAGAGAAAATCCTAAAAGCAGCAAGAGAAAAGAAAACCATCACATACAAGGGAAGCTCAATTAGATTAAGTGCTGATTTCTCTTCTGAAACCATGGAGGCAAGAAGACAGTGGTATGATATAGTCAAGGTACTAAAGGAAAAAAATTTCCAACCAAGAATACTCTATCCAGCTAAACTAGCATTCAAACATGATGGAGAGTTCAAAATATTCGCAGACAAACAGAAACTGAAAGAGTATACCAACAAGAAACCTCCCCTTCAAGAAATTCTAAAGGGAGTTCTGCAGGAAGAAAGGAAAAAACAGGAAAGGCAAAGTTGGAGGAGAGTATAAGACCAACAACAACAACAAAAAAGACAAAAAAAATATACAAACAAAATATGACAAACACAAATCCAATCAAAATATGGCTAACACAAATAATTCCTTGATAGTAATAACACTGAATGTCAATGGATTAAACTCACCTATCAAAAGATTCAGACTGGGACACTGGATAAGGAAATATGACCCATCCATATGCTGTCTACAAGAGACACATCTTAGACCCAGAGACGCATGGAGATTGAAAGTGAAAGGCTGGAAAATAATCATACAAGCTAACAATAACCAAAAAAAGGCAGGAGTAGCTATATTAATATCAGACAAAATAGACTTTAAATGTGAAACAATTGTGAGAGACAAAGAAGGATACTACATTTTAGTCAAAGGGAAAATCTGTCAAGAAGATCGAACAATCATAAATATCTATGCCCCTAACAAGGGTGCCTCTAAATACGTCAGGCAAACGCTGGAAAAACTAAGTGAAAGAATAGATACATCTACAATTATAGTGGGGGATTTTAATACACCACTATCAATTCTGGACAGAACATCTCAAAAGAGAATCACCAAAGAAACAAAACATCTGAATAGTATATTAGAGGAGCTCGATCTAATAGACATATATAGATCGCTACACCCAAACACAGCAGGATATACATTTTTCTCAAGCGCACATGGATCATTCTCCAAGATAGATCATATGCTAGGCCACAAAGAAAGGCTGAACGAATTCAGAAAGATTGAAATCATACAAAACATTATCTCTGACCACAGTGGAGTCAAGCTGGAGATTTGCAAGGGAAAGAAGCCCAGATTTCACACCACGATTTGGAAATTAAACAACATACTCTTAGAAAAACAGTGGGTCAAAGAGGAAATCTCAAAAGAAATCAATGACTACCTTGAAACAAATGATAATGATAACACAACATACCAAAATTTATGGGATGCAGCAAAAGCAGTACTGAGAGGGAAGTTTATAGCCATAAATTCATATATCAAAAAAGAAGAAAGAGCAAAAATTGAAGAACTAACTGCACATTTGAAGGAATTAGAAAAACAACAACAAAGTAACCCAACAGGAAGAAGAAGGAAGGAAATAACAAAGATAAGAGCAGAACTAAATGAAATAGAAAATAAGAAAGCACTTGAACAGATAAACAAGACCAAGAGCTGGTTTTTTGAGAAGATTAACAAAATTGACAAACCTTTAGCGACACTAACAAAGAAAAAAAGAGAGAAGATGCAAATACACAAAATAAGAAATGAGAAAGGCGATATCACCACTGACCCCACAGAAATAAAGACTATCATAAGAGGATATTTTGAAAAACTATATTCCAACAAAAATGACAATCTAGAGGAAATGGACAAATTCCTAGAAACACATAAACAGCCCATATTGACAAAAGAAGAAATTGATGATCTTAACAAACCAATCACAAGCAGAGAGATAGAATCAGTTATTAAAAATCTCCCAACTAAGAAGAGCCCAGGGCCAGATGGCTTCACAGGTGAATTCTATAAAACATTCCGTAAAGAACTGACACCAATACTGCTGAAACTATTCCAAACCATCGAAACAGAAAGAACATTACCCAACTCCTTCTATGATGCCAACATTACCCTAGTACCAAAGCCAAACAAAGACATCACAAGAAAGGAAAATTACAGACCAATTTCTCTAATGAACCTAGACGCAAAAATACTTAACAAAATACTTGCTAATCGTATTCAACAACACATTAAACGAATTATACACCACGACCAAGTGGGATTCATCCCAGGTATGCAAGGATGGTTCAACATAAGAAAATCAATCAACGTAATACACCATATAAACAGATTGAAGGAAAAAAATCACATGATTATATCTATTGATGCAGAAAAAGCATTTGACAAAATACAGCACCCTTTCTTGATAAAAACACTCCAAATGATTGGAATACAAGGAAATTTTTTGAACATGATAAAGAGTATATATGAAAAACCTAAAGCCAATAATGTTTACAATGGAGAAATCCTAGACTCCTTCCCTCTAAACTCAGGAACAAGACAAGGATGCCCACTGTCGCCGCTCCTATTTAACATTGTCTTAGAAGTACTTGCTCGAGCACTGAGGCAAGAACCAGAAATAAAAGGCATTCAAATTGGAAAGGAAGAAGTCAAAATTTCATTATTTGCAGATGACATGATCCTATACATAGAAAAACCTGAGAGATCTACAACGAAGATTCTAGAACTCATAAATGAGTTTAGTAAAGTCACAGGTTATAAGATCAATGCGCAAAAATCAGTAGCATTTCTGTACACCAATAATGAGCAAGATCAGGAGGAAATCAAGAAACAAATACCATTCACAATAGTAAATAAAAAAATCAAATACTTAGGAATAAATTTAACTAAAGAGGTAAAGAACTTATACACTGAGAACTATACAAGATTGTTCAAGGAAATCAAAGAAGACCTAAATAAATGGCAGACTATTCCTTGTTCATGGATAGGAAGACTGAACATTATTAAGATGTCTATCCTACCAAAATTGATCTACACATTCAATGCAATCCCAATAAAAATCAATGCAGCCTTCTTTAAGGAACTAGAAAAACTAACTATGAAATTTATTTGGAAAGGAAAGAGACCCCGAATAGCCAAAGACATACTGAAAAAGAAAAACGAAATTGGAGGAATCACACTACCTGACTTCAAAACATACTATAAAGCTACGGTGGTGAAAACAGCATGGTATTGGCATAAGGAGAGACATATAGACCAATGGAATCGAATTGAAAGCTCTGATATAGAACCTCACATATACAACCACATAATATTCGATAAAGCCACCAAACCCTCTCAACTGGGAGAGAGTGGCCTATTCAACAAATGGTGTCTGGAGAACTGGATAGCCATATGTAGAAGAATGAAAGAGGATTACCATCTCACACCTTATACAAAGATCAACTCAAGATGGATCAAAGACCTAAATATAAAAGCCAAGACCATAAAAACCTTAGAAAGCAGTGTAGGGAAACATCTACAGGACCTTGTAATAGGTAATGGATTTATGAATATCTCACCAAAAGCACGAGCAGCAAAAGAACTAATAGATAAATGGGACTTCCTCAAAATTAAAGCCTTCTGCACCTCAAAGGAGTTTGTCAAGAAAGTAAAAAGGGAGCCCACACAGTGGGAGAAAATATTTGGCAATCATATATCTGATAAGAAACTTATAACTTGCATATATAAAGAACTCCTACATCTTGAAAATAAAAAGATAAACAATCCATTTTAAAAATGGGAAAAAGACTTAAACAGACACTTCTCCGAAGAAGAAATACAAATGGCAAGAAAGCACATGAAAAAATGTTCCAAATCTCTAGCTATCAGGGAAATGCAAATCAAAACCACAATGAGATACCATCTTACACCCATAAGATTGGCAGCTATGAAAAAAACAGAAGAATACAAGTGCTGGAGAGGATGTGAAGGAAGGGGAACACTCATCCACTGCTGGTGGGAATGCAGAAGGATCCAACCATTCTGGAGAACAGTATGGCGGTTTCTCAAAAAACTAGCCATAGATTTGCCATATGACCCAGCAATACCACTGCTGGGAATATACCCAGCAGAACTGAAAACAAGAACACAAATCAATATATGTACACCAATGTTCATAGCAGCATTGTTCACTATTGCCAAAAGTTGGAATCAACCCAAATGCCCATCAACAGACGAGTGGATCAATAAAATGTGGTATATACACACAATGGAATACTACTCGGCTGTAAGAACAAACACACTACAAACACATGTGATAACATGGATGAATCTTGAGAACCTTATGTTGAGTGAAGCAACCCAGACATTGAAGGACAAATACTACATGACCTCAATGATATGAAATAAACAAGCTGCCCTAGATAGCAAGAGACTGAACGATAGGCTTGCAGGAAATCGGAGGGTGGAGGAAGGATATGCGCCGATGTCTGCAGGGGTGGAATTTAAGACGAGATGGTGGTAAGTATGAACACAAAGAAGAGATAAAAGGGGGGCAAGGGGTTGCCTTTGCTTGGGGCTTTGCGGGTTTGAGGGTGGCTGGGGAGGGACGGGTGGGTAACGTTGCCCAAAAGTGGGGGGAGGGAGGGGTAGCATACGAACCAGGAGAGGGTCAGGTGTTGGTGGAGAGTAAAATGCCGAGAAAATCATATCAAAATATAATAAAGAGGGTTACCTGTTTAGAATGCTCGGAGGGGAGGGTCTGATGCAGGACGGGCTCCTGGGGAATGTCTAAATGCTCATTCTGCCAGAGTGGGTGACACCATGGGGTAGAAACCCAAGTAGTGAGAGTGGGGGTGGACCCACATCCTGGGGAGGACTAATGCCATCCAATAGAGGGAACTGTATCCCTCGAGAGAAAGGGTGGCTCCCAGGGCATTGGGGCAGTTGAGCAAGTTAGGCCCTGAACACTATTCCATCTATCTCTGGAAGTGGCTCCTCAGGAAACGGAGGTTGGCTATCACTGAGGGCACCAAGGTGGAAGGGAAAATGGACATTAAATGTGTGGAACCAAAGTAAATGGGGGGTAAGAGAGGAGTTTCTTGAGAGTACACAAGGATGGATATAAAACATGTAATATTACACCATAACATATAGGAGATGACAGACTGATAATGTAAACCATAATGTAAAACATAGGATAACTAAAAATGTAAAGAACTGTGTATCCTAAAGTATGCACCATAATGTAAACACAGATGTCACCTTGTTAGAAAGCTAATGTCTCAGACTCTGTACATCACTTTAAGTAAATATGATATGAATAGGGCGTAAGAGTATCACTGTGGAAGGGAAAAGGTTTTCTGGTGGATGTGTGGGAGTGCTGTATATTATATATATACATTGCTGTGGTCTAGGACTCCTGTGAAGAAAAGCTGAATAATTAGGGGGGGGGGGGGGGAAATAGGATGTGGAATTTTTTCAAGTCAACATTCTTTATCTAAGTTCTTTATCTAACTTTATCCAAGTTCTTTATCTATCCTTTAAACTCATCGCTATATGCCATTCCCTAGTAAGGGACCATGACATTATATTGGGCTTCAAATTTCGGGGAGTTCTGGATCACAGAGTGTTTCAACAATGGCAATGGAGGGATACTGGTATGGGATACCAATGACAGGTGATATATGACTGACAGGGAGCTGTACAGAACATATGTCCAGGGTGCATGGTAATGTTTGGATATACTCATAGTGGCAACAATTAAAAACCACAGTAGGGGGGGTACTGGGTTCCTGGCCAGTGGTGCTCTGTCATGGTCCCTAGGGGAGCAGCGACAGTCTCCCAGGTACAGTGGCGGGGACCGGGAGGGAGTGAGGGTTCAACAGTGAGCCCCTGATGCTAATGACTATGCTTGTGAGCTGATAAACCCAAAATAAGAACAAGGCCTAGAGCAACTTTGTGCCTGGGAATTTCCTTCTGTCAGCCTTCATGTTACTCAAATGTGGCCAGTCTCGAAGCCAAACTCAGCATGTAAATGCAATGCCTTCCCCCCAGCGTGGGACATGACACCCGGGGATGAGCCTCCCTGGCAACGAGGGACCACTATCAACTACCAACTGATGATGCAACTGGAAAATGACCTTATACGGAAGGTTCAATGCGGATCAGCAGAATATCCATGTCTACATAAAATACCATGACTTTAAAATGCTGTTTGACCTAAAGTAAGGGGGAAATGGAAAGGAGAAATGAGTTTATATGGCTACGAGTTTCTAAAAAAGAGTCTGGAGGCTGGCAGAAGGTTTGCCCTCATGCACAACTGAGCAGAGTCAGAGAGACAGATAAAGCAGATACAACCCCCAGATATTGGTTCCTTTGAGGGCTAAAGAGACCCATGGGAGTTATGGTCATGGCCGATGGGGTTAACTACCAGGGCAGATGGCCCCTCTTTGGAAATGGTGTTTATGTGTGATGAATCTGGACTCAGATGGGATCTCCCTTCATAAGACTTTCATGCTAATGTGCTGGAGGTGCAGTTAATGTTGGGGTTTAAGATATATTTAGGGGATTTGAATCTCTGGACTGACAATGTGATAGCCAGATCCTGAGCCTCAACAGACTCCAGCACCTACAATCTGATTTATTGGACTTACCACACTCAGCTAAGATGGAGGTGAAGAAGGACAACCACCACACCATGGAGCCTAGAGTGATTACAACTGAAAATGGGAGGATTGCATCCAGCATCCAGGTGGAATCTGAGCCTCCTCTTGACATAAAGGTGCAATGGACACAACCAATCCAGTGTCCACATAGAAGAGGTGGCATTGGATTGGGAAAAGTGGACATAATGGACAAAGGGTATGGGGAAAGGCAGGAAGAGATGAGAGGTGGAGGCGTCTTCGGGACATGGAGCTGCCCTGGATGGTGCTTCAGAGGTAATCACCGGACATTGTAAATCCTCACAGGGCCTACATGATGGAATAGAGGAGAGTATGGGCCATGATGTGAACCAATGTATATGAGGTGCAGAGATGCCCAAAGATGTACTTACCAAATCCAATGGATGTGTCATGATGATGGGAACGAGTGTTGTGGGGGGGGGGGAGAGGGGGGGTGGGGGGGTGGGGTTGAATGGGACCTCACATATATATATATTTTTAATGTAATATTATTACAAAGTCAATAAAAAATAAAAAAATTAATAAAAAATAAAAAATTAAAAAAAAAATAAAAAAAAAATAAAAACAAACAACAAGCAAAAAAATGCAAAACCAACTAGGGGAGCCAATGTGGCTCGATTGTTGAGCACCTGCCTCCCACACGGGAGGTCCCGGGTTCAATCCTTGGCCCTGGTACCTAAAAAAAAAAGAACAAGAGAGAAAGCTGACATGGAGAAATTCTAATTTAATTACAAATCGGAATCGAAAAGAAGCCTCGGGACTTCCTCCAACAGAGGCCACCATCATCCTCCGCAAAATCTTTGCCATGAGCGATAAATGATCGAAAGGAAACGAGGGTGACAAAGACGAGACAAATAACCAACCGGTAAAGACGAGGAAATGAGAAGAGACACGAGGAGCTTCAAAGGAAGGCATCCAAAAAGGCATGAAGAAGAAGCAAGAAGGAAAATAGGGAGGGATGACAAGAAAGCACGATGTGAAAATAACAGATCCGGAGTTAAACGGGTAAGGCGAGGCTCTAGGAAACCATCATTGGCAAAGAGAAAATGGGAGAAAGATAAAATGCTTTCAGTGAGGCAACTGGTGTCACCCCAAAACTTAATCCAATTCTTAAGAAGTTTGAGGGAGATAGAAATCAGGCCGACAAAGAAGATCCAGTCTGAATCGAAGGCTGCAAAGCAAGCATAAAAGATGGTTTTAAAACAAACAGAAGGGTTAAATCCCCCAAATAAACGTGTAATTTATGATTTTTAAGAATCACACTCTTTTCTGTTCCTATTTCAACCAAGGAAGCAAAGGCATGGGCGGCTGGGAAGGCGGAATCCGCGTCCCTGGAATATTCCGGTGGCCTGGGGTGCTACCTGCTGGCCGGGTGAGCGACGAGCCCACGAGCCTGATGGACGTTTTCCCAACCGTGATCCAGCTGGGAGGCGGCCAGGTGCCCCAGGACAGGTACAGAGCGTGCTAAAGAAGCAGTGCCAGGCTGGGGTGGAGACCACACTTATGCCGAAAGTCTTTTTTTATTTTAACGTTCACGTAATTTTTTGTTTTGTTTTTGTTTTTTGTTGTCTTTTTTTGTTAAGATACATAGATCACAAAAAAATGTGTGGGGGCATTTTCAGGACTTGGAGTTGTCCTGAATGATATTGCAGGGACAGATGGTGGACATTCTATATCCTGCCATAACCCACTGAATGGACTGGGGGAGAGTGTAAACTACAATGTAAACTATTACCCATGTGGGGCAGCAGTGCTCCAACATGTATTCACCAAATGCAGTGAATGTGCCGCGATGATGCGAGAGGTTGCTGATGTGCAAGGAGTGGGGTGGGGTGTGGGGTATGTGGGAACCTCTTATTTTTTTAATGTAACATTTAAAAGTAAATAAAGAAGAAAAAATTAAAAATAAATAAATAAAAGCAATCAACCTGGCAATAAAAAATAAATAAATAAACAAATCTCATATCCTTTACCTAGACTGGAATCTTCCAGCAACTGGCTGTGTAAACTTTAGCAAATCATTCACCTCGCTGGATCCCATTTTTCTAGTCATTTAAGCGAAGGAGCTGTATTAGATGGCATTAAGGATCTTTCTTTCTTTTAAAATTCTCTGCTAACACAATATAAGTGAAAAATTAAAAAAAAAAAAGCCTGTATGGTATATTGTATAAAAAATAAAAATCAGGAAGAAAAAAAAAAACCTGTATATGTAAGAGGTTCCCAAATAACCCACCCCCCTCACCCCACTCCTCCCACATCAACAACCTCTTTCATCATTGTGGCACATTCATTGCATTTGGTGAATACATTTTGGAGCACTGCTGCACCACGTGGGTTATAGTTTACATTGTAGATTATACTCTGTCCCAGTCCATTCAGTGGGTTATGGCAGGATATAGAATGTCCAGCATCCCTACGATATCACTCAGGACAACTCCAAGTCCCCAAAATGCCCCCACATCACACCTCTGCTTCCCTCTCCCTGCCCTCAGCAACTCCCGTGGCCGCTGTCTCCACATCAGTGCTACAATTTCTTCCATTGCTGGAGTCACAATAATTCTAGAATAGAGTACCAGTAAGTCCACTCTAATGGATTTTTAACTTTTGCTTTGCCATAAGGCAGCCATGGAATCAGTATCTGGAAAACACAACTTTAGAGCCTACTATTGTTTGCTGGGGTCAAATGTTTGTTTCATTTTTGACACAAACTATCTTTTTTCCTTTCTCCTAATTTTCAGGTGGGGCACACTTTATTATGAAGGAAATTGTCACTGGGAAATGTAGAAATTCTTCATGAGAAATTACTTTTGGTTCAGTTGGTAAGGGCTTTTATAAGGTTGATTTAATTGATTCCTTGTCTTGAAACTTAATAGAGGGAAGCAGATGTAGCTCAAGTGGTTGAGCGCCTGCTTCCCATGCATGAGGTCCCGGGTTCAATCCCTGGTACCTCCTAAAAACAAAATAAAACAAAACAAACAAACAAATGAAAAAAAAAACAGGTCCCATTGGGAGCACATGTAGCACAGTGGTTGAGCACCTGCCTCTCATATACGAAGTCCTGGGTTTGACCCCCAGTACCTCCTTAAAAAACAAAAGGCATAGAAGATTTGGGGGAACATAGAAAGAAAATAAACCACTTTCATGCTTTTGCCAGCCTAGAGATCGCATGAACAGAAACACATATTTAAAAGTTTATGGTAAATATTCTCTTTTCTTTGTTTAAAAAAGTTCTTGTACATAGGGAGAAAATATGATTTTAGTGGATTTGCTGTATTTTATTTCAATCATCTCTGTATGGTGAATATTAGTCTTGCTTCCTTTTATTTTATTTATGTATATATGTGTGTGTGTACACAGCTTTATTTATTTTAGTGGCTCTTATTACATTTTTTCCATGGCGACTCTAAGCAAAATTGTCTTTCAGTTTTGAATTCTCTGTCTCTTCTGTGTACATGAACCAACTGGAGAAAAAGACTCCCATTTTATTGCTCTTACAAGTTCTCAGCATCAGTAAAAAATACCATTGGCATTTGTGATTAAAATCCTAGACACGGGATTCTGAAAGGCTTTCAAAATAATTCAAGAAAAAAAAGAGAGTCTCTCCAGTTTTCAGTTTCAAGGCATTTACTTGCCTTCGAATGCATGGGAAATTAGGGATCCACAGAGAAGCTAAGTGTGTTTATTAACATTTACTATATAGCCAGAGGGAATACAAGCGGTTACCCGCCCATCCAGCAACCTAGTGCATTTAATTGGCAAATAAAATGCACATGGCAAACGCTGCAAATCAGAGCAGAAAAGGTCTCGTGTTTCCCTAACAGGGGCACAGGAAATGCAACTGGAATTCTCGGAGGACCTCGACCTGGCAAGCAGAGCCTGGTCCTGCAAAATAAACAGTTTTTGGAGCCGGGGAGGATAAAAGGACACTTAGATGCAGAAGGGAATGTTCGCCCAGAGGAGGAGGTTTTTCAAGTCTTGTGAAAGGTTACAATGTATCCCACTGAGGGTTAAAGTCTATGACAATGGAAACGGAAGAAGCTGCAAAGAATCTAATTTATTCTGACACTAACCGCCAGGCTGTGCAGATAATGAGTGAGGTCAAACAAGCCAGTTCCTTGCGGATTTAGGCAGAGCAGGTCTGGGAGACGCAGGAGCTGGCCCCGCGCCCTCGCAGGCTGGCCTTAGGTGGTCTCAGCGCACACCCGGCCTTTCCGCCCACTGCCCCTCTGCCCGGGGCTGCGGGGTCCCTGGGGTCTTGGCGAGTTCCCCCCCGGTCCCCGTGCAGGCCTGAGACCTCGCTGCTTCCCCCCACCCCCCGCAGAGTGATTGACGGCCGGGATCTGCTGCCCCTGCTCCAGGGCGCAGCGCAGCGCTCGGGCCACGAGTTCCTGCTGCATTATTGCCAAGGATTCCTGCACGCCGCCCGCTGGCACCCGCGCACCGGTGAGTAGGCGACGCGCCCCCAAAGGGTCCCGGGACCCCAGCCCACCCGCGAGTCGGGGCCGCGCCCCCAACGCACCCTAAAGTGCTCCCAAAGGGCCCCGGGACCCCAGCCCACCCATGAGTCGGGGCCGCGCCCTCAAAGGGCCCCGGGACCCCGGACTACCCGTGAGTAAGAACCGAGCCCCCAAATGGCCCCGGGACCCCAGCCCCCCCGCGAGTCGGGGCCACGTCCCCAAAGGATCCCTGGACCCAGGACTATCCGTGAGAAGGATCCGCGCCCCCAAACGGCCCCGGTGGCCCCAACGCACCCCTAAAGTGCTCCCAAAAGGCCCCGGGACCCCAGCCCACCTGCGAGTCGGAGCCGCGCCCCCAAACGGTCCCGGGACCCAGGACTACCCGTGAGAAGGGGCCGCGCCCACAAACGGCCCCGGTGCCCCCAACGCACCCCTAAAGTGCTCCCAAAGGGCTCCGGGATCCCAGCCCACCCGCGAGACTGGGCAACACCCCTACAGAGCCCCGAGACTCCAGCCCACTCGTGAATTGGGGCCGCACCCCCAAAGCGCCGCGGGACCCCAGCCTACCCGTGAGTAGGGGCCGTGCCCCCAAACGGACCCAGTGGCCCAATGTACCCCTAAAGTGCTCTCAAAGGGCCCCGGGGCCCCAGCACACTCATGAATTGCGGCCCCGCCCCCAAAGGACCCCGGGACCCCAGCCTACCCCGTGAGTAGGGGCCGCACCCCAAAAAGGTGCCGGTGGTCCCAACGCACCCCTAAAGTGCTCCCAAAGGGCCCCGGTACCCCAACTCACCTGTGACTAGGATCCGCGCCCTCAAAGGGCCCCTGCGGCCCCAACGCACCCCTAAAGCACCCCCAAAGGGCCCGGGTGGCACCAACACACCCGTGAGTCAAGGCCGTGACCCCAAAGGACCCCAGGGCGCTGACACGGCTGCATCCGGGGGTAGCAAAGCTGGGGGCGAGCCTCACCCCTGCCTCTGCTTGCCTTCCCTTACTACCTAGTGGCTTTCACTTGTTTTTTTAGGCGAGATTCGGTCCCTGGCATTGCTTTTTCCACCCCTTGTCACCAAATCCCCTGAAACGCTGCCCCTCCTTTGGCGATTGTGTGAGGCAACTGTCACTTGTTCTTTACACGTTACTTAAGGATTCGTTCACTCCCCCGTGATGCGAAGAACATTTATCACTAACGACACGCAAACGCACACTGCCGTATCGTGCCCGTGTACTCACACACCCACACACACATTTCTGCACATTCATGGACGCGAGCACGCCATCCTCGGGCTTTTTCATCTGTTGCGTTCACCTAGATTTATTCCCAGATGTTTTCCTCACCCTAGCTTCATCACACGCTTTTATCTTCGGTATAATCATCACACTTTCGTAACACATGCAGTACCCTAGGGATCGAATCATCTTTATTTCGCTTTTCAAACTTTGGCCCCAATTGTCCTTTCGAAAGGACTGTCAGGTCTTTTGCGGGTTAAGACAAAATCCTCACTGGAATGTCCGTTTCAATCGCACTCACTGCATCAATTAACTTGGGGAAATCGTTAACTTCACAATACCAAAACTCTCCCAACGGAACCCAATTTCCATTTATGCACTGCTGCCCATCACAGTACCATTTCACCAGACACTTCTTCCATCTGCCATATCAGTTCATTATTTGTTGATTGCCTCAGCGTTTGCAACAATCATCGGTCTTTAGCTACCTGGGGTAGTCAGATACTTTGGTTTGGACTGTTCAGTGGCTAGTCCTTCCTAAATTCTGACAGAGGTGAAGTCAAGCTTTCCTTTTCTTCCTGCACTTTCACAGCTAGGGAGGAGCTTGGAGAGGTTTCTTTGAAAACATTACCTTTTTTATTTTTTGAAGATTTATTTATTTATTTCTCTCCCTTCCCTTCCCCCCCCCCCCACCCCAGTTGTCTGTTCTCTGTGTCCATTTGCTGCATCTTTGTCTGCTTCTGTTGTTGTCAGCGGCACGGGAATTTGTGTTTCTTTTTGTTGCATCATCTTGCTGCAGCAGCTCTCCGTGTGTGCGGCACCATTCCTGGGCAGGCTGCACTTTCTTTCGCGCTGAGCAGCTCTCCTTATGGGGTGCACTCCTTGCGTGTGGGGCTCCCCTACGCGGGGGACACCCCTGAGTGGCAGGGCACTCCTTGCGCGCATCAGCACTGTGCATGGGCCAGCTCCACACGGGTCAAGGAGGCCCAGGGTTTGAACCACGGACCTCCCATGTGGTAGATGGATGCCCTAACCACTGGGCCAAGTCCGCTGCCCATTACCATTTTAATCCTCTGAGAATTCCGTAATCCAACTAGCTACCAAACAAGCAAGTCACTCTTTAAAAAAACAAACAAACAAAAACAAAAACCGGCTTTATGAAGACATAATTCTCATGCTGTAAACTCCACTTTCTTCAAAGGGCAACCATCACCACTATCTAACTCTGGAACATTTTCATCATTCCAAAAATAAATCCCACCCCTAGCAGCCACCCCCAGTGCCCACCCATACCCACCCTCTGGCAATCACAAACCTGCTCTCTCTAGATTTGCTGATTTTGGACATCTCCTATCAAAGGAAACCTACATTGTATGGCCTTTTGCATGCACCATTCCTTTAGAGGGCTGTGTAATATTCCATCGTACGGCCACACCTCTATTTGTCTACCCCGTCCCCTGGATATGTGGGCTCTTCCCACTTGGGGTGCTGCCTTGACTAACGAACGCTGCTCTTTTTCTGTGCCGACTTCTACCATTCTGTTCCTTCTTCTACTAGGGGGAAGACTCTGGAAAGTCCACTACATGAGCCCAATCTTCCAGCCCGAGGGAGCAGGTGCCTGCTACGGGAGAGCGGTCTGCCCGTGCTCTGGGGAAAACGTGGCTGAGCACGATCCCCCTTTGCTGTTTGATCTGTCCAGAGACCCTTCCGAGGCCCACCCCCTGACGCCGGACACGGAGCCCCTGTTCAGCCAGGTGCTGGAAAGGGTCAAGCTGGCCGTGCAGGAGCACCGGGAGTCACTCACACCTGTGGTCCCGCAGCTGGACTCCTTGAACGTCTGGAGGCCTTGGCTCCAGCCGTGCTGCGGCTCCTTTCCCTTCTGCTGGTGCAACTGGAAAGATGACCGCCCGTGAGGGACAGCCGGCCAGAGCCAGCTGCTGCGCCCATACTGCTGGATTTCCCCACTTGGGTCGAAATAGGTCTCCTTTTATAGGGCGTAGTGCTTTCACCAAGTCCAAAGAGAAGGCATCAAGTAAAAGCCATTATGGGCCACAGCCATGAAATAATAAAACACTCTGGGTCACCCAAGGGCACTCAAGACTTAAGGACAGCAAAGCGCCCCAGAAACGGGGGGGGGGGGGGGTGGTCCCGGGCACAGGCCCCCAGCCCCGCCTGGAAGAGGCTGCCCTGTACCAAAGCGCTTGAAAGAGGTCAATTCCCGCCGGAAAGTGTTTCTGTTTATACAGACTTGCGGGAAATAGGCACCAAGTGTAAGGAATGGGGCTGATAAAGTGTGTGCCTGGGGCCAGTTTAAATGCTGGTGTATGTTTTTCACTATTTTCAAGGATGGGCTCTGGTTCAAATTGGAGCCGGGGCGCCCTGTTAACAAATGCCCATGACATTTCAGAGGAACTCTGAAAGCTGTGCACCCCACCCCCTGTCCATCTCTCCACACCATGCCCACTGGGAGGTCCCATGGGAGGGGGCTTCTATTCCCAACCCCCTACCCAATCACCCCCCCCACACACACACACGTCTCTGAGAATCCTTTTGTTATTTTTTTTTAAGATTTATTTATTTCTCTCCCCTTCTCCTCCTCCCCCGTTGTCTGCTCTCTCGTATCCATTTGCTGTGTGCTCTTCTGTGTCTGCTTGCATTCTCGGCAGCACTGGAAATCTGTGTCTCTCTTTGTTGCGTCATCTTGGTGCACCAGCTCTCTGTGTGTGCGTCACCACTCCTGGGTGGGCTGCGCTCTTTTCGCGCGGGGTGGCTCTCCATGCGGGGCGCACTCCTTGTGCCTGGGGCTCCCCTACACGGGGGACACCCCCGTTTAGCACGGCACTCCTTGTGCACATCAGCACTGCGCGTGGGCCAGCTCTCTACATGGGTCAGGAGGCCCTGGGTTTGTACCCTGGACCTCCCATGTGGTAGGTGGACGCTCTGTCCATTGAGCCAAATCCGCTTCCCTCTGAGAATCCCTTTGAACCGTTCTTTCCATCTCTAGAGTGAAAAGTCAAGTAACCCTCCCACCCCCCAAGTCTCCAAGACTAACACACAACCCCTGGTTTTATCCTCAAGAGCCTCTCCTCAAATTGCCCCAGGGTGACTCACACTGAATCTCCAGGCTCAGAGGAATTAAGGGAAGTAAGCCAAAGCCAACTCCTTTAGTCTTTTTTTTTTAAACTTCTCTCCCCTTCCCCTCTCCCTCCACCCCCGTTGTCTGCTCTCTGTGTCCATTCGCCGTGTGTTCTTCTGTGTCGGCTCACATTGGTCTTTACTGGATTCCCCTAAGGGGAAAAGAAAGAAATGCCCTTCAGACGGTCCGTAAGAGCCCAGCTCCTTCCCCACCACCCTTTTAGAGAAGTAGAAGCAGAGGCAGCCAGGCATTTCTGCCAGCCCCCTACCCACTCATCTCCAAGCTCTTCAGGACCCCCTGGGTGAGGTTGCTTCCTTCCCAGAACAACCCACACCTTTGCTGGTGATGAAGTCAATCAGGGGCCCCTGCCCTCCCCACATGCTCCAAGTCAGGGCCCTCTGGACTCTTGCTCCCCACCCCCCCCTCCAGAGCCACCCCCTCTTTCTCCATCTGTGTGGCATTCCATAAAGCCAACCCCAGTTGGAAAGTCACCTGCTGATTAAGAATTCCTTTAGGGTAATAAAGAAAGCAGGACAGAGCAGCATTAAACAATGCCCAAGAATTAACGCCAGATATCTGCTATCACAATAAATGTACATGAACTAAATTGGACAATTAAAAGGCAAGGGTTGCAAAAATGGATTCCTTTCAAAAGAGACCCTAGCCTCCTTCCTGGAGAGTCTAACTCAGTGAATTCAGAGGTTGGGGGCTACATTCTTTACCAGGCACCCCCAGGGGACTCTAGAGTAACTCGCCCATCTCTAGCGAGTCTAACTTGGTGAATTTATAAAACAGTATAAAGAACCCTGAAACGAAACCATGGCAAGGAAGTAAATGTGGTAAGAAACGAACCCATATAAACATAGAATGGTCTACAAATAGTAGGATGTTATAGTCTTTTGAATAACATATTTAAACGGAATATTGAAAATGATAATTTAGTCAAAATAAATCAGCTAAAATTCCAAGATTATGTCTAGAAAAATAGGATAGAGTAGAATGTTTAGAGGAAGAAAAGTATATTAATTTACACTCTTTACACCAGGGAGAATTATTAAATACTATTTCTTAATTTTTACAATTATGGAAATAGGAATGCAAGAATGATTCAGAAAAGTCAAGTATATGAGCTAATACATTTATACTACGGAAAATAATGTAGGGACAGTGGGAGAGAGATCAAGTGAGAGAGAAAGAAACCTATCAAATAAAGCAGAATTTAAATAAAAAATAATTAAATGTGACAAAAGTGTCAGATTGTATGGCTAAAGGGACAGTCCATAAAGGAGTTATTAGGATAAAGCACCTTGTTTAACAGAATAGTGGATAGTTTTATCTGCTCTGAGAGAGAAAAGCAAGAGGACAGACTAACAGTGGGGCCATTGTAAACAGACGGACGTTTATCAGAAACAGCAATAGTGCAAATTATACACAAGTTTAATGGATCATCAAATATTAATAAATTATGATAATTCACTTTGCAATAAGATAAAATGGTTGGTTTTATTGATGGGTATGTGAACTCTCTTCAAATAAAGACTATAACTCATTATTTACAATGGCGCACCGCCCTGGCCTCCCGGAAACACACCTGCCTCGGGCATTTTCCAAGCTGCACCTCCAGGAGGCCCTAAATCCCCGGAGATTAAGCGGATTAAAGCGAGGCCCCGCGCTCCAGATCGCGCAGTTCCGCTCGGCGGAGGCGCGAGCACTCGCAGGGCTCGGCGCGCCAGGGTTCGCGCTCCAACCTCGGATCCACCGCGCACATGGGAGCCCCCCGGGCCCCGGGACGCGCCGCCTCGCCCGCCAGGTGAGGGACCCCCGGACGCCGCCCCAGTTGGGGGCGGGGGCGTCGAGAAGGCACCGCGGGAGGGGCCGGCCCTGGACGGCGCGTCTGGAATTCAACAAGGCGCAGCAGGAGCCGCGTCTCCGCGGGGGAAGGACAAGGGTCTGAGAGTTGGGAAGGTGCGGGCGGGGACGGCGGTGGAAGGAGGGGAGAGAGGAAGAGGTGGTGGTGGGAGGGAGAGGGAAGCAGGGGAGGAAGGACGGGGAAGGGGCGGGACCGGGGAGCGGAAGGGGAGGGAGATCGGAGCCGGGCACTCCCCGGCCTAACGCGCGCCGGGGGTCCTGCTCCGGGGGCCGCCCGCGAGCTTCCGGGAGACCCCGAGCCGGATCCGCTGCCCTAAGCTCTCCCGGAGCCTCCCTGGAGCGCGGCCGCGACCCCCTGCCGGACCCACCGGCTGCCCCCCAACCCGTCTTCGAGGCCTGCTCCGCCCCCGAGCGCACTCGTACTCTTCAGGACCCGTCGCGGCCCTCCCCGCTCCACACCCGGGAAGCGCGCTCGTGGCCGCCCCCTCCCCCTCTTCAGACACGCCCCGCTCCCCGCCCCGGAGCTCCAGCTTTCACCCCCGCCCCCCAGTGTCACCGCCGGGACGCCCCTCCCCCAGCCTCGGTGACCCCTTCCCGGGGGCCGTCACAATCCCCTGCGTCTCTCTCCTGCTCTCCCGCAGGGCGCAATCGGGGGTGCCCGGGGACGCAGGGGCTCCAGCGGGGGGTCTGGGCATCTGGATTAGGCCGCTTCTAGCGCGCCCCCCACCCCAGGTCTCGGCTCTTTCCGGGGCTGGAGAGCCCAGGGCCCGCCCCCCGGGTCTCTGCCAATCCCTTTTACGCACTTGGGTTTTCTGAGCCCCCGGTTGGCTGCACCCCGTGTCCAACATGCCGGTCAGACCCGTGCTGGGGCAGTCGAGCGCCAGCTCACTGGAGGATCTCAGGGACCACCGTTGGACGCTGTAAGTCATAGCCAGGCGCTCGCCCAGGCCCGCGCCTCACCCCCGGCCCGGCTGCCCGGCTCCGTGCCCGTCCTGGGGCAGGGCGCACGCGGATGGAGCGCCTCGGGCCGCAGCGCGAGCGCGTAAGGCGCCAGCCGGGCCTGCTGTGAGATTTCTTCTCAAGTGGCAAAATGCAACCATGGGAAGAGGAGGGGCGGGGGAACGACAGCAGCGACAGCAGCGAAAGAAAGTTTTCGAAAGAAACCAAACTTTACGCACAGGGCCTGCAGAAACAAAGGGAAACGAGCCGACCGGTTCCAGCTTCCTGGGGTGTGTTTTTACAAGGCAAACAATTGGGACAAAGGTCCATAAACTAGATGCAAACGCTGGCTGTTTCTCAGTTTACTCGTGCTACAAACGCCTGCTAGTCAAGCTGGTTGGAAATGCCCACTTGTCATTCTGAGTCGTAGGCATCTGTTTCTGCCTTTTATTATTTTTTAAATTTTTAAATTTTAAGATGCATAGATCACAAAAAATGTTACATTAAAAACTGTAAGAGGTCCCCATATACCCCCCACACACACACACTCCTCCCACATCAACAACCTCTTTAATCAGTGTGGCACATTCATTGCATTTGGTGAATACCTCTTGGAGCACTGCTGCATTGCATGGATTATAGTTTACATTGCAGTTGACACTCTCTGCCAGTCCATTCAGTGGGTTATGGCAGGATATACGATGTCCAGCCTCTGTCCCTGCAGCACCACCCAGGACAATTCCAAGTCCCGAAAATGCCCCCACATCACTGTCCCTTTTTTTTTTTTTTTCTTAATTAGGAACTGGTTTCCAGTTCTGTTAATGGCAGGCCTGCTCCTGAAGATGTGTGAACCCAAAGCAGCGAGTGGCTTCAAACCAAATATTCTTCTCATCATGGCAGATGACCTGGGGATTGGCGACCTCGGTTGCTATGGCAATGACACCCTGAGGTAAAGTTTGGCACCGGCGCAGGGAATGAGCGTGTGGGCACGTGCTTTTTCAAACACCTGTGCTTGGCCTAATGGTGCTGTCATATCTGCTGGTAGGAAGGAGGAAGTTTCTTCCTATGTCAGAACTCAACATTTATATATATATATATAATTTTTTTTTAATTATGATTTTATTTTTTTTCATAAAACGAGGGTCCTAAGCCTTCCAAGGAAACCTGGAACTGTAGTGGGTGGGTTTAGCAGTTTCCTGCCACGGCCAGCACCAGATCGTTACAAGCTTTGTGTCTTAAAGCACCAGAGATTTATTTTTTTGGTCTTTATTTTTTAATATTACATTCAAAAAATATGAGGCCCCCATATACCCCCGCCCCCCTCACCCCACTCCTCCCACCATAACAACAACGTCCTCCATCATCATGAGACATTCATTGCACTTGGTGAGTACATCTCTGAGCACTACTGCACCTCATGGTCAATGGTTCACACCATAGCCCACCCAGCTAACATGGAGGCGAAGAAGGTCAACCAACAGAGATTTATTGAGACACCAGTTCTGGAAGTGGGAAAACTGAAATCACCAGGTGGTTGGGGACCTGCTCCCTCCAAAACAGAGGGTCCGTTCTGGACCCGCAGTCTTTTATGACTTGCAAAGACTTCCCTCGGCTCTCGGCCGCCATCCCCACGTGCCTTCTCCTCTCCCTCTTTGTTTCTCCTCATGAGAAGGGTAACTTTAGGACGACCTGTTAATTCCATCTTCAACCAACGCTTTTTCCAAATAAGGCCCCAATCTGAGATCCTGGGGCGAGGAGTTGGACCTATCTTTCGGGGGCCACCGTTCACCCCCGAAAGTGGGGTGTGTGCAAATCTGGAGTAGGTATGATAGAGGCTGTGGATGAGGGGCTGGTCATCTCTTCCTGGAGAACCTGAGCTGTGCGTTTGGGACGGTGAGAGGCTGCAGCCCAGCCCTCGGTAACCATGACAACAACTCCACTCCCGGTTGAGCAATGCAAACTCTATAAACTTTAAATATTCAGGGAACATGCAAACCAGATGGGCTAAAAGCTTATCTAGAATGTATGAAGTCTGTATGGAAGATATATGCTAATTCAAGCCTATTGAGCACTGAAACAAAGAACCATTTGGCCCTTCCTCTGTATAAAAGGAACTCAAACATCTTGTTCGTTCAGGGTTCGGATTTTGAATGAGAAGCTCTGAGCCCGGCCGGTCGTGAATATATCCTTTTTCCTTCCCCAAATTATTCCCGAGTCCTGGCCTTTCTATACGCAAACCATTGAACTTCTCTCGACTTCTACAACAGGTCAGCCTGTACCCCCTTCCCTCCACAAGGCTGGCCTGCTTTGCCTCTGGAAACCTGGCGTTGAACTGGCCTCTGCCCTCCAGGAGCTCCCGACCAGAGGGCTACGCAGACAGCTGGGGCGCTCCCCTTCCGTGGTGGGCTTTCCAAACCCTGCACAAACCTGCCCTGTCCACTGTGTCCCCAGAGACCCCCCGTCCTCCCACCAGAGCAGGCACACCTCAGATAACCCGGGGTCTCCATTTGTCCCTGAATGCCGGAGCATGAGAATCCGATGCCCATCCTTCTCTGCGGAGGTGGGGTCTGACGAGCACAGAATCCCCCAACCTGTGCCTGGTCCAGCTCTGATCCCAAAGAACTAAGTTGTCCCCATAAAGAAATTCTCAGGTGTGTTCACAGGGCCACAGGTTAATTTAGATAGGTGCACATTTGAGGCCGGGTTTAGAGCTCCGTGTTGTTCCGACAAAGTTTATCTTGATGACTTCAACTCATTCTTGTGTTTTCTATAATATACTTTTATATATTTTTAAAACGACTTAGATAACGTAAACGTTACATAAGAAATATAGGGGAGGGGAGCGGATGTGGCTCAAGCGATTGAGCTCCTGCCTACCACATGGAAGGGCCTGGGTTTGGTTCCTGGTGCCTCCTGAGGAAGACGAGCAAGGCAGCGAGCTAATGCAACGAGACACAAGGAGGAAAACATAATGAGAGACCCAACAAAGCAGGGAGCAGAGGTGGCTCAAGCCATTAGGTGCTTCCCTCCCACATGGGAGGTCCTGGGTTCAGTTTCTGGTACCTCCTAAAAAAAAAAAAAAGGAAGACAAGCACACAATGAACAGATGAAGTGAGTGCAAACAATGAGGGGGTGGGGAGAAATAAAATAAATCTGAAAAATAGGGGATTCCCACATGCCCTGCTCCCTACCCCTCTCACATTTTCCCACATTAACAAATCCTTTATGAGTGTGGTACATTTGTTAAAATTGATGAATACATTGTGGAGCGTTGCCGCTAAGCGTGGATTATAGTTTACATTGTAGTTTACACTCTGCCAGACAATTTTGCAGGTTATGGCAAGATATATAATGCCCTGCATCTATCATTGCAATGTCATTTAGAACAACTCCCAAGTCCCAAAAATGCCCCCATATTACACCTGTTTTTCCCTCTCCTTCCCCTCAACTCATTCTTTCCCAGACGTTTTGAATTGGAGCCAGTTATCCGTTCCAGCTTCAGGCTGTACCCCCAAGTTTGTACGCATAGTAGATTGTACCCCCACAAACACCTGCTCAGTTTCTAACCCCCAGTCCTGTTGGTTTGAACCTCTTCGTAAGTGGGATCTTTTAAGGATCTGTTTCCAAATGGATTCAGGGTGGGCTTAAGCCAAAATTTGAAGGAAGTCTTTGCAAGCAGAGAACATTGGGCACAGCCAGGAGACAGAGGAGATGGGCAAGCACGTGATGGAAGCCGAGACTGAATCACGCGATGCCCGCCAGCCCCCTGCAGAATGCAGAGAAATCAGGGCCTTCTGATACCTGAGAGTCACACTTCGGGGCCTAAAACGCTTAGGCGGTAAATTCTCGTGGGTTAAACCAACCAACCTGTGCTACTGGTTAAGGAACCCTGGAAAACTGAGCCAGGGGCCCATGTGCCCCATTTGCCAAGTTTTTTTGTTTTTAACTTATTTATCACCCCCACCGCCCCCCGTCCCCAGTTTTGTGTGTGTGTGATTGCTGTCTGCTCTGTGTCCATTCGCTGTGTGCTCTGTGTCTGCTCGTCTTCTCTTTTAGGTGGCACCGGGAACCGATCCTGGGACCTTCTGGAGTGGGAGAGAGGCGATCGTTCTCTTGCGCCACCTCAGCTCCCTGGTCTCCTGCGTCTCTTATTGTCTCTCCTCGGTGTCCCTTTTTGTTGTGCCAGCTTGCTGCCCCAGGTCTGTGCTTGGGCCAATTTGCTGCATGAGCCAGCACTCCTGTGTGGGGCAACGCGCTGCGTGGGCCAGCACTCTGCCTTGTCCAGCTCGCCTTCACCAGGAGGCCCTGGGAATCAAACCCTGAACCTCCTCTGTGGTAGACGGGAGCCCAGTCACGTGAGCCACGTCTGCTTCCCTCCGTTTGCCAAGTTTTGAGATTCGTTCCAATTGTACAAGAAAACTGACGGGGAAATGAATTGACTTCCTGTTCCTGCTGAAATGAATGGGTGATGTGAAACATGACAAATTAATTCACTTACCCTTCTGGGTGTGGTGAGTCCCAAGATCAGAATGTCCGTATGGCTGCACTCTCCAGAGGAAAATCCTTTCTAACTGCTAGCGACCCTTGGCCCATGGCCCCTTCCTCTGTCTTCTTTTTTTTTTTTTAAAGAGGTACTAGGGATTGAACCCTGGACCTCATCCGTGGGAATTAGAACTCAAACCGCTGGGCTACACCCGCTGCCCTCCTCTGTCTTTATTCATTTAAATTTAATTTTATTTTTTTAATTATCTTTTTTTTAAAGTTAGTTGATCACATGAAACGTTACGTTAAAAAACCTAAGAGGTTCCCATAAACCCCACTCCCCACCCCTCACCCCCATCATTTTTTAAAAATTGTATTGTTTTGAAGATACAGAGATCAAAAAAAAATGTTACATTAAAAAATATAAGAGGTTCCCATATACCCCCCACCCCCACTCCTCCCACATCAACAACCTCTTTCATCATTGTGGCACATTCACTGCATCTGGTGAATACATTTTGGAGCACTGCTGCACCACATGGATACTAGTCTACATTGTAGTTCACACTCTCCCCCCCGTCTGTTCAGTGGGTTATGGCAGGATATAAAGTGCACCTCTCCACCCTCTCCATTCCTCATCACAGCTCTGACTCTGCTCCCCCCAGCTCCCTCTCCTAAGGACCCTCGTGAAATCACTGCCTCCCTGACAATACAGGATAATCTCCCCACTGCAACCTCTTCTCGCTTAATCACATCTGCAAAGACCTTTTTTTCCCATGAAATTAACCAGAGGACCAAGATGCAATGAAGAGGATTGCCTACGGGGTTGCTACTAATTCTAAGAACCCTGTGTAATCACTTAGGTGATTTTTTTTTCTTCTTTATTTTCTTTTTTAAATGTTACATTCAAAAAATATGAGGTCCCTGTACATCCCCAGCCCCCCTACCCCACTCCTCCCACATCAACAACGTCTTCTATCATCGCGGCACATCCACTGCACCTGGTGAATACACTTTGGAACACTGTTGCACCACATGGACAGTGGTTTACATTGTAGTTTACACTCTCCTCCAGTCCACCCAATGGGCTATGGCAGGACACACAATGCAAAAAAAATACAATAAAATTGTTAAAAAAAAATAATGATGTATCAATATTGGCTTACCAGTTGTAACAAATTATAACCATGGTACCACACTCATGCAAGATGCTGATAATAGGGCAAATTGAGGGTGATGGGGCTCAGGGGTACATAAAAAGTCTTTGTTCTTTTTGCACAAATTTCCTGCAATCCTAAGTCTTACATAAAAACAGAGTCTAACAAAATATTTTTAAAAGAAAATCACCATAAGGACATGTCTTGAAGGCCACACTTTTTCCTTTTGCCTCACTCTCCAATAGGGCTCGCCACGGCAAATGGTCTATGTGTAAATTTTTGATGTTTTAAGGAGGACGTGTTGAACCCCCTCTATATTTTTTTCTCTCTTTTTAAAAAAATGTTACATTTAAAAAATAGGAGGTCCTCCTATACCCGCCACCCCCCCTCACCCCACTCCTCCCACGTCAACAACCTCTTCCATCATCGTGGCACATTCACTGCACCTGGCGAATACTTTTGATGCCGTCAGCTTCGCGGATTTCACATGCAGAGTTCTGCAAACCAGCAACGTGTGTGGTTTCCTCAGGACGCCGAATATCGACCGGCTCGCGACGGAAGGGGTGAAGCTCACCCAGCATTTGGCAGCCGCGCCCCTCTGTACCCCAAGCAGAGCTGCATTTCTCACAGGGAGGCACGCCTTCAGATCAGGTCAGTGTCCTGGGGACAGCCCCGCGAGGGTTCACGTCTGCACCCACTAAATTTATTGTCTCTGACAACAGGGCAGAGTTGCTCCAGATACAGAGCAAACAATGAGCAGATAATCTGCAGTTTCATTGTTTCTCTGTATGTAAAGAATAGTGTGATTGATATAGAAAGGTAAAAAAAAAAAAATGAGTCTGTTTGGAATTCGGAATATCACCACTCTCCTATGGAGGTCGATTGTGCTCGACATTTTCTTTCTTTGTCTATTTGGGTCTTGATGGGAAGTTGTGCATGTGGCCAGACAGCCGATGGGAGTGGTCAGCTGAGTCATGGGCCCCAAAGATGTCCATCTCCTAAGGCCTGGAACCCCCATACCAGGGAGCTTTGCAGGTGCGATGAGGGACCTTGAGAAGGAGGTGGCATCTTGCATTATCTGGGAGGACCCAATGGACATCTCAGAGGTCCTTAGAAGAGGGACGTAGGAGGGTCAGAGTCATGGAAAGAGATACAAGGAAGGAAGAAGGTGGAGAGATGCTTGGGTCAAGGAACGCAGGCAGCTGCTAAAAGGAACGAATTTTAGACTTCTCACCTCTGCAACTGCAAGAGAATACATACAAATTGGTTTAAGACACGCAGTTTATGGAATTTGTTATAGCGGCAATAGGAGAGTAATCCAGTGGGCCATGGGTGAGGAAAAATGGTCATATGCCACACAGTCCAAGGACTCGCCCTGAGAATGATAGGAAGCAACGAGAATCTGTCCCAAGATATCATCTACTACCATCTCAAACATAATCTGAAAACCACATGTCTCACTGCAGTGGCTGAATTGGGAAAAAGATAGATAATACCAAGTGCTGACAGGGATGTGGAACAACTGGAACTCTCTCTCTCGGTGGAGTTATACATTAGCACAACCACTTTGGAACATTATTTGTCAATATCTGCTTACACTGAATACATGCATAACCCATGACCTGGCCATCCCCTTCCTAAGTATGTACCCAACACGTATGAACACGTATGTTCCCCAAGAGACATGACGGAAAACACTCACTGTGTGCTGGCAACAGTTCATCTGCAGGAGAATGGCTTAATCACCTGTGGTCTATCACACACTGGAACACTGCACAGAAATGGAATAAATGAATTATTGCTAGTCATAATGGTGTTGTTGAATCTCACACATGCAATGCTGAACAGAAGAAGCAAGATGCTCATGAGCTCATCCCCTTTGATGCCATCTCCATCGAGTTAAAAGCAGGCAAAAGTAAACCCACAGAATAAGAACTCAGAGTGGTGGTTTTAGGGAGGTGACAGGGAAGGGTCAGGAGAGGGTCCCAGAGAATGGGGCTGATGGTGTCCCCTCTGCTGGGTGTTGGCAAGTTACCTTAGGAAGGCGGGAGAGTTTTACACTTACATGAAGCCAGTGTGTTCCAACATTGGAGTCTGTAATAAGATGCTAAGAACAAAATGTTGAGGACGAAATGGGAATAAATGCCTAAAGCTCAGAAGAATCAATGAAATGGTAACTCCGATGATAAACACACAGGAAGCGCTCGAAAGCTGGGAAGGGTGAAGGCAATTGCTGAGAGTATCACGAGTGCTAACATACAGTTAATTCCCCAGGCCAGGGTTGGGGGCTAAGGAAACTGTTCCCCAAAAAAGTAAGGTCTCCCCTGAGTCCTGACAAAGAGACAGCTGGCAAGAGGGTGAGCGATTCCATAGTCAGCTTGGATGGAGGATGTTGGTGACAGGTTGAGAGATGCAACAGCAGCTACCTCTTACAGGACTTGTAAGAGGTCAAGAGTTTGAGCTGAGTTTATCCTGAAAGCTGGCATGTTTTTTGTTTATTTTTCTACTTTTTTTTACTCTTTGCTGTTCTTCCAGAGGCACACATACCTCATGTGAATTGTAAATGGGTAAAATCCCCCCAAATTGGATATATATATATATATATATTTACCAAAGGGATACTTCCTCGTTATTCACTTTTCACCAAACCTGTTCCATTTGTATGTACTCTTCCAACCCTTATTTCCTAAAAAAAACTTGTAATTTAATTATAGAAGTACTTAAAACATACTAAAGAATATATACTACGTGGAAGTTTTAAAGCATAAAAAAAAAAAAACAAAAAAAACCACCTTATTTAAAAAATCAACCTTAAAGAGTTCCCTAGCAACTAAAGGTCACCGTTTGGAATTTTTAAATCATTTTCTTTACAGAATTACCGTGTCTGTGTGTGTGATTTCCCTTGATTTTTGAATTTTATTTCAATGGGAGTGAATGTATCTTCCATTCCTTGCTCTTTTTCATTTAATATGCTCGTTATAAGCTTTTTTCATGCTGATCCAGGGGTCTATGAGTCATTCATCTCCATAACTCTGTAGTATTACATTGTGCAATGAAAACAGTCTCATATCAATACACAGGTAGGCTGCAAGAGCCAGTAAACGCCAAGCAACCATATTCCCTCTAGAGCAGAGGTTCCTGGCCCAGCACTAGTGACATTTGGAGAGGAATAATTCTCTGTGGCAGGGATATGTTTTGTGCAGTGTAGAATGTTGAGTGGCGTCTCTCGGCTGCACCCCCTAGAGACCAATAACATCTCGCTCCCTAGGTGTGACACCCCAACATTTCCCAGATTCCATCACATGCCCTGGGGGAGCAGATCCACCCCCTAGTGAGACCTGCTATGGAAACTTGAGTCATCCTTCTCTGATGTGTTCCTCAGGCATGGAAGCCAGCAACGGCTACCGGGCACTTCAGTGGAACGGAGGCTCAGGTGGACTGCCTCCAAATGAAACCACCTTTGCGAGAATCCTCCAGCAGCAGGGATACAGCACTGGCCTGATAGGTGAGGCGGTATGGAATTCTGGCATCATTCTCCATGATGGGGGTGATCGGCGATCCGTAGGAATGTGTTTTACTCCAAAGCAGAGGAAGTCATGGCGTCCTTCTCTAATCCCAGCGTTGGTGTCTAATCCGTCTTGAGGAGTTTGTGACTTTTTACGTTTTGTCACTGAAGAGTTCTTTTTGATCCAAAACTTTGGGAGATGGACCTCTTGCCCTCCTTTGGCATGTCCATCTCCTCCTGTGCCAACCTCTTAGAGGTTATCCTTCGGCAAAGTGCCGCTCACCATTCCCAAACCCACAGAACTAAAGATCACTTCCTTTCTTTACATCACAGGCTCAGGGAGGGTCTGAAGCTCCCCCATCATAAGAGAGGGCATTTTGGGGGATCCCCAAGATCACTTCCAGTTTGGTGATTTGCCAGAAGAGCTCAGAGGACATATCTTGGAGTTATACTCAACCATTATGGTTTAATATGGCCAAAAGATACAAAGTACAACCAGCAAAAGGAGAAGGCACATAGGATAAAGTCTAGAGAAAGCCTGAGCCCCCTCTGTGGGGTCACAAAGGATGCACTTAATTTTCACAGCAACAAGCTGTGACAACACGGGTGAAATGTCGTCCGCCAGGGATGCTCATGAGACTCGGCACCCGGGGTGTTTTATCAAGGGCAGCCTTCCCCTTGCTCATCTCTTCCACTCCCACCCTCAGCTGCTGTTCAAGTCAGAAAGATCCATGATGCCCCCTACTTTGTGTCAGTGGCCATTGGCTAGGGGTGTTAAATATTTCCTCCTTTTACAAATCCCTGGTATTTTAGAAATGTCAGTGAAATCCCAGACTCAACAGCTTTTTCAAGGGTATTCTACAATCTCCTTTTATTTCTCCTTCCCACCCCATAAGGGAAAGCACAACTTCTTAGCCACCAAACTGGAATGTTCCGCTAACAATTGACCACCCTTGGGTGAGGATGCCTGACATCATGGATTTTCCTTTCTCTCCTCATTTTGGAGCTGAATCTTTTTTTTCTTTCTAATTTTTTAAAAATGTTACATTAAAAAAATATGAGGTCCCCATATACCCCCCACCCCCCTCACCCCATTCCTCCCATAGCAACATTCTCCTCCATCATCATGAGACATTCATTGCACTTGGTGAATACATCTCTGAGCACCGCTGCACCTCATGGTCAATGGTCCACATCATAGCCCACACTCTCCCACAGTCCACCCAGTGGGCCATGGGAGGACATACAATGTCTGGTAACTGTCCCTGCAGCACCACCCAGGACAACTCCAAGTCCTGAAAATGCCCCCACATCACATCTCTTCTTCCCTCTCCCTATCCTCAGCAGTTCCCGTGGCCAGTTTCTCCACATCAATGCTACAGTTTCTTCCATTACTAGTCACAGTAGTTCCATAGTAGAATATCAGTAAGTCCACTCTAATCCATACTGTATTCCTCCATCCCGTGGACCCTGGGATGGTGATGTCCAGTCCACCTCTATATTGAGAGGGGCTTAGATCCCACATGGATGCTGGATGCAATTCTCCTGCTTGCAGTTGTAGGCACTCTTGGCTCCCTGGTGTGGTGGTTGACCTTCTTCACCTCCTTGTTAGCTGGCCAGGGTAAGTCCAATAAACCAGAAAGTAGGAGCTGCAACAGAATCTTTTTAAATTGGATGAGAATTTACTCTTGCCTTCACCAAAGACTAGTTGCTTCTTTAATATTTTTATTCCTTTGCACATGCCTAGTCTATTTTGTAGGAAGATGATTCTCCATATTCCAAAGGGTAAAAAGCTTTTGAGGCTGGAGATTCTCCTGCATTTATTTTCTACCCCAGCACACTCACCCTCTCCGAATATTTTATTCCCTAAATGTATGAAGCAGAAGGATATGTGGGAAAAGAAGCCCGCAGATTCTCAAGACAGATGACTGGTCTCCTGCCAGTTTAACCCCTCCATCTGGAAATTTGGGCAAATAGTACATTGGAGCCTTTTCCTTCTAGTTTTGTACCCAAACTTGAGCTCTCTAAGGGACCCTAGCCTAAAATAGGTGTAACTGCTGACACCCGGATCCTGGGTACATTTCACTGGAATTTGAGATGTGGGCTTACCATGGTCTGTCTATAGGATATTGTTGTGCATTAGTGCCCTTAATAAATCCTTACAGGTATTTTTAATTACTAGTTGACAGAGGGAGCCAGTTCCTGCTAATCTGCTATAAAATAACTCATGTACGAGGTCCCGGGTTCAATCCCTGGTACTTCCTAAAAATACATATATTGGTCAGTCATATATCGTAAGCTCTTTAACAGCAGAATCATTTCATGGTACAAAGCATGTAATACAAATGCTCCAGAAAATTGTAAGCCTCTGATAACTTGATAATAACCCTTACATGTACGTATTTTATTAGCACTCACAGCATATCCCATATCCTTTTTATTTTTTATTTATTTTTTTAAATTTTTATTTATTTCTCTCCCTTTCCCCTCCTCCCCCGCACCAGTTGTCTGTTCTCTGTGTCTATTTGCTGCGTGTTCTTCTTTTTGTCCGCTTCTGTTGTTGTCAGCGGCACGGGAATCTTGTGTTTCTTTGGTTGCATCATCTTGTTGTGTCAGCTCTCCGTGTGTGTGGCGCCATTCCTGGGCAGGCTGCACTTTCTTTCGTGCTGGGCTGCTCTCCTTACAGGGTGTACTCCTTGTGCGTGGGGCTCCCCTATGCGGGGGACACCCCTACGTGGCACGGCACTCCTTGCGCGCATCAGCACTGCGCATGGGCCAGCTCCCCACGGGTCAAGGAGGCCCGGGGTTTGAACCATGGACCTCCCATGTGGTAGACGGACACCCTGTCCATTGGGCCAAGTCCGCTTCCCCCCATATCCTTTTTAAACACCAGCATCAAACACATTCATTGCCTTTCTTTGTTCAGATTTCTCTGTTGCAGAGCTTCCTTTCCCTTAGAACATCCAACTTAGTCTGAGAAGGTGACTAGTTAGTTGAGTTCTAAATTTGTTTCCATTCAACATTTTCCCTCTGGTCTCTAGGAAAGTGGCACCAAGGGGTGAGCTGTGTATCTCGCACGGACCATTGCCACCACCCCCTGAATCACGGATTCGACTACTTTTACGGCATGCCGTTCACGCTCGTCAGCGACTGCCACCCGAGCAGACCCCCCGAGGTGGATGCTGTGCTGAGAGCCAAGCTCTGGCTTTCCACGCAGGTCATGGCTTTGGGGTTGCTCTCCCTGGCCGCCGGCAGGATGTCTGGTTTAATCTCCATCTCCTGGAAAGCAGTCCTGGGGGCGTCCGGCCTCGTCTTCCTCTTTTTCGCCTCCTGGTACGCCAGCTTTGGGTTTGTGCGTCGCTGGAATTGCATCCTGATGAGGAACTTCGAGGTAACAGAACAGCCCATGGTTTTGGAAAGAACGACACATCGTCTGCTGAAGGAGGCAGTTTCCTATATTGAAAGGTAATGAAACGATCCTGTGTTTACGAAGTTTCGTTTTCAGGGTCTCTCGGGGTTTCCTCAAACAACCTTACCAGGAGTGGTTTAAGAAATTCAGCCTTTTCACATGGGTTGTTTTCCCAGGTTAACGTCTCTACTTTGAAGCAGGGTAACCTGTCAAATAGCATAGAAACGTACGCCGTTGTGTACCATAAATTGTAAAGGTGGATTTCTTCTTTCAGAAATAAGCACGGGCCATTTCTCCTCTTTGTTTCCTTGCTACATGTCCACATTCCTCTCGTGTCCACAAAAGCGTTTCTTGGGAAAAGTCGCCATGGCTTGTACGGAGACAACGTGGAGGAAATGGACTGGCTAGTGGGTAAGCCAAATGTCCGACCAAGTCTTACTCTTGGGCTTGGCATTAACATGTAGAAACAAGACTGTCCATCTGGCCAGGAAGAAAAACAGAAAAGGCAAAGAGCAGGGAAATCTCCCCCAGGTCATTCTTTGCTCCTCCGGTGCTTCAGATTCCTTAGCCTAGTTGGCGCAAATCCTTCCTTCTGCAAAGACATGCATTTAGAGTCATTATTCAAAGGTTCAGAAAGCAGGGAGCAGATGTAGCTCAAGTGGTTGAGCACCTGCTTCCCATGTATGAGGTCCAAACAAACAAACAAAAAATAGCTCTCACTGGTAGGCAGATGTAGCTCAGTGGTTGAGCACCTGCTTCCCATGTATGAGGTCCAAACAAATGATATAAACTCTCACTGGTGGGCAGCTATAGTCAGTGGTTGAGCACCTGCTTCCCATGTATGCGGTCCAAACAAACGAACAAAAAAAACAACTCTCACTGGTGGGCAGATGTAGCTCAGTGGTTGAGCACCTGCTTCCCACGTACAAGGTCCAAACAAAACAAACAAAAAACAACTCTTACTGGGGAGCAGATGTAGCTTAGTGGTTGAGCACCTGCTTCCCATGTACGAGGTCCAAACAAACAAACGCTATAAACCAACTCTCTCTGGTGGGCAGATGTAGCTCAGTGGTTGAGCACCTGCTTCCCATGTATCAGGGCCAAACAAACAAACAAAAAACCAACTCTCACTGGTGGGCCGATGTAGCTCAGTGGTTGAGCACCTCTTCCCAGGTATGAGGTCCTGGGTTCAATCCCCGGTACCTCCTAAAAAGAAAGTTTCAGAAAGCCAAGGCGTGCTGTCACCTTTTAGGACAATGAAACAAAGTCGCTTTCCCATGGGAACTTGAGAAACCCCCCTGGAAAGAAGCAGTGGGGCGATCGATGCTTAAAGGAACCGAGACATCAGGTCATTGCAGTGTTTTGTAAGATGTCCTGAAACAAACAAAGGGATTCATTGGACCAGCCGAAGAAGCTATAGCCGCAAAATAATAGGAGGGTGGACCTGATTAAAGATCTGCATTTTGAGGGCTAGACGGCCCTCTGTTCTCTGGGGATGAGGCAGTTGCCTCATGGGAACCTCAAAGACCAAAATCCACGGGAGCTGCTGGCCTTGGGTTTCTTGATAGACAGAGGTCTCTCTGAACTGCTTTCACCACTTCCACCCTCCCCCTTCCTCAGTGCACTTACTAGAGACACGCAAAACACACAGACAGGCTTTGTGTAAAGCACGACACTTTTGGAGGTTTTCCTGTTTCCTGTATTGGTAATATCTTTCTTAGAAACTTTGAGGTATTCGAGCACTTTGATTCAGCTTAACATTTTGTGGTCATAATGATGGAATCTCTTTTTAAAAAAAATTATTGAAACGTGTTCGTAAACCATATCATCCATCCAAAGTGTACGATCAGTGGCATTGGGTATAATCAGAGAGTCATGCATTCATCATTCAATCAGCATGAGAACATTTTCATTACTCTAATACTACTACTAATAAAAACAAAAACAGAACTACTCCTTAGCAGTTGCCGCTCAATCTATCCTTCTCCTGCCCTACATCACTGCTAATCTCTTTCTCTGCCTATCATTTATTTATATTCACATTTTGTACAGATGAATTCAAACAATATGTAGTAACTTTCCTCTAGTTTCTTTCACTTAGCATCTTTCCTTTTTTTATCATTGGTGCAAGATTTTTAATATATTACCATACATTACTGTCCGTCATTTGCATTGCTTGTATTTTTGTGCAAATATTACCCGGATATTAACATCTTGTACCATTAACAGACATTTGTTCTGTTTCAGAGAAGAACATTCTTAAATAGGCACTATTAACCACACTCATTTTTCACAAGAGGGCTGGCTCGCTGTGCGGTACAGTCCTATTTCGCTTTTAGCTTTCCTTGTGATATTAGACTTTCCCTTTCAGCCACTGTCATACCTATGTAATAGCTCTTCTGATCACAAACACTATCATGTGCTTTCACCATTTCCATTCATTTCCAAAAATTTACAATCAACCTTGGATGTCATCCCTTTTAATGACTTTCTACCCAGAGGCACCATATACAGAAAAGGCAAGTTGAATGGAATCTGCTCATTTTGTTTTCTTTCTTTGTCCTGAAACGTTCCTTTTTTTTTTGGTAAGGTGAAATTCTTAAAGCGGTTGAAGAAAATGGTTTGAAGAACACAACCTTCACCTATTTCACCTCTGATCACGGAGGACATTTGGAGGCCCGGGATGAGCAGGGGCAGCTCGGCGGGTGGAACGGAATATATAAAGGTAAGGCCAAAGGATATTGGCGGTGAAAGCGCGGGGACATGATCAGTGGAACAAACATCCCTGTTTTCGTTTGCCAAAGGGCCGCCAGGCCAAGTTACCAGAAATGGGTTGGCTTTTCTAAAGGGAATTTATAGAAACTTAGGGTTCTGAGGCCGTACCATGTCCAAATCGAGGCACCGTAAGAGGGGCTTTCTCCCCAAAGTCAGCGCCTGGTGGTTCCATTTGGTGAAGCAAGATGGTGGCCGATCTCTGCCAAGTCCGGCTCCCAGAGCTCAGCTGTCAGCGGCCAGGCAGAGAGCTTTTCCCTTTCCTGTCTCAGTCTCGGCTGCTCTGCTCTCTTCCCACATTCAGCTGCAAGCTATCAAGCATGTGGGTTAGGTCTCCCTGAGCCTAGCTCTTTGAACCACTGGGGGCTTCTGTTTTCCTGCAATCCTCTCTCTTACACAGCAGGAATAATAGAATATTGCAGCTCCCTTTTCCTCTCCATCTCTCTCTCTGTTTCCATGTATATCAGCAAGGGAACAGGGACTCAATGTGAGCCTTGCCTCCCTGGCATCATCCAATCCAAAGCCCTTGGTGGACCTTATCAAGTAATCTAATCAAAGTCCCCTCAGCTGAATTGGATGCAGTCAAAGGGTCTCACCCCCCCAGGAATAAACTAGTTCCGAAACATAATCTGGGGAGTGCAGCGGTTGAGCACCTGCTGCCCATGTACGAGGTCCCAAGTTCAATCCCTGGTACCACCTTTAAAAAAAAAAAAAAAAACATAATCTTTCTCTTTTGGGTATTCATAAACTCATTTCCATCTGCCCTAATCCCCGACGAAGCATCCGAAAGTAAAAAAGGGTCCACCCATTCAGCCAGGATTTCTTGAGTACCTGCTGTTGTAGACAAAGCAGCAAGTGGGAATCAGCAGGTCAGTTCATGGACCCCCTGGTTTTAGTGGCTTGGACGTGCCACTGGCTTTGGATATCAGGACGGTAGTAACTGTGTCACAGGCAGGGACCTGTGCTCTAGGGCCTGCCTTCTCTTGTTGCAAATCCCCGCCGTGAAGGAAATCCGACCAAATGCAGCAGATGAGCTCGCCTGGGTGAGGCTCCCTGGACTGACAGCCCTGGCAGACCCAGCCAGCTTTTGGCACCCTGAGAATTATTGGCTGCAGGTGAGACCAGGAGAAGGTCCACCTAGCTGAGTCCAGCTCCTCACTGGCCCAAAGAACTGTGCACCAATAAAATGGTTATTTTAAGCTGGGTGGATTGTTACGCAGCATTGATAACTGCTACACTCTCATAATTTTTAGGGTCTAAAACCAAGCAATGGTGTGTGTAGAACCTGCTCTTTTAGAGTCGCCATTCCACTCTGAGCCATCAAGGCCCAAACCTGGAACTCGTTCTTAAAAGATGTTAAAATGTGGCAGTGACATTGAAAGCAGTTTCTTTGCCTCAAAGAGTAATGTTTATACCTTTTCCCAGGAGCTTTCAGGATCCTTATTTCACTAGCTGTGTTGGCATGGCATTCTATTTGCTAAGGCGCTCAAAGCGGTATACCAGCACTGGAGCGGCTTTTTCAATGGGAATTGATGAGCGTACAAACTTACAGTTCCGAGGCCATGAAAATGTCCAGATCAGGGCATTGTCAGGTAATCCCTACTCCCTGAAGAGTGGCCGCAGTGATCCTGGGCGCCTGTGTCATATGGCAAGGCACATGGTGTATCTGCTGGGCTCTCCCTTCTCTTCCAGGTTTTCTTGCTTTCAGTTTCTTGCTCCTGTGGTTTTCTCTCTCTCTGCCTGAACTTCATTCTCTTATAAAGGACTCCAGTAAGAGGAGTTAGACCCATTCAGATCTTCACTGGAATTAAGATCCTACTCCCCAAAAGATCTTACTTAAGGCTCCACACCCACAGGACTGGATTAACTCTAAGAACACAGTTTTCTGGGGCCCCTACAGCCTCAAACCATCACACACGTGGCTAGACCTAACTCAGCCTAATGGAAATAAGGGATATTCCATTCAGCAAGTTTTAGTGTTCCGCATTGACGCAATTTGAGATGGGGTGCGTGTGTGTGCATACAGTTATCCAGGGCGGTGTAACAAACGACCCCAAAGCTTAGAAACTAAGCCTCTCAGAACAACAATGCACGTTTTGCTCGCCAGTCTGCAATCTGGGCTGTTCTCAGCAGAGTCATTTCTTCTCTGCTCATCATCAACCGTGGCAGCTTAAGAGCCAGGGCTAGAAGGAGTCAAAGAGTCACTTGCGAATGTGCTTGAGGGCGATGCCGGCTGCCAACTGGAGAGACCCCGGTAGCTGAGGCTCTCAGCCCGCTGCCCCACATGTGGCCACTTTGCGCAGCTCGGCTTCCTTACCTGGCTGCCAGCTTTTCCATCCTAGCTCAGAAATCACGCACAACTTCCTGCTGAATTTCAAGCGCGGGAAATGGATGCCAGCACCTGGCGAGGGTGCGGCACGGCTCTGGAAAGCACGTGGGCCTGCAAATACCGCTGCGGTCGCTTTGGGAAAACACCATCCACCGCTTTGCACGTAGATGTTTGCAAACCTCCTATCCATTAACTTTCGATTTCCTGGGGCATCCTGACAAGGTCATTGACTCGTAGGTGGCAAAGGCATGGGTGGCTGGGAAGGCGGAATCCGCGTCCCTGGAATATTCCGGTGGCCTGGGATGCTACCTGCCGGCCGGGTGAGCGACGAGCCCACGAGCCTGATGGACGTTTTTCCAACCGTGGTCCAGCTGGGAGGCGGCCAGGTGCCCCAGGACAGGTACGCCTTTGATAAGCCTGTCAGGCCCCTCATTCCTGAGGGTTGTCCTTTCGTTCTTTTATACATGAGAATGTTTTTAAAACTCTCCACTCTAATGAAACTACGATGTAAACGCTAATCCGTGTGGTGCAGCCGTGCTCCAGAATGTCTTCACCCAATGCAGTGAACGTGCCACGGTGATGAAAGAGGTTGTTGATGTGGGAGGAGTGGGGCGGTGGGGCCCTCTTATATTTTTTAATGTAACATTTTTTGTGATGTATGTATTTTCAAAAAAATACAATAAAAAATGATGGGGGTGGGGAGTGGGGTATATGGGAACCTCTTTTGTTTTGTTTTTTTAAGATTTATTTTTATTTCTTTCTCTCCCCTTCCCCCCATTGTCTGCTCTCTGTGTCCATTTGCTGTGTGTCCTTCTGCCTCCGCTTGCATTATCAGGCGGCACTGGGAACCTGCGTCCCTTTTTTTGTTGCGTCATCTTGCTGTGTCAGCTCTCCGTGTGTGCGGCGCCATTCCTGGGCAGGCTGCACTTTCTTTCGTGCTGGGCGGCTCTCCTTGTGCAGGAAAGAAAGTGCAGGAATGGCGCCACACATATGGAGAGCTGACACAACAAGATGACGCAACAAAAAGAAACACAGATTCCCGTGCTGCCGGCAACAACAGAAGTGGACAAAGAAAGAACACGCAGCAAACGGACACAGAGAACAGAAAACTGGGGCGGGGCAGGGAAAAAGGGAGAGAAATAAATTTTAAAAATAAATAAATAAATCTTTAAAAAAAAACACCACCATCCTATAATGTCCTGAGATGGAATTCTCCCAGTATGCACGAGAGGCTCTGAAAATAGGACTTGAAAATGATTTATCGCCCCCATTTCAGCACATTACCAAGAGAGGATGATAGAAGCTGGCATTCTGTCAACAATTTGGTTCTTCCGCTTAAGGCGTCAAATAATGCAGTGTGTCCAGTTCTGACCCTCACTCCCCAAAAGCATTTTCCTACATTAGGATGTATTTAAGAAACCGGGAGGCTAAGAGGAGCTTTCAGGAAAGCTACTCCATTATTTCTGCATCAAGTCCAGATGGAGTACTTTGAGGAATTAAAAGCTGTTTAGAAGAAATGCCGCCCTCAGAGGCCACTTGGACCTGACTTCTTTGCCCACATGGCGGCAGGAGTTGGAATCAGCCACGGTGGAAACAGACGAGCTCATGAGTCGGGCACGTGGGGTCGGCTGGAGTTTAGCAACAGTGTGTGTCGGGACGGGTTTCTGGCAACTCTTGCGGTTTTACGTCGAGCGGCGACCCGCCCGTGACCGACTTGACCCCTTGCTCTTCTCTTCCCCTCATCAGGGTGATCGACGGGCGTAGCCTGGTGCCGTTGCTGCAGGGAGCCTCGGAGCGCTCTGCCCACGAGTTTCTGTTCCACTACTGTGGGAATTCCCTGCATGCGGTGAGGTGGCATCAGAAGGACAGTGAGTACTGGCTCCCGCCCCAGGGGGCACACGTCCCTTTCCCGCACGGGCAGAGCTGGCGAGAGCCCCTCCCATCTCAGAGAGGATGGTTCCCCTGTGCTTGCTCATGTGTCTCGGTTTGCAGGCGCTGCTTTGACAAGTAGCACGCCAGGGGCCAGCTTAAACCAAGAAAATTCATTGCATCGCAGTTTTGGAGGCGCAGGGTCAAGGAGTCAGCAGAGCTCGCTTTCTCCAGGAGAATGGAACATTCCGGCATTCTCCCAACATGGCACGCTTTCTCTCCTCATACTTGCTGCTGAGGTCTTCCCTGACCTCTGGCTCTTCCTCTCTTTTCGCTTCAGATTGTATTGTGTCCACATTTCCCCTGCCTTATAAACCTCCAGGCCTGTGGATTTGGCACACCCTGATTCAGTCTGGCCACATGGAAATAGAATCTTTGAAGGTCTGCTCACAAATGCATCCACTCTGGCTGATAATAGCACATTCAAAGGTCCTCTCTACCAATGGGCCGACACCTGCCAGGTTGCGCCCCTCAGCTGGCTTGATCAGCTGCGAGGACCTACCAAAACCTTTGCCAGTCCTGCTATTGAAAATATTACATTTATTTCTGTTTATAAAAGCCTGTTTATGAAATTTTAAAAGTCACCCTAATTCTGTTTAAGTAGGAAAACATTCAGCTGTCTTTTATTTTTAAAATTTTGTTAACTTTCATTTTCTCAACTCTAATTGCATTTAAAATTTTTTCATTTAGTTGCCTTATTTTTAAAGATACATCGATCACAAAAAAGTTACCTTAAAAAATACGAGGTTCCCATATACACCCCACACCACCCCACCCCACTCCTCCCACATCAACAACCTCTTACATTATTGTGGGACATTCATTGCATTTGGTGAATACATTTTGGAGCACTGCTGCACCACATGGATAGGGGTTTACATTGTAGTTGACATTCTCCCCCAGTCCACCCAGTGGGCCATGGCAGGACACACAGTGTCCAGCGTCTGTCCCTGCAGCACCACCCAGGACAACTCCAAGTCCTAAAAATGCCCCCACATCACATCTCTTCTTCCCTCTCCCTGCCCTCAGCAGCTACTGTGGCCACTGTCTCCACGTCAAGGCTACAATTTCTTCCATTACTAGTCACAATAGCTCTGTAGTAGAGTATCAGTAAGTCCACTCTGATCCATGTTTTATCCCTCCATCCTGTGGACCCTGGGATGGTGATGTCCATTCCACCTCTACATCAAGAGGGGCTTAGATCCCACATGGATGATCAGTGCAGTTCTCCTGCTTGTAGCTGTAGACTCTCTTTGGGAATGAATGAACCATTTTCGTCTGACATTTCCTCCAGGGCAGACAGCAAATCTGTTCTTTCCCCTGTTAACTGAGAACACATTTTCCTGCCCCTTTTCAAGGCTGTTCCGATTGGCAGTGAAATTCCGAGTTTACTTCGATATCCATAGGGTGGAGTGGATGGGACGCAAGCAGTTGAGCACCCGCTTCCCACACGGGAGGTCCCAGGTTCAGTTCCCGGTGCCTCCTGAAAACAAACAAGCAAACCAATGGAAAAACCAACTCAGGGAACCCGTGTGGCTCAGTTGCTGAGTGCCAGCTTCCCACATACGAGGTCCCAGGTTCAATTAAACTCCGCCCCCCCCCAATATCTCAAAAAAAAATGTTGATTGGTAAAAAAAATTTTGGTAATCAGCGCCACAATAGTCCCCAAGTTTTCTAAGAAGAAGGCTCATTATTGGACATGCATTGAGACCCTTTTATTTCACAGATGGGAAAACTAAGACCCACTCCCTGCTCTGGGGGTTAAATGGTAAGAACTATCTAAAAAATCAGTGATTTTTAAGGAGGGCTACAAAGTTTGAGAGGCAGTCAAATAAATGCACAAAGTATCCGCTAACGATTGCTGAAGAGCAGTCAGCTTTGGTGCTATAAGAGTGGGGTTTGTGGGGACAATTGAGCTAGTGACCAAATGATTCCTTACGGATTTAGGCAAAGGGAGAAAGTTACGGCTTTGTTATTGAAAGGCAATAGATTCTAGTTGATTTTAATCGATGCTTGTTAGTTATCAAGACAGTGTTTACCAGATGGGGGAGGTCGTCGGTGTGGGAGGAGCGGGGTGGGAGGTGGGGGGTATACGGGAACCTTTTTTTTTTTTAATGTAACATTTTTGTGATATATGTATCTTCAAAAAAATACAATTAAAAAATGATGGCAGTGAGGGGTGCAGAGGGAGTTACATGGGAACCTGTTATGTTTTTTTAATGCAATGTTCTGTGTGATCTATTAACTTTAATTTAAAAAAAAGGAAAGTGTTTGCCAACAGTTTTCAGCAACATATAGAAAGCAGGTAAAAAAGTTTTAAAGAAATTCTGCACATGAAAGTAAGCTCTGATGCTGGTGGAGAAAAAGAAAGACGGAACTCTCTGAATGAACTGTGAAAACGCTATCTTTTTTTTTTAATTTTTTAAAATTTTTTTTATTTTTTATTTTTTTAATTAAATTATTTATTTTTAAAAATTACATTCAAAAAATATGAAGTCCCATTCAACCCCACCGCCCCCACCCCCCACTCCCCCCACAGCAACACTCTCTCCCATCATCGTGACACATCCATTGCACCTGATAAGTACATCTCTGAGTATCACTGCACCCCATAGTCAGTGGTCCACATCATAGCCCAGACTCTCCCATGCTCCATCCAGTGGGCCCCAGGAGGATCTACAATGTCCCATAATTGTCCATGAAGCACCACCCAGGACAACTCCTCGTCCCGAAAACGCCTCCACATCTCATCTCTTCCTCCCGTTCCCCAAACCCAGCTGCCACCATGGCCACCCTTCCCACACCCATTCCACATTTTCTCTGTGGACATTGGATTGGTTGTGTCCATTGCACATCTATGTCAAGTGGGGGCTTAGATTCCACATGGATGCTGGATGCACTCCTCCTGCTTCCAGTTGTAGACACTCTAGGCTCCATGATGTGGTGGTTGATCGTCTTCAACTCGATGTTAGCTGAGTGGGGTAAGTCCAATAAATCAAAGTGTAGGAGCTGAAGTCTGTTGAGTCTCTGGGCCTGGGTGTCATATTATCAGTCCAGAGATTCAAATCCCCTAAATATATCTAAAACCCCAGCACCAACTACAATTCCATTAAAGTAGCATGCAAGTCTTGTGAAGAGAGATCCCCTCTGAGTCCAATTCCATCATGCAGAAACACCAGCTCCAAAGAAGGGCCATCTGCCATGGCAGTGAACCCCATCTGCCATGATCATAGAACCCGTGGGTCTCTTTATTCCTCAAAAGAACCAATACCTGGGATTGTATCTACTTTATCTGTCTCTCAGACTCTGCTCATTTGTGCATAAGGGCATTCCTTCTGACAAACTCCAGACTCTTTTTTAGAGACTCACAGCCTTATATTCTCATTTCTCCTTTCCATTTCCCCCTTACATTAGGTCAAACAGCATTTTGAAGTCATGTTATTATATGTAGACAGGGATATTCTGCTGATCCGTGTTGAACCTTTAATTCAAGGTCCTTTTCTAATTGCATCTTCAGCTGGTATGTGGTAGTGATCCCTCGTTGCCAGGGAGGCTCATCCCCGGGTGTCATGTCCCACGCTGGGGGGAATGCACTGCATCTACATGCTGAGTTTGGCTGTGAGAGTGGCCACATTTGAGTAACATGAAGGCTGTCAGGAGGAAACTCCCAGGCACAGTGCTACTCTAGGCCTTATTCTTATTGGAGGCGTATAGGCTCAAAAGCATAGCCATTAGTATCAGGAGCCCACTGTTGGGCCCTCCTTCCTTCTTGGTTCTTGCCGTTGCACCTGGGGGACTGCCGCTGCTCCCCCAGGGTCCACAACAGTGACCCCCCAGCCAGGGGCCCAGTACCCCCCCCCCAGCTATTGTTTTTAATTGTTTCCACTATGAGTATATCTAGACATTACTATATACCCTGGGCATATGCCCTGTTTAACTCCCTGTCAGCCATATATATCCTGTCAATAACATCCTGTATCAGTATTCCTCCGCTGCCATTGTTGAACCACTCTGTGATCCAAAACTTCCTGTAAAGTGAATCCCAACATAATGTCAGCTTCACAAGAGTCTTAGATCACCGAAATTCAAATATACAATATACAGTACTTCCCCATATCCACCATAAAACCTTTTCCCTTCCACAGCAATAATCTTTTAACTTATTCATATCATATTTCCTGAAACTGATGTAGAGATTCTGAGACAATAGCTTTCAAGCAAGGTGACATCTGTGCTTACTATGTGGTCCATACTTTAGGTTGTACAGTTTTCTAAATTTTTTAGTTATCCTATGTTTTGCCTTATGGTTTTCATTATTAGTCTGTCGTCCCCTATATGTTTTTGGTGTAATATTACATGTTTTATATTCATCCTCATGTACTCTCACAGAACTCCTCTCTTGCCCCCATATTTACCTTGTTTCCATCCATTCCACAACGCTATCTTGATGAGTTTTGAAAACAAAGTAAAATACATGTTTTATTCATGGCTGTGCACTTAGGTTGACTTGCAATCAGTGTTAAAACAGACTTCGCTTAGTGAATTGGGAAGACAACTATCTTATTTTTTCATTTTTTAATTGTCTTTTTTTTCAAAGATACATAGATCACAAAACATGTTACATTAAAAAATATAAGGTTCCCATATACCCCTACCCCCACCCCACCTACTCTTCCACATCACTATCTTGATGGGTTTTGACAACAAAGTAAAATACATGTTTTACTCACCGTCGTGTACTTATGTTGACTTGCAATCAGTGTTAAAACTCAGACTTTGCTTACTGAATTGGGAAAACACTTTTTAAAAAATTTTTAAATTGTCTTTTTTTTAAGATACATAGATCACAAAAAATGTTCCATTGAAAAACAGAAGAGGTTCCCATATACCCCATACCCCACCCCACCCACTCCTCCCACATCACTATGTTGATTACTTTTGAACACTAAGTAAAATAAATGCTTTATTCAGTGCTAAAAAAAACAAAACAAAACAAAAAAAAACAATGATTCTAGTCCTGGGACAGTTTGGGAAGAGTTCCTTTTCTTCTCTCTGCTTCTAGCACAGCTTATGGAAATAGATGCACCCAGTAATTCGAAACAGTTAAGGTTGCTTTTTTTTTTTAAGATTTATTTATTTATTTACTTATTTACTTCTCTCCCCCCTCCCCCCTCCCCCCTCCCCCCTCCCCCTTCCCCCCTCCCCCCCTCCCTCGTGGTTGTCTGTTCTCTGTGTCTATTTGCTGCATCTTCTTTGTTCACTTCTTTTGTTGTCAGCGGCACGGGAATCTGTGTTTCTTTTTGTTGCGTCATCTTGTTGTGTCAGCTCTCCATGTGTGAGGCACCATTCCTGGGCAGGCTGCACTTTCTTTCATGCTGGGTGGCTCTCCTTCCGGGGCGCACTCCTTGCACGTGGGGCTCCCCTACGCGGGGGACACCCCTGCGTGGCACGGCACTCCTTGCGCGCATCAGCACTGCACATGGGCCAGCTCCACACGGGTCAAGGAGGCCCGGGGTCTGAACCGGGCCTATCCGTTGTGCCAAATCCGCTTCCCAGTTAAGGATTTTAGTTGTACAAGTAAACTTGTATCCTCTTTCCCCTTGGCCGCGTAACATTGTATCCTGGTGGTGGCTCTGCAGTAAGGACGCGCTGACAACGGGGCAGCTTTCCTCTGACTGTTTTCTTGTTTCCTCCAGGCGGGCGGCTCTGGAAGGTCCATTACGCGACCCCGCGCTTCCATCCCGAGGGAGCTGGAGCCTGCTACGGCCGCGGAATCTGCCCCTGCTCTGGGGAAGGCGTGACCCACCACAGCCCCCCGCTGCTCTTCGACCTCTCCAGGGACCCTTCGGAGGCGCGGCCCCTGAGCCCCGAGTCTGAGCCGCTGCTGGGCGCTGTCCTGGCGCGGGTGGACGAGGCCGTGGCGGCGCACCTGCAGACGCTGCCGCGGGTGCCCCAGCAGTTTTCCATCGGCAACATCCTCTGGAAGCCGTGGCTGCAGCCGTGCTGCGGGACCTTCCCGGTGTGCTCCTGCAGCGAGGATGGGGGCGACAGCCGCCCCCAGACCCCAGGCCAGTGAGCGGGGACCCAGGAGAGAACAGGCAGGCTGATGCGCGACAGCGCGGCCTCCCGGTGTCACCGGCTGCTGGAATCGGTTGGTCCTTGCAGCGGCGAAAAATCTGAGTCTCCTGTACACGTGCTTTCCCAAAAAGCACTTTTGTATGTTATTATGAGTGTCATGCACGGGACGTCTGCAAAATGGTGAAAAATTTGGGCCCCGGCTGAGCTCCAACAAGGAGACCCTCTGCCTTCTCGTTTCAGCTCTCGTGATGTCAGCAGGGATCCTTTTCGCGGTCTGTCTAGTGCTGTTGTTTCAAGCTGTTGCGCTTTATGCGGGACATTTTGCCCTAGTTCCCAAGTGCAAGACGGCTGGGAACGCACCTTGCGGGGAAAAATACGTGCGTTAGCTTCCTTCCGGCCCGAATTGTAGGGCGATCGGGCAATGCTGAAGAATCAACACTATAAACGAATAGGCGTCTTCAAACAAAAACACACAACGGGAGGCGATGTATTGATCAGATGATGCAAATATTATCACCAGAGGCTCACGGCAAGGTCACCCTGTATTTCCACCCAGAAGCAGTGGTGGGTGGGGGTCTGCTAATCCAGTGTTTGCTGCAACTTTATAGAACAGAATTACTGTGAATAATGAAAATCCATTGTATGCTGATTCTAATCTTGTTTCCCTTTTAGGAAAACCATCCCCTGGGAACAGGGGTTGGCCTCAGTGCCCCCATCTCTGAAATAAGAGGCTCCCAATGGATACCCAGTTTTGCCCCCTCCTCTTCTAAAACCCAGGAATTACCATGGTGCCAGTTGCTGATTTTTTTTTTTTACCGATCAATGTTAAATCATATTTGGAATATAATTGTCTATATGAACAGCCCTACAAAGTATGGGCAAAAGCATTTGTACCTACTCTTCTCCGGTAACAGAAGACAGCATTCAGTCTCTGCTCTTGAGAAATTGTCAATCTGAAACGGTTCATTTGTTACCCATGCTTTAGGGTTACTGACCATGTATCTTACTTGTATCAGTTAGAAATAGCTTATGGTTACTAGTGACAGACACTGAGAATAGCAGTGCCTTAAACAGGAGTGGCAGTATGTTTCTCAGGTAACATGAGGTCCAGGACTGGCAGGCTCCTTCCAACTCCCTGCTGAACTCTCCTGACATGTAAAGTTCACCTCATGTTCTCAAAATGGCTGCTGCAGCTCCAGGCAGCACCCTGGCATTCAGCAAAAGGGCACTCCTTCCAGATGAAGCAGTCCCTGTGAAGGTAGTTACCTAGAATCCCTAACCAACAATTTCTGCGACAATCGACAATTGTATCTCTATAGACGCACCAAGAACTTGAGAAATGCAGGTGGGTCGGCGGCTGCCCCAAATAAAACCAGGTTTAGGCTAGTTAGGAGCAAGGTGAAAGAACCTTTATTTCGTTGGCCGTGGCTTTTGGCATCCTTTTATTGCTAGACCACGTGACTTCTTTCACTTTGCTTTGAAACGTGCCTGTTAATTGGGGAAAGACCAGCGATCCGTGAGCAGTGTCGGGGTGGAAGATTTCAACCACAGGCAAAGGGGCAGGGGTCTGCTCGTCTCCTCCGAGCTGTAAGACCCAAAAAAGAGAAAGGAGAGCTGCGTTCGTTGACCAAGCATTTCCTCTGAACAAATTCTGGTTCGCCTCCTTCTCCCTGTTGGTTGACTCAGGGCATGAGGATAAATTACTGGGGTGGGAGTCGCAGCTGGGACTTAAATCCCCCCTGACCCCCAGTCCAACAGTACGCGGGCTCTTGCCCTCTTCCTCTCTGGCCATCGGGGTCTCCAGACCAAATTTGCGACCACCCAATGGGGAGACAAAGGGAGGCTGAGGAAGAGACCGTGCGCTCCTTACGAGGCAGTCGTCTTCGGGGGGTCCAAGATTGGGGTCACCTCGTGAGCGTAGCAGGAACCCACTTCCCGTGTGAGCCTGGAAGCTTCCAGAATGCCAAGGGGGAGTTGGCAGGGGCTGGTCGGTCTTCTTGGGGACCCATCACGGCCTCCTGCTTTCAAGCCCACCCACCCACCTCCTGGAGGGGGTTCGGCTGGCCGAGTGGAAGCCGAGGCAGCGGAGGGGCCGCAGGGTCCAGCGCTCGGCCTCCTGGGGCCAGGGGCTGGGTGGAGGAGCTCTGAGCGGGGCCTGGAGGGAACAACTGAAAACCCAGCCCACACTTTTTGTTTTTATTATTAAAGTTAATATGTCACGAGGAATGTTGCAGTGGAAAACGTAAGAGGCTCCCATATAACCCACTCCCCACCCCTGTCATTTTTGTAAATTGTATTTTTTTGTAGATACATATCAAAAAAAGGTTATATTAAAAAAATAAGAGGTTCCCATATACCGCCCCCACACACACACTCCTCCCACATCAACAACCTCTGTCATCGTTGTGGCACATTCACTGCATTTGGTGGATACATTTTGGAGCACTGCTGCACCACATGGATAATAGTTTACATTGTAGTTGACACTCTCCCCCAGTCCATTCAGTGGGTTATGGCAAGACATAGAATGTCCAGCCTCTGTCACTGCAATATCATCCAAGACAACTCCAAGTGCTGAAAATGCCCCCACATCACATCTCTTCTTCCCTCTCCCTGCCCTCAGCAGTTACGGTGGCCACTTTCTCCACATCAATGCTACAGTTTCTTCCATTACTAGTCAGTATAGTTCCATAGGAGAATATCAGTAAGTCCACTCTAATCCATACTCTGTTCCTCCATCCTGTGGACCTGGGATGGTGATGTCCACTCCACCTCTATATTGAGAGGAGGCTTAGATTCCACATGGATGCTGGATGCAATTCTCCTGCTTGCAGCTGTAGGCACTCTTGGCTCCCTGGTGTGGTTGACAATCTTCACCCTGCAGAATAGAGAACTCAATGTGGAGCACATATAGGAGGGCGTGGGGCTGTCTAATCTTTCCCTTGCCTCACGTTGGTATTCACACACCGAGTCAGCAACCCTTACCTGGGTGGCCGTCGGGCCAGGGTACGGCCGTTTGCTGACATCCAGTGGAAACCCTGCGGATTTTGCTTTCTTGGAGCTCCCTTAGGAGCAGCGCTCCAGAAGGTTTTACTCAGTTCTATTTTCCTGGCAAAAAGGGTCTGACTGTGCCCGGGTGAAATTCTTTCTCAAACAAACCGCAGACACAACGGTCGGGAAATTTAAATCGGTGTAGACGCGAGCCGTTGATTGATCTCTGACAGTTAATGTCACCAAAATATTGATCTGTGCCAGTTAATGGAAGTAACGTCTGGGTCTGTTCGAGTTCATGTAAGTAACTTACTGATCTAGGCTAGCTAATGTACGTAATTGACTGATCTGTGCTAGTTAATGTGATGAACTTTCTCATCTGGGTGAGTTCATGTAATTTATAGATCTGTGCTAGCTAATGTAATCATTGATTTGCAATCTTGGCTAGTTAATGGAACTTACTGATCTGCGTTAGTTAATGTAAGTACCTTATTGATCTGAGCTAATTCATGTAGTTGATGGATCTGTGATCTGTTCTAGTTAATGTAACTAACGTTGATCTAGGCTAGCTAATGTACGTAACTTACTGTTCTGTGCTAGTTAATGTAATTAGCTTATTGACCTGTGCTGGTTAATGTAATTGACTTTCTGATCTCGTTATTGATCTGTGCTAGCTAATGTAATTAACTATGGATCTGCAATCTTGGCTAGTTAATGTAATTGATTTACTGTCAGATTTGTGCTGGTTATTGTACTTAACTTTCTAGTCTGTGCTGGTTAATGTTACTGACTTTGATCTGTACTGGTTAATGTAACTGACTTTCTGATCCGTGTGAGTTAAATTAACTCTCTGCTCTGTGCTAGATAATGTAATTAACATATTGATCTGTAATCTGTGCTAGTTAATGTAATTAGCTTACTGATCCATGCCAGTTAATATAATTAACTTTCTGATCTGTGCTAACTGATGTAATTCTGATCTGTGCTATTGATGTAATTTATTGATCTGTGCTAGCTCATGTAATTAACGTATTGATCTGTAATCTGTGCTAGTTAATGGAACTAACATTGGTCTGTACGAGTTAGTGTAATTGACTTACTGATCTGTCAGATGTGTGCTGGTTATTGAAATTAACTTTCTAATCTGTGCTGGCTAATGTCACTAAATGAGTGATGTGCTGGTGGATGTAATTAAACTTCTGATCTGTACCAGCTCATGTAATTAACCTTTTACCTGTACTAGCTAGTATAACTAACTTGACCTGTGCTAGTTAGTGGAACTAACTTGCCCTAGACCGAGGAACCCTCTGGCTTCTTCCACAGCCGACATCACAAATAGTCTCCACAGGGGAATTTCTCAGGCAGCAGGTGCATTCCTAAGCTAAGACCTGAGCAGAATTACTGCACAAAACCGGGCAGATTTTCCATGGATGGTTTAGTTTCTGCTTATTCGCCCACCCCCAGCCTTTGCCCACCTACCAGCGGCCCCTTCTTCCCAGCACCCGGCCAGCCATTGCTGCTAAAACTCAATCACTTCAGATCAAGGGAAACCTAAATCAAGGCCAGCAGTTCCAGCACGTCGAGTGTTATGTAGACGAGATGGGGGCCGGATGCGGGATGATGAAAGACCCTCTTTCGCGTTGGACATTGAGACGGCATTGGGGGACGGTGGAGATGGCCAGTGCTCGCCAGAGCTATCTGCTGTTTCCCATCCGTGTCTCCTGCCGGAACATTCCGTCCATGAGAACGGGCGCTTTCTCTTGTGACTGCCGAGGCCCCGGGCCAACAGCAGGGAAGGGAGTGGCGTTGGCACACAAATCTCAGGTTATTGGATGTGTGTGCAGCCGTGCCTGCCCATTCACGTCCCACCGTAGGAATTCAAAAATCACCACCTATAGAATTGCGCGGGACAAAGTGTAAACCGGAATGTAAACGGTACTCCGTGGTTAGTGGCAACGCGTCATCAGTGGTAACAAATGTACCACACGAATGAAAGATGTTAGTGGAAAAATGTGAGGGAGGGAGTGGGGGGGATGAGGCATATGGGAATCCCCTACATATGTTTTAACTTTATTTTCCCCTCACCCATTGTTTGCACTTGCTGTCTGCTCTCTGTCTTCCTTTTTTAGGAGGCTCTGGGATCCGAACCCAGGACCTCCCATATGGGGTGGAGGTGCCCAACCACCTGAGACACCTCCACTTTCTGCTTGTTGTGTCTCACCGTATTTCCTCGTTGTGTCTCCTTGTTGCGTCATCTCCTGGCATTATTTTGTTGCACCAGCCCATCGCATCAGCTCAACACCTTGCTTGCCTTCCTTAGGAGGTACTGGGAACCAAACCCAGGACCTCCCGTGTGGTAGGCGGGTGCTCAACTGCTTGCGCCACATCCGCTTCCCTCCCTATTTTTTTAATGAGCATTTATTTTTTATTGTATTTTTTGAAGATACATAGATCACAAAATATGATATATTAAAAAATATAAGAGGTTCCTACATACCCTACACCCTCACATCAACAACCTCTTTCATCATCGTGGCACATTCATTGCGTTTGGTGAATACATTTTGGAGCACTGCTGCCCCACATGGATTAGAGTTTACATTGTAGTTTATTCTCTGCCCCAGTCCATTCAGTGGGTTATGGCAGGATATAGAATGTCCAGCATCTGTCCCTGCAGCAACTCCAAGTCTTGAAAATGCCCCCATATCTCATCTTTTCTTCCCTCTCCCTACCCTCAGCAGCTACCGTGGCCACTTTCTTCACATCAGTGCTACAATTTCTTCCATTGCTAGTCACAGTAGTTCTACAGTAGAATACCAGTAAGTCCACTCTAATCCACACTCTATTCCACCATCCTGTGGACCCTGGGATGGCGATGTCCACTCCACCTCTACATCAAGAGGGGGCTTAGATCTATTTTTGATTTACGTACTTTAAAGCTTCTTTAAAAATAAAATCGTCACGTGTCTGAAAGGACGTGGCCAGGTCTGGGTAACCTCCCTTCTGTAGACTTGGGGATTCCCAACGATGACTGGAGCCCTCGTGATTACCCTCGTGGAGCTGGAGATCGTCTCCAGCAAATCAAAAGCCGCCCACGGCCACGATTTCAACGCAGGTTCTGAGGCCCGCTGAATCACGTTCCGGGAAGATGCCCTAGCCCTGCTCCTGGAGCCTGAGCCGATGCCACCTGACCTGGCAAAAGGGTCTTTGCAGGTGGCATGAAGATAAGGCTCTCGACATGGGAGATTCATTACCCTGGATTTTTTTTTGGAGACAGGGGCTCGATGGACTCACACGGGTCCTCCTACGAGGTGTGAAAACGGATGAAGAAGAGGGAGGGATGCGGCGGGGAGATGGAGGAAGGGGCTGTTGCAGTAAGCACGGCTGTTTCCAACAGAAGGGCCTCGGGATCTGGCACCAGAAAGGAGAGACACGTCCTTCAGGGAGAAGGTGACCGATGGCACCCGTGCACAAGAACGGGGAAATCGTCCCCAAACCAGTTCACGGTGAGAATCGGAGCTCGGGTTTTTATAGGCAAAGCAGAGGGCTAGGAGAGAAGGAAAACACGGGATGGCAGGGATCTGCAGTTTCTCAGCCCCGCAGTGTCTTGAGCACATCCAACTTGTCCTTGATCTCAGCGGCTAATAAGCCACAAATTCGATATCCTTGTGCCGGTGCGCGGCTTTCAGGGCTCCTTTCTCAGCCGACCGCTCAACGCTATCAAGCTTTTTGTCTCTGAGAAAAGGTGCAGGTGTCCACCCTTCCGTCTGGTTTTGCTTTGAGACGCGCTCTTACTCCTGGAAGCAAAACTGAGACATTCTGGTCGATATCCTTCAGGGAACGAAGCGCCAAGAGGCAGCTGCTACGATGAGATGGACAGAAACCCAGCTCGATGAGCGAATGGGGATTTTCAGAGCTGCTTAAATGATGAAATTTTAGTAAGCATATTTTCCACCATGAGGGCCACAAACCACAGAATGCCGGCACCTCTGGAAGCTGGAAAAGGCAAGGGGAAAAAAAAAAAAAAGATTCTCTCCTGGAGCCTCCAAAATAACCAGCCCTGCCTTCCCCCCGACTTTAGCCCAGTGGAATTCACCCCAGAACTGTAAGAGAATAAATGTGTGCTCTTTTTGGCCCCCAAACTTCAGGGTCCAAGGAAAATAATTCCACCCTAAAAGGTCCTTTCCCAAAATCAGATTCACCCCAGGACAACACCTGCACAGTCTACCTCGAGTAGCCCCACTGAGCATTTCTCAGTCCTTGCCCCGCAAAATTACTATTTCTCCAGCTTCTTTGGGGCTGCACCTTGCCTGACAATGAGCTCAGCACATCTTGTCTCTAAGAAATTCCATCCTTCTGGGAAGCGGACTTGGCCCAGTGGTTAGGGCATCCGTCTACCACATGGGAGGTCCACGGTTCAAACCCTGGGCCTCCTTGACCCGTGTGCAGCTGGCCCATGCGCAGTGCTGATGCGCGCAAGGAGTGCCCTGCCATGCAGGGGTGTCCCCCGCGTAGGGGAGCCCCACGTGCAAGGAGTGCGCCTGTGAGGAGAGCCGCCCAGCGCGAAAGAAAGTGCAGCCTGCCCAGGAATGGCGCTGCACACACGGAAAGCTGACACAGCAAGATGACGCAACAAAAAGAAACACAGATTTCCGGTGCCACTGACAACAACAGGAGCGGACAAAAAAGAACACACAGCAAATGGACACAGAGAACAGACAACTGGAGTGGGGGTGGAGGGTGAGGAAGGGGAGAGAAATAAATAAAAATAGATCTTTAAAAAAAAAGAAAAAGAAAAAAGAAATTGCATCCTTCCCTGCATGGACGGGGCGTCCCTGGCCGACATCACCCTTTGGCCATGCAGACTCTGGGGCTTTCTCTGACCTGCAGGCTATCAGTGTTTGGCTTTCAGGGGTCTAAGTGCTCCTTTCTCTGCCCCAAAGCACCCCATATCTTTATTAGGACAGATTCCTCTTTTTCACTATCCTTTAAAAAGAAAAATCATTCTCACCCTGGCAGTTATGAGCTATTTAAGGATGCAATGTGGGGAAACGGACTTGGCCCAGTGGTTAGGGCGTCCGTCTACCACATGGGAGGTCCGCGGTTCAAACCCCGGGCCTCCTTGACCCGTGTGGAGCTGGCCATGCGCAGTGCTGATGCGCGCAAGGAGTGCCGTGCCACGCAGGGGTGTCCCTGCATAGGGGAGCCCCACGCGCAAGGAGTGCGCCCATAAGGAGAGCCGCCCAGCGCAAAAGAAAGAGCAGCCTGCCCAGGAATGGCGCCGCCCACACTTCCCGTGCCGCTGACGACAACAGAAGCGGACAGAGAAACAAGACGCAGCAAATAGACACCAAGAACAGACAACCAGGGGAGGGGGGGAAATTAAATAAATAAATAAATCTTTAAAAAAAAAAAAAAAAAGGATGCAATGTGCTCCTCTTTGAGTTTGCAAAGCTCAGCACATTCCCCACCCAGAGAAAAACCTCAAACGAAGAAAATAAACAATAGTTTGCAGAACAAATATACACCAGACTTTGAGCACCTGTCTCCTCCGTTTCCTTGTTTAAAAATCTCAACTGCTCCCCCACATACCTGCAGAGGCAACGACAAAATAACAGTCGTGCTTCCACGTTAGATGCTCCAGCTCGTTTTTTTTTTATAAGATTTATTTTTTATTTATTTCTCTCCCTGCACCCCGTTGTCTGCTCTCTGTGTCCATTTGCTGTGTGTTCCGCTTCTACTCTTGTCAGCAGCACCTGGAATCTAGGTCTCTTTTTGTTGCATCATCTTGCTGCATCAGCTCTCGTGTGTGCAGTGCCACACCAGCTAGTTTTAAACTGCTAGGATTTCTGCTGAAAATTCCTTCGGGGCTCTTGGTTTTTCACATCCATCGAAACGTATTCGTTTCATTCCCTGTGGCTTTTGTTCACTGGTGGGGGCGAGCCTCTTGCCTCTCACAGAATGCCGTGGGTGTTTAAAGATCATTTCTTTATAGGTTTTTCCCCAGTAACCGGTTGTAAAACTTATCCCGCGGACTTGGTAGGTGGGTTGGGAAGTAGAAGGGAGATGGGCAATTATCTCTGGAGGACTGTCTTTGCTGGGATCAGGACCACCTTCCCGTCACTTGCGCTTGACCACACTTGAGACAGACTTTTCTAAGCCCCAAGCCCCTGTCCTCCCTCTTGCCTCCCCTTTACCCTACCGAGCCCCCAAGAAGCTCACAGCCGGGCCACTCTTCACCTCCCTCCCTCTCCCTTCACCCCTGACAGACTCCAGATGTCCTCCCTGCCTGTGACCTGCCCCCTCCCCACTTTTCCTGCCTTCCCTCCCTCCCACCCCCAGCCCTCCCAAACCTGCCTGCCTCTGTTTGCACGGAGCTGGGTTCTGCTCTCAGTCCCTGGACAAAAGCATCCTCGCCTGTTTCACGCTGCCCCGTACAATTTTTCTTTGACCACTCACAGACCTAAATAAAAGAGACTCAGCACCCCAATAAGGGGGCCTCGGGGGACGGAGGTGATTTACAGCCAGGCTGGACCCCCCGCCTGTGTTTTCTCAAGGGCTTGCCTGCAGCTGATCATAGGTGAAGATAACGGCAGGTGGGATTGCCATGTGCCTTTTAAAGTTCCAGACCCCCCTGATGTCCCCAGGGGCTGCTGGCAGGTTTGCAAACTGGCTTGACCGGTTAGGCAGCCTGTCCAGAGAGGCCCTAGATGCCCCCCCCACTCTAACCCACCCCCACTCCCACCGGTGAGGTTGCTTTGAGCTCCCCTTGGCCCACGCCTCCCCCAGGGCAGGGATGCTAAGTTGGTGTGAGCAGGAGCCCTGCAGAGCTGGTGCTTGGAAGCCTGCTGCTTCTTCCTCTCTCTCCCGGTACCTCATTCTTCATCTTTAATTGAAAACTTTACTGGCGTATGCTTCTGTCCTTGCAAAATATCCACGATAGAGACATCTTTGCAGATGGGACCCCAGCGTCAGCTTTCCACGGCCCCATCAGAAGAGGCGATCGAGAATTCAACAAATGGCACAACAAATGGAAGAAGGATTTTGACCCTTTTCTCACACGGTTGACACGAATGAGCTCAAAATGGGACAGAGACCTCAGTGTTAACAGTGACAGGGACAAAACTTCTAGGAGAAAACCTTCATGGCTGGACGTTAGGAAAAGTAAGGCAGGTAACATACCAAAAGACTGATCCTTTAAAAATATTTTCTGTTAGACATTTCAAAATTCAAAACAATCATGCATCAAAAAAAAAAACACACATATTTTTAATGTAACTTTTTTTGTGATCTACGATAATACGTATCTTAAAAAAAAAGACAATTAAGAAAATTTTCTAAAAGAAAAAAAAATCATGCCATTTAAGAACGTGAAAAAGATAAGCTACAGACTGGAAGAAAATCTTGGGAAATCATATATGATAAAAGCCTTATATCCAGAATATGTAAAGAACTCCACAGTTCAGTGAGAAAACAATGTAATTAATAAATGGGCAAAAAAATTTTAAAATTCAAACTTGATTCAATCTCACAAAAATAAAAGAAGAGAGAAAGGCAGCTCAACACGCTGTGGAAGCATTACTTCTAAAAGTTCTGTCTAGCCAATTCTACTTCACCTAATTCCAGCTGCCAAATCAGTTGTTCCTCTAGTGTTCAGAAAGATACACAGATAAACAGAGATTAAATGACATAGTCAAAGTCTCATTAATGAAAAACCTAAAGAAGAGAAAAAAATGCTTAATTATATTCATATCTTACGAAAGCAACCCCATATTCCTTCTTTTACCTTCAGACTTAATATTGTACTTCCTTTACTTTTGTTACAAAAACATTACAATGTTGTTAACTATAGACTATAAATTACATTAGTTATAATCTTTCCTGTGTATCACCACATTCTTAAACCTTGTAGTAGAACATTCCTATATTTATATAATTAACCATAATCCTCATCTACCACCCAAATCATTGTTACACAGTCCCTGTATTATTCTCTAGCTGTCCTCTAATCAACATGAATCTCCCTCGACTACTCATTTCAAGAGATTTTATTAGACATTTAACCAAAGAAGATAGGAATAGCTAATAACGATATGAAAATATGCTCAACATCCTTAGCCATCAAGGAAATGCAAATAAAATCACAATGAAATGCCATTTCACACACCCTAGGATGGCAGGAATTAAAAGAATGGACAATACCAAGTGTTGGCAAGGAGGTAGACAAATCTGAACCCTCACACATTGCTGATGGAAATGTAAAATGGTGCAGCCGCTATGTAAAACTGTCTGGCAGTTCCTAAAAAAGAACTAGGTATATACCCAAAGAATGAAAACTTGTGTCTACATCAAAATTTACACACAAATTGTCATAGAAGCATGATTTATCATAGCCAAAGGTAGAAGCAACCCAATCATCCCATCATCTGAAGAATGGGTAATCAAAATGTGGTTTGCCAGAAAAAAATAAAAGAAGAGAAATAACGTTCTGATACATGTTTCAGCATGGATGAACCACAAAACAAAAAAACAAAACAAAAAAAAACCACATTATGCTAAGTGAAGGAAGCCAGAAAAAAATCCACTTATTGTTTGATTCTGTTTATATGAATTGTCCAGAACTGCCAAATCCAGAAAGCAGATTATTGGATACCAGGCCCTGGGGTAGCAAAGGGGGATTAATTAGGGAATCTTTGGGGAGTATAGAAATGTTTTAAAGGCAGATCATAATGATGGCTGCACAACTGACTAAATTTCCTAAAGATCTTTGACCTTTAAACGGGGATTTTGTGATGGGTAAAGTATGCCGCAACAAAGTTACTGTAAAAATCGACTCTTATGTGTCACCTAATAACCATACTGTTTTCTTTCTTTCTTCAGGGCTGAAGTAGAAGTCTCAAAATTGTGCAAGGGTCAACAAATATTTTATGATGCCTGAGTTCTGTCTACCTTGGGTTGATATTGAATTTTTATTAACTCCTTTTCCAAACTTCCCTGAAAAAAAAAAAGGTATTAGGTTTTTCCTGAGGACAACCAGGCCAGTTTACAAAGTTACTTCTGTAACTAGGTATATACAAAAAACAAAGACGTGAAAGCAGCTGGCATTTCAGATGCTTCGTGCTGCTCCCGAGATGGAGAGAGTGTTTTCTAACCATGGTTTTGCTCACGGAAAAGAGAAAAAAGCCCTTATCTTCAGGGTCCAGGATGAGTCTTAACTCGCTGTCTGGTTAATCTTTAATGTGATTAAGTTACACATTAGCAAGTTTCCTAAGCAACTACGTGCCTTTTGGCCTAGTGAGGGAGCAGTCACAGAGAAAATCTCGGTCACCGCGGCAGGTAAGTCTCCCGAAACTCCCACCGTGGGATGCTTTTTGGGTTCTATGTAAAATGTTCGGGCGCCATCCAATTCCATGTCTCCTCTTGTCGTCGACGTTGGAGGGACCTTTTCTTCTATGCCAGCTACCTACCCCCTCCCAGGTGTGCCCCTGTAAAATTTGCTTTATGAATAACCTGCAGTTGAGGCGTGGTGTGGGGTCAGAGGAGAGTTCTCACAGCTGTCCCCCCCATTAACACATAACCCCATCCAGGTTTGCCAGCCCCGATGGGGTCAAGGTGAGCAGAGAAGGAGTTTCTGTTCCTTTCCTCCAATATGACCTGTGACACCTTCCTTTGCCTACCTGAGGAAGGGGGCAGAACTTCCCCAACAACCTGGACACCTCTTAAGTGGAAGGCGTGGCTCAAATTTGGAAACCACGTCCATGAAAAGACGACTCAAGGGCTAGCTTTATGTTTCCCTCACTCATCACTTGTTTAGAGTCACACAAATGTGGCTTTGGAATCAAAGACCCTTGAGTGCAAATTCCTGATTCTTTCGCTGGGGTTGTTTGCTCTTTGGACAAATTACTTGATCTCACCCAGAGGGTGAGCCATGGGCAATGAGCAATTTATTCCAGTTCTTTTGAACCTTTTGCTTTAAAGATAGAGGCACATGCAGTTGTAAGTAATCAGGCGGGAAACCTGTGAACCCAGTTTTTCCCACAGGTAACCTCTGACGAAGCTGTGGTAGAAGTTGACATCGACACAGCCCACCAGTCTTAGATTTTCCCAGTTTCATTTCTGCTCTCCCGGGCAGTTCCATCACACGTGGGACCACCTCAGCCAACTTTCCATCCCAGGACTGCCTAGAATCACCCTTTTAAAGCCACCCCCAACCCAACTCCCGGCAACCATGAATCTCTTTTCCCTCCTAATTTCAGTCATGTCCAGAAGCACCCGCCATGTTTATAGGCTGAAAAGGAACAGAGAAAGGCAGATCCCAAAACTTCCACTTAACCACTCCTGGGATGGAAGGGGTTAAATGAGCAGGGGGCCACTGGCTCCAGTGGGGGATCCAGGGAGCTTTTTGTAACATAATGATCGAAAAGACCAGCAGGTGGTTCATCTGAGAAGTGTTCAAAAAATACTGACCCCTGGTGGCTTTTCCATTCTTTACAAAAACTCAGGACTTTTGGAAGGAAAACCTTGGAGAAGCTTCGTCCTTCCTTTATCCTAAGGGCAAACGGGTATCGTTGAGTTCAGATAACAGCGCAAAATGGGTTTTCAAACCATCCTTTTTTCCTAAAATAGAAGGGAGCAGAGTGAAGCCAATAAGCCTGAAACAAGATTGAAGGAAAATATTCCTCTCGTGGGTTGAGTCGTGCCTCCCCCCAAAAATACATGGTTGAGCCCTGACCTCGGGTCCAAACAGGATGCTCTTTGGAAATTGGGTCTTTGAGGATGTGATTGGTGAAGGCGAGGCCAAACTGGAGTGGGCGGACTCCTAAAAGAAGAGGAAAATTGGACACAGAAAGACGCAGGGTGGAGCGGAGTCTGCCGACCCCTGGATGTTGAATTTCCAGCCTCCAGAGCATGCATTTCTGAGTTTTCAAACCACGCCCAGTTGGTGGTAATTTGTTGCTTCTCTCGTCCTACCCCATCTGTCCTCCATCAAACGACGATACATTTTGGCAGAAGGATCCTTCTTACTTAACAGAAGGAAGAACGGTTCTCAAACGTAGATTAAAAAGCCCAGAATAAGCTTATTTGCGATAATCCTATTATTTTTTTCGTTTCCAGTCTTCTTCTTGGCGCCTCAAGGATAGACGTTGCTCTCTTTACAATGCTTTGTTTGCACTGTATTCCTTTTTTTTTGTCTTTTTTTTTAATGTTACATTAAAAAAATGAGGTCCCCATATACCCCCCGCACCCCTCACCCTATCCCTCCCCCCATAACAACAACCTCCTGCATCATCATGAGACACTCATTGCATTTGGTGAATACATCTCTGAGCACCGCTGCACCTCATGGTCAATGGTCCACACCATAGCCCACACTCTCCCCCAGTCCACCCAGTGGGCCATGGGAGGACATACAATGTCTGGTAACTGTCCCTGCAGCTCCACCCAGGACAACTCCAAGTCTCAAAAATGCCTCCACATCTCATCTCTTCCTCCCATTCCCTACCCCCAGCAGCCACCAGGGCCACTTTCTCCACACCAAGGCCACATTTTCGATTAATAACCACAATAGTTCATGAATAGAATATCAGTAAGTCCACTCTAATCCATACTCTATTCCTCCATCCTGTGGACCTTGGAACAGTTGTGTCCACTCCACATCTATATCAAGAGGGGGCTTAGATCCCACATGGATGCTGGATAATCCTATTATTTCTAGCCTTGTGCCAGGGTCAGCTTTTTTGTTGTTGTTTAGGAGGTACCGGGGATTGAACCCAGGACCTCGTACATGGGAAGCAGGCACTCAACCACTGAGCTACATCCGCTCCCCAATGAGAGTTGTTTTCTTCGTTTGTTTGTTTTTTAGGAGGTACCGGGGATTGAACCCAGGACCTGGGACATGGGAAGCAGGTGCTCAACTCCTGAGCTACATCCACTCCCTGTGCTAAGCTCTTTTAAATATATCATTTCACTTGAAACCACCCAACAACCCTCCCAGGTGAGGGACTGTTAATATCCCCATTTTACAGATAACAGAACCAATGTGTAGCAATTTATCTGATGGTATGAGATTCCCAGAGATGCTGCAACAGATGATCACAGTCTGGGTAGCTTCCAACAACAGGCATTTCCTCCCTCCCTGCTTTGGAGTCCAGATTTGGACGTTGAGATGTAGACAGGGTCATGCTCCCCCAGACGCTCTAGAGGAGACTTCTCTTCCAGCTTCTGGAGCCCCAAGAGTTCCTTGGCTCGTGACTCCGTCACCCCAATCCTGTGCTTGTGTCTCCGTGTCCAAAATCTCTTCTTTTCAGGACAGGATTACACTGAACTAGGACCCGCCCCTCTCAGTCTGGCCTCATCCTAACTAATCCTACCTGTTTCCTGCTAATGTCACATTCTCAAGCCCCAGGAGGACCTGATTTTGGGGCAGAAACTATTCGACCCCAATAGACAGACCTTTCCAAGATGACCCAGCGAGTGAGAATGTGACCTTCCTGCCACTGGGGCTGAGCACAAGATTATCTGGAATTAGGGCGTGTAGACACTGGGAACTTTTACGAAATCACCCAAATTGCCACAAAATAACGTAGAGGAAAGCAGCACCCAAACTGAACCCAGCTCTTACGCCCACCTAAGTCATTACAGGACGTGGTTGCTCGGCCACTCTGATGTTTCACAGCACGTAATACAAAGACGGAGGACGACATTTTTCTGTGTTACGAGAAACTGGTGTCTCCAGCCCAAGCCTACCAGAAAAAGGCAAGAAAATATGAACGACCGGTGGAATCACAGGTAAGAGATACTGATTCTCGAGCTACTTCTCTACCTCAGGGGTTCTTAAGCAGGGGTTCTTGGAAAGACTTCAGGGGGTCCATGGGCTAGAATTGAGAAGGAATCAACTCGATTAGATGGCCAGCATGATAGGCACATTGCCTTCTCAAGTACTACACCACAGTTCCATGTTTTTATTCGAGATAATCATCTGCACATGGACATGTCTTTAAAAACTGAAATTTAACTTTAACTTGCTTATATTTTTGACGTATTGGATTATTATTTAATGTGTTTAAAAAGCAACCACTATGTCTAGGATGATGTCATATGATTTTTGTTTTAGTAACTGTATTTCAATATATGGAACCGATATCCTGTGCAATTTTGTTTTATGAATTTAAAAACATATTCTTGTGGGGACGCGTTGGTGTGGGGGTGACATATTTATTAATGAATACAGAACATCGTGTGGGCTTAGGATGATTTTTATTTTGATGTCGCGTGTTCTGAGTGCAGTGAATGATTGCCTGCAGAAAGGTCAGTAGGATGGCAGAGGTGGTTTTATGGCGCCGTGAGAAAACTCAAATTCCTAAAGGTTTGCCAAAAATGACCATTTGAACAGATGTGGAAGTGTGTTAGGTTATCAGGTATTGAAATCATGGGAAAGTTGTACAATGTGCTTTGGAATAATCCTAAAATTTAATTTAAAGACATGCCAATGTTGTGTGTCATAAAACTATCTGCTGCTACATTCTGAAAAGGGGTCTGTGGTTTTTACCTGATTGGCAAAGGGGTCCATGGAACAAAAAAGGTTAAGAACCCCTGTTCTACTTCAATAAAACTGACGTTTCTGGCAAGGAAATGCCACACGTCTCCCCACTGAGCTTTCTACAGGTCGGTTCTCGTTTGTGAAAGTGTCCCATGTAAATGTCTTGGCTTTGATACTAAGTTGAGTTGGTAAGGGTGAGAATGTGAGAAAGGATTCTTTTACGGTATCTACAGAGAACAATTTGAGGATGTCTGCAAAACATGCCTTCTTCTCTGCCCAGCTACTCAACACTAAGACTAGTTCCTTCAGAGTCACATGAATTTGTATCGGTTATCTCTTGCTGTGTAACAAATTGCCCCAAAAATGAATGACTTAAAATGGCACACATTTAACTGTCTCCTAGTTTCCATGGACCAAGAGTCTGGGCACGGCTTAGCAGGGCCCTTGGGGTCAGGTTTCCCCCATGTCTGTAGCCACCTCAGGGTCAATTGGGGCAGGGTCTCCTTCAGAGCTGACCCACTGTTGGTTTGCAGAGCTCAGCTCACTAGCTGTTGCACCAGGGGATTCAGTTCAGGATTTGCTGTTGGCTGGAGGCTGAGCTCAATTCCTTGAGAGATGGAACTAATAAATGAAGCCACATCCCATAACCAGATTCCGTTCACTGGGGGCAAGTCCCTGATTCCAAACCACACCCATGAATGAGGACCTTCAGGTAAAATATATATTTTTTATTCAAACTTTACTTCAACTTTAAAAAGAAAAAAGAAAAAGGCAGCTCAACAGGTTAAGGAAGCATTACTCCTAAAAAGTTCTGTCCCAGTGCTTTTTTTTTTTTTTAAAGATTTATTTATTTATTTCTCTCCCCTTCCCCTGTCCCCGCCCCGGTTGTCTGTTCTCTGTGTCTATTTGCTGCGTCATCTTTGTCCACTTCTGTTGTTGTCAGCAGCACGGGAATCTGTGTCTCTTTTTGTTGCGTCATCTTGCTGCATCAGCTCTCCGTGTGTGCGGCACCATTCCTGGGCAGGCTGCACTTTCCTTTGCACTGGGCGGCTCTCCTTACAGGGCACACTCCTTGCACATGGGGCTCCCCTACATGGGGGACACCCCTGCGTGGCACGGCATTCCTTGCACACATCAGCACTGCACGTGGGCCAGCTGCACACGGGTCAAGGAGGCCCGGGGTTTGAACCGCGGACCTCCCATGTGGTAGACGGACACCCTAACCACTGGGCCAAGTCCGCTTCTCTGTCCCAGTGCTTTTATCTCATCTAGTCCCAACTGCTACCTCATTTGTTCCTTTAGTTGCCAGAAAGACACACAGATTAAATGACATAGTCAAGATCTCAGTAATGAAAAACATGAAGAAACACACACGTATGGATTTTAACTGTGACTTTGTTGACACTGGTGGAAGAATGGACACATCCCAGATGCCCACCAGTGGGACTCAGTCTCCATAAACACTGGGTGCCATATTTAGAATACTGCATTCATTTCCTGGGGTTTCTGCATCAAATTAGCACAAACCTGGCAGCCTACAACAACAGAAATGTATCGTCTCACATTTCTGGAGCCCAGAAGTACAAAATCAAGTTGTCAACAGGAGGGAGCTCTAGGAGAAGCTCCTTCTTGCCTCCTCCATCTTCTCATGGCTCTAGGCAGCCCTTGGTTTGTGGTTGCATCATGCCAATATCTGCTCCAGCTTCATATGTCCTTCTCCTCTATCTTCGCTTCTTTCTCTTTTAAGGACACTTGGCATTTGACATCCTTAACTACGTCCAAGCATGCACGTTTTCCAAATGACGTCCCCTTGACAGGTTCTGGCACTTGGACAATCTTCTTGGGGAGATGTGATTCAATCCCCTATTAATACTAATAGGGTTTCAGAACTTCCAAGATGGATTTATTGGGAAGAGAAAGCTACACACAAGTACATGCAACCCATGACCTTTGTGTTATGAAATGCACATACCCACACTGAGCTCTGATGAGCAGATGATAGCCCTGGAAATTTCATGAGAACCTGGCAAGAGGTGAAAGTGGTGGTTTTTCAAGAGAGAGATGGATGTAATTGTCACCATTCAGCCATTAGGGTCTTTTGGACTTGGAACTCTGGAGGCTTCATTACTCATTTTTGTTCTGTTTTAATGAACTTAAAGAGAAGGCTGCCTCAGCTAGGGAAAGGGGAGTTTTCATTTTAATCTGGAGTAACACGCAGAGATAGTAGCAAGGGATGACCAGCCAAGCATTTATGAAACCAAGCGTGTCATCTTCTCCACTCTCATCACCCTCATAAACTTGCCCCTCCCCACTCTATTTCCTTTCCCAGGGGCATTTTATTTTTGTCTCTCCTTCCAGCTACCCTTTTCTTTCTATATCCCCTGATATAACATTTTTTGTTCCATGGACCCCTTTGCCAGTCAGGTAAAAACCCAAGGACCCCTTTTCAGAATGTAGTGCCAGATACATTTATATTGGGGCTTCTGAGATTGACTAGTGCTCTCACCTGCAGCATGTCTCTTTTTCTTCTTAGACTAGATTCTCATCACTTCCCTTTCAGTCTAGGGGCTCATGTGCCCTATTAATGTCTGGTACATTTTGTTAAAATTATCTCCTTGCTGATATCCTTTGCTCATTTTTTTCCTGACTCCGTTTTCAGGAATTCTTTAAAAAAAAATTTTTTTTTTAATTTATTTACTTATTTTTAGGAGGTTCCGGGGATCGAAGCCAGCACCATCTGCGGCCTACGTCCAAAGCATTCAATGGAAAGCAAAAGTAAACTTGTGGCTAAAACTTAAAATGAAAGCCATCTTTCTCCCACAGTGAAATTTGAGGATCAGTTAGGAAGGGCACGGAGGATCACTGGAAATTAAATTTTGCAATACAGATATTCAGCGGCCGTGAAAAACAAGCGTACGTTTTAAATGATCTCCCTGGGGAAATACCCTGATCTGTTTTCTACCATGTCTTTCTTTTCAGGGATTACTGGCCACTCATGCTGGTTTTTTGCTTAGGTTGCCAGACAGGCTTGGCAAGTCCCACGCAACCAAACATTCTACTGATAATGGCAGATGACCTAGGAATTGGAGATGTCAGCAGCTATGGAAACGATACTTTAAGGTAAGGGCTTATTTGGTATAATTAAATGGTATTCTCCCTAAAATAGTAGGTCTGGGTTAAACATTTCATAAAACTGGTACAAGAACACGCATAAAAAATTCATATGCAATTCAAAGACTTGCTGGAATTTGCTTAAATTCCAATAACCACAACCAAGCCAAGGTCCACAGGAAGGAGGAATACAGTAAGTATTAGAGTGGACTTAATGATATTCTATTCATGAACTATTGTGGTTAATAATCGAGAAAATGTGGCATTGGTGTGGAGAAAGTGGCCATGGTGGCTGCTGGGTGCAGGGAATGGGAGGAAGAGATGAGATGTGGAGGCATTTTCGGGACTTGGAGTTGTCCTGGGTGGTGCTCCAGGGACAATTGCCGGACACTGTATGTCCTCCCATGGCCCACTGGATGGAACGTGGGAGGGTGTGGGCTATGGTGTGGAACACGGGACATGGGGTGCAGCGATGCCCAGAGATGTACTCACCAGGTGCAATGGATGCGTCATGATGATGGGGGAGAGTCTTGCTGTGGGGGGAGTGGTGGGGTGGGGGCGGTGGGGGTGAATGGGGACCTCATATTTTTTTAATGTAATATTTTTTAAAAAATGAATAAATTGTGTAGAATTTGACAAAAAAAATCCCAATAACCTCAGATCTTTACACAAGCCACAAAAGAAATTCAGCAGGAATTTGTCTCCACTGCCCCTACCCTTGGCTAAAGGGAAGGTTCTGGTAAATATCACAGCATCAAGAAAGAATCATGGAGTTTAAAGAGTCCAGCTCTATTGTCAATAAGATAACTTGACTGCGTTACCACATATAAACCTGTATTTTGTGAGAGATATTTGGTTCCTAACGTGCATGTTTTGCTTTAAAGAGAGCAGTGTGTGCTGTGTTTGTGCATGTGTCAACGGAGGAGATTTTATTTTAAATTGGAGTAAACGTTCATTCTCTGGTTTGCTTATTTTACCAAATCCATACGTGAATTTCAACTTTTGAGAGTTTTTTTTGTGGTTTCAGGCGTGCCATGATAAAGAACTAATTAGACTTTCAACAAATTCTGAGGCCTTTAGTACTTACTGTACCTTCATCTGCATGCATCCAAAGAGCCCAAAGAACTTCAGTAGCAAATGGGAAGTTGGCTTTTCCATAACCTTCACCTTTATCAGCACATGACCTTGTCATTGGCACCATCTTGGCTTTGGGTGAAAGACTCAGGTTGAATGTCATTCCACAGAGGGAAATGATTTGGTCGGTTTTTCATAAATCACGTCTTCTAGAACCAAATAAAAGGGTCAAATGCATTGTCTTTAGAATAATGCCTTTAAATGAATGCCTTGGTTATAGAAGCATGCACTGATTATAGTTCACCCAGGAGTATTCGGAACCTTTTCAAATTAGAACAAACATATCCATTTGCTCATGAAAAATGCGAGAAGCCATTTAGGGTGTTTTGTACTTGGGGGACCTTTCTGACAATCAGTCGCCTCTTTGGTAACACATTTGAGCTGTGATACTGATGCTTTAAAATGTAGAAATCTGGTAAGGTGACTGGAAGAGTGCAAACTCCCAACTTATCTGCAAAGCTGAGCAGCTTGCATTTACTGATTACAATAAAGGAGAATGTTTGATGTGATTATTGAACACCAAGTGTGTTGTGTATTGAAGTTGTAAACCAGAATGGAGAAAAAAATCAATGGATTTTTTTAAAAAAGGTTTATTTTATTTATTCCCCCCCTTGCCACTTGCACTCACTGTCTGCTCTCTGTGTCCATTCTCTGTATGCTCTTCTGTGTCTGTTTGTGTCTTCTCTTCTTGTCTTCTCTTGAGGAGGCACCAGGAACCAATCCTGGGATCTTCCAAAGTGGGAAAGAGGCATGCCATCACTTGAGCCACCTCAGCTCCCTATTTCACTTTGTCTCTCATTGTCTCTCTCCTGTGTCTCTTTTTGTTGCATCACCTTGTTGCACCAGCTCTCCTTCAAACCCTGGATTTCCCAAGTGGTAGATGGGAGCCCAATTGCTTGAGCCACATGCACTTCCCTCTCAATGGATTTTGCCGTCCCTTCACGCTTTATAAGGAGGCTCCCAAATGATCATTTTCGTGTGATCATTTCTGGGCACCCAGATCAGGAACAGTTAAAAAGTCCTGGGATGGGAGAGGGAGGCCAAATCCGAGTCATGGGTTTTCCATCTGTGAGAGGGAGGCTTGCTCAGGATCTCCATAAGACCCCATCCAGCTCTGAAATCCTGTTTCCTACAAGGTTCCCATGGTAAAGTCTGGGATGGAAGAGTGGAAAACTACCTGTCCACTCTGCTCTCCATGGGACAAACCAGAAATGCTACACAACTACCCAAGAGGGTAAGGTCAACATTCCACGTGAATGACTTGTCCATTCTGGTTGGAAATTGTTTTTTAATTGTTTTTTTTTTTTTCAAATTTATATTCAACTGTTGTTTGCTGGGTCCTTTGCATGTGGCCTTCACACCCATTATCTGAAAAATCCAAACCACTTTGAGAAGTACTCGGTAGTATCCATACATTGTAGAAATGCATACTAACTGTCAAATAACTTAGCCCACTCACTCTGCTGAGTGTAAGGAGGTGTTTAAACCAGGTATTTCAACTCTGACTTCCTTTCTTCCCTGTGGAAGTACTCCTTGACTGAAAACTACGCTTCATACGAAAATGGACAGTGGACGTAATCCATCGCCAAAGGAAATAGATGTTTGATAGTAAAGGCTGAAAAAAGTCCGTAACAAACTTCATCCTCCAATTTTCTAAAAAACGCAAACTATTTCTCAGAAAATTAGTCTGTTTTGGCTTACATCGAACAAACTTTAGTTTGTCATTGTTATCATATGGAAATTCTTCCGATGAGTCCAGGATTAAACAAGGTTTGCTATTTTAGGCATATGTTCATCAACAAAAACTCAATACGGTATATTTCCCGTCGTGATTGAAGCTTCAGCAAGTTCCTAAAGCAAGTCATTTTGCAAAGATGTGTAAGATTCTATCAGTTTTCCAAGGGACTTCATAATGCTTTGCTCTTTTTTTTTTAAAGATTTATTTATTTATTTCTCTCCCCTTCCCCCACCCCCACCCTGGTTGTCTGTTCTCTGTGTCTATTTGCTGCCTCTTTCTTTGTCCGCTTTTGTTGTCATTAGCAGCACGGGAATCTGTGTCTCTTTTTTGTTGTGTCATCTTGTTGTGTCAGCTCTCCGTGTGTGTGGCACCGTTCCTAGGCAGGTTGCACTTTCTTTCGTGCTGGGCGGCTCTCCTTACGGGGCGCACTCCTTGCGCGTGGGGCTCCCCTACGCGGGGGACACCCCTGCGTGGCACGGCACTCCTTGCGCGCATCAGCACTGCGCATGGGCCAGCTCCACACGGGTCAAGGAGGCCCGGGGTTTGAACCGCGGACCTCCCACGTGGTAGACGGACGCCCTAACCACTGGGCTTTGTTCTTTTTTGAAGCCCCTACGGTGCCAACATTTTTGTGGCTAGTTTCTTCTTCAATTGTTTGCCTGTTGAAAGGCATCCATATTTCTGTTCATCACCAAATGCTGCTTTCGGGCGAAAGCTGAGCGGTTCTCAGACATTCTTTCCATGTCTCTGAAACTGCATCTTTTGCAAGTCTTACATCTACTCTTTGGAGCCAATTTTCTTTGCATAGGCATCGTAAAGTTTGGAAATCCAACACCAGGCAGGTGGGTGGCTACAGACACTAAAACTGAGTGGGAAAGGAAGTCTGAGCAGAGAAAAACTCTTTCCGAGTGGCCAGTTTGGTAAGAATAACTGATATAAAGATGGCCCTTGTTTCCCTCCTCAGCGGGATGTCAGGGAGCTCGGCTGTACTTGGCCATGGAGATCTACTTTCCCCCCACGGTGCCCCCTGGCCGTGTGGGTCATTGCCTTCAGAATCCAACTGTGTTTCTCATTCGCTGTCACCTCTTTATTTCAGGACCCCCAATATTGATCGGCTTGCACGGGAAGGCGTCCGTCTGACCCAACACTTGGCGGCTGCTTCCCTCTGCACCCCAAGCAGGGCTGCCTTCTTGACGGGAAGATACCCGATCCGATCAGGTTTTTAAGTATTTGATCTTATCCTAATAAGATGGCTCCCCATATGCCTTCCAGGTAATGTAGATGTTTCTCCTTCTTTACTCAGACCATCGCCATCCACACAAGTTGGTTCAGAAGAAGCAGGATCTCAGGGTGGGACTGGTGAACAGAGCCCCCATTTTGGGCAGAAAACTTGGATATTTTCTGAGTAGACATTAGGAATCCATGCCAGTGCTTCAAAGGGTCCGAGAGCAAAAGGAAGGGACCCCTTGGAATCAGTTGAAGGCAGTGGAGGTGGTGGAGTCTCTAGCCAAGATTCTGGAGATCAGAAGAAGAAAGGAAACAAGGCATAGAGGGCAGAAGGATTCAGGGCTAGCAAAGCCCAGCAGTGTTGGAAACTGAGGCACCGTAGCCTCACAAGGAGAGGCGTTGTCTCCATGGCTATGCTTGCAACCTAAGGAATGCGTTAATTAAGAGTTCCTGGCAAACAGGATAAAGCTGTTAAAGGCTGAAAGAAAAGATGAGCACATACCTTTTGTAGTAAATAGAACACTTAGACTTTGTACCTTGAGATAAGATTTTTTTGAATTCCTTAGACTATGAGTAATGCTGATAGTTAACTATGTGTTGCTGCTTGTTCTCACATAGACTGGGGTATATAGAGAGCCCCTTGTAAACAATAAAGTTGTCTGATGAGTCTCTACTCACAGATGCCCTGATCCCAGCTCTCTCGTTCTTTCTTTCTTTCCTTCTTTCTCTTTCACTCTCCCTTTTCTCTTTCTTTCGTTCCCGATACCCTTCAGGCCCAAATCTCCAACACAGCAGCT